>NW_006297811.1:2365286-2381791 GCF_000327345.1 Myotis davidii | reverse complement strand
TTTATATCAATTAAGAAGCATATTAATTTCACACAAATAGCTACTGAACTCAGCATAGACTTTTAAGTATATTATATAGAAAAATCTTATTTTTAAGCATTAAAAAGCTAAACCAAAAAGAATTAGCAGAAATTAGGAAGTTGGGAAGTGCTTGAGATTTCAGAAAAGAATCACTCACAAAGTCAGTCCCTTATGATTTTTTAGAAGCCATGGCTTATTGTTTTGCCTCTATGCCATAAGTAATCTCTTTGAATAACATCTTTTGTTCAAAAATTCAAATGTAACTACTTTCTGACATAAACATTTCTGGTTAACAAATTGCTCACCAGTATCTTGTTTACATTGACCCCTTCAGTGATTAATTTAAAAAATTCTAAATATATTTAGAATCATATCATACAGATATGATTCTAAATATATTCAAGATGCAAAGTGATAAGTAGCTTAAAAATAACATTTTCATTTTGAAGTGATTTGTATCAGTTTACCCTATAAACACTAATACTCTAATAGATAGATTAATTCTTTGTAAGCATGACTCCTGGGACATTGCCAATATCTGGGTTTTTTCCCCCATTATTTGCCTCCTTCGCAGAGTTCATTATATAAGCTACTAGTGGCCTGGTGCACGGATTCATGCACATTGAAAGGAAGTTAATTAGAAGGTGGCCATGGGGTGAGACTGGGTGAGACGGGCCGGACATGCCCTGTAGCCAACCTCTCAGGTTCCCTCCCCGGCCACACCTGGGGTGGCGCCGGGGCTCGAAGGGCATCTGCAGAGTGAGTGGGTAATGAAAAGAATATAGGACTACACTGAGTCTCCTATCTACCTACTCCAGGACTTCTGTGAGGATCAAACGAGATAAGGCATAGGAAAAGCACTTCACAGACATTTGGTTAAACTATGAAATGTTTCCACCTGGCTATAAAGCAAGTCATATTCCTGGCTGAAGACACTACAAGGAGGCTAGTTGCTAGGGAGAGGAAGCTGGGCATTGCTATGTGACATCATTACCCGGCACCCACAGCCACTGTTTCTGGGCTGGGTTGGGCTGAGCTGGGGGCCACATTTTGCACCATGGGGTCTTGACAGTGTTGGCTGTGATTTGATGGGCTGTAGCTCCGCGGTGGTGGCGAGGCCTGTGTCCCACTTGGGGGAAGCCGAGTGTTGCTTTGTTGGTGCCAGGTCCGCGGTGCCATTTCTCTGTAAATGGCCAGTGTGTGTTATGGCAGCTCCTGTGTTGAGTGTCTGCCCCCTGGTAGTCCGTGCATGTCATAGTGACCGGTCGGATGGTCAGAGGGACACTTAGCATATTAGCCTTTATATAGAGAGATACTTGGACACACCCAATTATCACCCCTATCACTGTGCAATTTGCTTACTTTATTTGAAAACTTTCCATCTTATAGTTTCAAAGTTTCGTTTTTATTTTTTACTTGTGGACTATAAGAGCTATTGTATTTGAAACACAAGTGTACTTCTGTGTGCACCTTCCACACCATCCAGCTAGGATTAAAGGGTAATGTCTCAGCAATTGTGTAAATTCACATTCTTGGGTTCCAAGCAACACTTTTAGAAAAGGTTTCTTTCTTCTTTGTTATTTCAAAAATAAACAGTTACAGAACTGGTTCCTATCATGAATGGGCTGCTTCTATCATGGAATCACCCGATCTCAGAGCTGGATCTAGTCCAATATCCCACTCAGTTCAAGAATTCTTTCTTTAGCATAATTTAGCTCCTGGATGGATGATCATCTAGCCTTGGGTTAACTACGGCGGTGAGGTGTAATTATCCCACAAGAAAGAAAAATCATATTACTATGGAGGATATTTACCTGTGCTTTCTAAATTACCTCTATTAAGCATGTGCAATTTTTATAATTAGGAAAAAAGTTATAAAAATGCATATCAATACTTTAAAAAATGATATGCCTTTTGCATTTTCATCTAAAAAGTTGATGAGTGTTAAAGAATAAAGACAAGGATAGAGCCCTACTTCTAGTAGAGATTTCCCTCCAGGGTGATACAGGGCTATTCATTTATTATTAGGATTGTTAATTTAAACCCAACCCTTCCTGGCAATAGTGACATATTGAAGTTGTATTAATATGGCAAAGGATGCAGGCTTTTGATTCCATATCTTCATATTTGTTATATTCTCAAAAAATAGAATTGTCTGGTGGAATTTCTCCTTCCCTTTCTTAGTTTAAAAGCAATTTCTCAAGAATTCATAGAAATAATGAATAATTGAGTCAGTCAAGCATGAAAAAATAATATTCTTTTTCTACTATAATGCATGTTTTTAAAAACTAAACAAAATAGTTTAGATTTAAAACTCTGAAATTTGGCATAAAATGAATACTCAAAGGACCATTAATGCATGTCTGAGTGTGGGAAAGCATTTGCCTTTGAGAAAATTTGAGAATAAAAAAACATACATTTTGCTGGGTGTGGACAGAGAATTAGGCCTTATTCAGAAAGAAATGGTTACATGATATAATTGTTTCTGATAGAATATACACAAAGAACACACTGACTTTGAGAAGTTCAGTTCAATTTGACTTTTTATCTATCTCTTTATTTCCCTGAGACCTGGCCTTTGAATGATTTCTTTTTTTAAATGTAGCCTAAAACTGAATAGTATATTTTTTTCTAAAATTTGCCAGTGAAGCAAGCAAAAGCAGGGCTCATCACCTTCACAGCATGGTATCTTTCCTCCACTTCTCCAGGTCACTGCTCATCTCAGAGCAAGAATGGAGACTGAACGTGGGGTGTGGAGCTGTTACATGGGCCCAGGGCCAGAAAGAGCGAGGGGCCTGAGAAGAGGAATGACTTATGTGCTGGATAAAACATGGCAATGTGTTGCTAACGTTTTCCTTGGAAAGAATGCATCTGGTCTTGATAAAAGCATTTTTTTTGCACCATATCAGATTTCACATCAATGATAGTCATTGTTTTGAACTGAAACCTAAGAGAGAAAAATGTCATTCTGAATCTTACTGCGCAAGATGAAGTCAGAGAAAGTCCTGGGCATGCGCAATCTCTCATAGTTAGCCTATCTCTTCAAGCGCAGGTCAACAACCACTAAGCCCCAAGCACTAGGATTCAAAGATTAATAAAGTGTAGGCCTTGCTCGCAAAGAGCTTACAGTCAAGTACGAGAGAAATACACTTAGATGTGACCTGAAGGTCAGCACGATAAATGTGTGCCCGGGTTATTATGTGGTCACAGAGGGGAACCCCTGACTCAGCCTAGAAGGGTATCTAGGGACCCTCCAACCCAGGCAGTAAACTTCTCTGAGCAGCATCTTCACCTCAGTATAGCCCATAGTAAGCGCTAGATAAATATTTGCTGGACTTGGCTGAGTGCATTATATTGACATTAAAAGTTTTCATGCAAGACCAAAGGGCTGATTGAAGGTGTGTGTATATTCCCATTAAAGCTTTGAAGAATTCAGATATATAGCCTGCTTATTTTCTCCACAACACTTAGCACGCCCAATATTGTATACATTACTGTCTTTATTGTCCGCTACCCCTTAACCCCCAGAAGTGTGAGCTCCTTGAGAATGGGATTTGTATTTCCATTGCTTATAACTGTTGATGGCATCTAGCGTACTGAGTAAATATGTACTGAATGAGTGTGAAGTTCAACACTAGTTGAACTGATAAAATGGACAGTTTAAGAGAAAAAGAGGGGAATTTTGCTTTGCTTTTATCTTTTGGATATATGAAGCAAATTTATGAGACAGTATGAGAATTCAGTGCCTAAGTTATCGTTGTGTACAGCAATGATTCTTGGTGTTTTGAAAATCTTATGGATGCTATTAACTCCCTCTATAGAAAAATGCACATACACCTCAAGTTTTGACATCAACAAGTATACAAAAACATTTAATTGAGACTGTAATGGAGAAGGGAAAATTTTTTTGAAAGAATTGACTAGACATTTTTGTGGATTTGCTTATTTTTTTGGAAACAATTCTAATGCCCATCTAGTACTACTCTTTATTTTATTTGTAAAATGGGACTTATTATATGATCGATGTGTCAAGGAGGTTATATTGTCTAGCTCAATATTGAAGTATATTTTTTAAAAATATATTATTTATTTGATTTTTCCCCCTCTAACTCTCCTTAACTTTATTTAGCCAAAAAAATGTTTTAGATATATCAATATATATATATCATTAATAAGTTAAAAGTAGGCACTTAATTTTAAAAGGTATAAAAAAAAATTTTCTCAGTATTCAGAATACAAAATAGAATACATTTTAAAATTAAGCCCACTTTTTTGTTATTAAATTTATTAGGGTATCATTGGTTAATAACATATTCAGATGTACAACTTTAGAATACAACATGTGTATATTGTGTGCTCCCTGCCTGTGCGCCCTTGTCATTTGTTGTCACCTTATATTTGACCCCCTTTCCCTCTTCTAAAACCCCTAACTTTTGAAAATGGTTATCCAAAAATGTTGCTATCTCAAAAGGTCTGGAGTTATAAATAATTTCCTATATCAGATGTGGTAGGCAGTCCCTACAATGGCTCTCAAAGATCCCTGCCTCCTAGTATTCACACATTTTGTGCAGTCTTTTTTGATTGTGGACTAAATCTAGTGACTTGATTTAAAAGAATAGCATATGGCAAAAGTGATGGGATGTCACTTTTGAAATTAGGTTATAAAAGACCAACTTCCATTTTGCTTCTCTCTCTCTCTCTCTCTCTCTCTCTCTCTCTCACACACACACACACAAACACACACACACACACACACACACACACACACGCACTCACACTTCTTGCTTGCTTGTTGTGATGAAGCAAGTTATCATGGGTGCCCTATAAAGAGTCCAATGTAGTGAGCAAGGCCAATCAGGAACTGAATTCTGCTAACATCCATGTCAGTGAACTTGGAATCTAATTCTCCCCTGGTTGAGCCTTGAGATGAAAACCGCCCTGGCCATCGCCTTGACTCTGGCAGAGGTTAGTGGCAGAGGCCCAGGCCCTGGGTTATGGGAGAGGGAGAACATGCGTATGAAAGGTTGTACTCAGGAGAGAGATACAGGAGATTCATTCACGATGAACAGGCCTGACAGAAAGCACAAAGGCACGGTGGAAATTTGAAGAACTTGTCTTGTGAGAGACCCTGGGCCAAGGTCCCCAGCCAAGCTGCCTCTGGATTCCTGAACCACAAAAACTGTGAGATAAATGTAGGCCACTAAGTTTTGTGGTAATTTCTTACATATTAGTAGGTAATGAATACATCAAGAACGACCTTATCTACAGCCAGGGAAACTGATGTTATAACTTAAATGTTACTGAAATGGCTTTTAGTGTAGATGTCAGTAAATCAGTAGTATTTCAGACTAAGAGTAGCATATTTTCGAAAAACCATCCTTACTAAGACCTCAGGTGACTCATTTTTTTAAAAAATTATCTAGTTTCTTGGTTCTCTAACAAACTTCTCCCCCACCCCAAGTTTTTCTTTGTAGCATATTGTTTCTATTTCATTTTAATAAGTTGAATGGAGAGAAATATTAACAATGTCTTATAATAAAACTGTTAGATTTGATAGTTTCATTAAATGACTATAGAAATAAGGAGATTTCTGAGAAGAAAACCTATTATGTTTATACATTTACATTTATATCTGCTGCAATTATTAATGGTTTTGAAATAACTGGCATGTGTTAGAATATTTATATATCAATTTCTAAGAGGAATCTAGGGAGATTTCAGTTTTAGGCTGGGTATATTAAATGCTCTTCCTCCTGTGGGAATATTATAGATTGTAAAGATTATCATAACTAGAACAGGGCAACAAAAGAAACAAACACAAGTAGACTGTATCACTGAGGGGGAAAAAACCTCTTTCCTGTGATTGGTATAGATTTTAAAGCGGCTAATTCTGGGGGAGGAAATGTGATACATTATCTTCTTTGAGGTATGGGAGCTGGGAGAAGGGCATATGAAAATGTGGGATCTTCTGGTACAAGAGAATTAAACTACTGTTTGCTTCTCTCTCTCTCTCTCTCTCTCTCTCTCTCTCTCTCTCTCTCTCCCTCTCCTCTCCTGCTCTTTAATTGTTCAGAAACTACAAGAAGGTTTAATATTTATTTGACTTTGTTCGTATGCCCTTTATTTTTCTATGCACAGATCTACTTATGAAGAACTTATACAGATTGGAAGAAAATGTTATGATAAAAAAAAAACTATTTAATCCTCATGAGTTAGATTTCCTGTCTCTCCAACAGATGTTATCAGGATAATTGCAAACAAAACTCTATATAACACATACCAGGTGACTTAATATTTGTATTCAGTAATATAACTCCTAAAGTTGCATATCGGCTTCCCTGTAGACAGGGCAAACAAATCAAAGTGTGAATCCAGGTCTCTGGGACTTGACCTAGAAAACTTTAAAGCTTTGATTCTCTGAAAAACGGAGAGCTGGTTCTGAACTTAATTCCAAGAGCTCGCGGGCGTTTTGATAACTCTTTGTAACAGAGTGATTTTATAGTTTTGCTCTAACTTTGCCTGCGCTCCGGAAGTACCCTCCCTTTTCTGCTCAGCAGGGCTTTTTCACTTCTTGCTCCTTGTTTTTTTCCATTGCATCAGAGTGGCTTAGTAAAGTAAGAAAGGAGAGGTAAGGGATGAGGAGAGTGTGGGGAGTTACCATTGTCTCTGCAGTCCTAGCTCACCTGGGAAAACGTGCCCTTATTCTCCACCACCCTAAGGCCACGGTGGGGGCAGGAAGATCTCAGGTCTCTCTAAAGCCCAATTTGAAGGCATGATGGAGCAGGCTGCACAGTGTAAGGAGAGGAGGGTGTTCTGAGAATCTGCTTTTTCAGGTGATACAACAGTCTGTGGGGGTGGGGAGATGAGGCTGGGGGAAGCTAAGGACAAATGATTGGCTACTTCCTCCAACTTTTTTTTTTTGCTTATGGTTCTAGCAACCAATACCATCAATACCTATCTCCAAATTTGACTTTAAACAGCTTGGAAATAAACAATTACATATAAGGTTCCTGTGTCAGTATAAATTCTACTTTAGTTAGGAAACCTTGAATGATTAAATGGATCTGTGTGAAAAACAAGTACCCCAGGCCTGATTATTTTCAAAACCCCAAAGTGACTTAATAACTTTCCTACCAAATTTATACAATTATTCTCTCCTGCTCAACGTTTCCTCAGTTTTCCTTCAAAAATTGGACCATGTCTTCAGAAAATGGTTTGGTCTTGCTGTTTCTACCATGGCAAAATTTATTTTAGTTCTTCAGCTTTCCACCGTGCTTCTTTCTGTGCTTTCTGTCAGGTCTCTTCATCAAGAATGAGCCCCCTTATAAGCCTCCTGAGTACAAGCCTTCATACTCCTACTCTTCCTCTCCCACAAACCAGACCGTCTGGAGGCCTGGAGCTCTGCCACTCCATTAGCAGCTTCAGCTTAGAACTGGATTGGAAATGCCAAGCTTCCGGTGACATTACAGATTGCTGGTTGGTGCCGAACGCTGGCTTAGTTATATCCTTGGCAGGTCCCTGGATGCTAACCAGATAGCCCATGAGCTCCAAGTTAACAAGGTCGATGTGTTTTGAGTCGATCTCCAAAAACAAGAACGTTCTGTCTCTTAAAATTCAAATTAAATAAAGCAACTTAATAAGGCTCTTTTGTGTTTGGGACCCTCCCACACCCCCACCCTCCCACAGATGTTTCCACGGTCATTGTCCACAGGACTCTGAGAAGCTGTAGGAGGCCCGGCTTCCTCTCCACCATTGCGGAAAGGGAGCATGCTTCACGGGGCAGAGGCTGTGCTCCTCTGCGCCACCTGCACAGAGCTCCGGGGAGAGTGACCTGAAGGTATCCACGTTGGAGTGTTTGTGATATTTTGATTCACCATTTTTCTTAATATCTGTTTGAGGTATTAAGACAAATAATTTAATACAGTGTCAGAAACTAATGGCAGTTTAAAAGCAGTAACTATTCATTCTAAGAAGACATTTAGGTAGTTTTTTGAAACATTTTTTCATGATTGAAAAATTTTACTTGAAACAAATTATACTCACCATGGATTTTCAAACAGAGATTGAGAAGTGAAAAGCCACACTTACAGAATTACTATTAGCATCATGTTATATTGGAAAAGCAAATGGTTACCAGGGTTACCATTTACCAGGGTTACCATTTACCAGGGTTAAATGGTAAATTCAATGTAAATGTTTATGTAAATTTTTTATGAAAATTTATACGAAGTTTTTAAGTTTAATTTTTATCTTTAAGATTTTTTTTTTTTTAGTTTGTTTTTAGTCCAGCTTTTTCAAAGTAAGAAGAGTAGGGTGGATCCGCACAGGTGTTTGGCAGACTAAGGTATTATGAAACTTACCCTCCCTGTCTCAGAGTTGCATTATGTGGTTGGCTCCAGTGACTACTGGCAAGCAGTCAGAGATTTTCAAGTATCCAAACTAGAGGAAGGTAATGAGATATAATGCCAAATTGTCATCTCAAATTACCTTTGGAACAAAAGAAAAAAAAAAGATGAGATTCCTAATTCCTAAAATTTTGTGTGTATTACTTTAATTATATACACCCTATTCGTATATTCCAAATTTTAGGGGTTTTTTTTCCTGAATATAAAAGTAATATATACCCTTCATACAAACTTCAAACATTACAGAACTATAAAATAAAACAAACTATCAATAGTTTTGGGATATATTTTTCCAAATTAAAAAGATTCTCTATCCTTTCAGTATTCAGTGTCCACTATTACTTTTCTTGTTTTGTTAACCCTCACCTGAGGATATTTTTCTATTGATTTTGGATGCAGTAGAAGGGAGGGAGGAGAGAGAGAAAGACAGAGAAAGAGAGAGAAAGAGAGAGACATCGATGTGAGAGAGACACGTGCCCCAACCAGGCCAGGAATCTAACTTGCAACCCAGGTAGGTACCCTTGACGGGAAATTGAACTCATGATCCTTCAGTGCCTGGGCTGACACTCTAATCACTAAGGAACATGAACAGGAGCTAGGGCCCAAGACTTTTAAGGGTGGAGATTTCAGGGGAGGTCCCAGGGGAAGATTTCAATAGACTATTCAGCAGTTTCCCAATTGTGTCATTTCAGGGTCTAGGCCTCCACTGAGCATCAGGGCAGGGAATCATTATTTAACGCAACTGGTCTGGAGGTGGCTGGCTTTGTTGTTTTGCTGAGCCTTGAGCTGAAATACAACTGAGACCGAGGCCTAGTATTTATCTGCATGGAGGAAAGGTCAGGGGAGGTTCCACCCTACAATTGTCCTTTACTAGGCACTCCACCCTGGTGACCTTCTCTTCCTGGCCATGGTCCTTGCTCTGCTCATGTCTAACTGCCTCCCACAAAAGCATATCAAGTATTATGAAAAAAATTAAAAAACATTCTAAATATTTTAAAACAGTCTTCATGTTACTCGTTGCTCTCACACTTCAGATTTTGTAATCACCAACTTCTTTACTTGTTATTGGCACCAACTTCTCCTCCTAAGTTTATGTCTGTATTCTAGGGCCTAAGCATGAGGCCTAGCATATAGAAAGTGTTCAATAAATATTTTAAATAAATTAAGGGATAAATAACTGCGTGAGGAATAAGGGATGGCTTCACAAGATGATGTTGAGCTAGATATTGAAGGAAAAGGATAAAATCGGTTGAGTGCTTATTATGTGACAGGCACTGTTCTAAATACTTGATACTTAGTGTGTGTGTGTGGGGGGGAATTATTTTCCTCTCAACTTTCAAAGTTCTTCTGGCTAAGCTAATTATCAAATTATCATTAGACAGATTAACAGGAGAAAATTACCAAATTTGTTACGAATGTACATACGAGGGTTCCATAAGAATATAGGGCCCAAGAATGCATTGGGAAGTTGAGACTTATATACCATCTTGGGCTATAGAGAAAGGGGCTTGTAGTTTGGGATTTCAAAGGCAGGAAGGCAATATTAAAGCAAAAGTTTGGTAAATAAATGTTTGCTAGGCCGTCTTTACCAATGAAACACTGAGAGGACTTTGATTAAATGGGCCTTGACAAATTCCTCCCTATCATATGCTAGTTCATGCTAAATTATAGTTATCTATGTTGATATCTCCCTTCCTGGAATAGGTCCTCTATCTAAATTTGGGTAGTTAGGGAGAAAGCCAAAAGTGTTTTTGAGCTTTTTATTCCTTAAAAATAACCAGCTTGAAATAATATTCTGATGCAAGCAAATTTTGAGAACCATTATTCTAGACTGGCGATTCTCACCCTTGACGGAAAATTAGAATCATCTGGGTTCCTTGGGCAAAAAATCCTATTGCGAATGCTACAACCCGGACAATTAAGTCCACCATTCTTAATACAGTCAAGAGTGATTTTTAAAACTCTCCAGGTGGTTCTATTATGGCATAAAGATGGAAAGCTACCGATCGATATCCATGCTTTTAAAATTATGCTCTCCAGGTGCTGTGCCCTTTCCCGCTTCCTACAGGGCAGTGGCCTGCCTGCCCTGCTTCCTGATATTGTGTCCCTTACAGAAAGGCCACGGTGACGCTCCTTCCTGGATGAGGATTAAGCGCATGGGTGTGTTACTGAACTCAAGAGGTTTTCCGTTTGGGGTGCTCTATTTAAGAATGAGACACGATTGTCACAAGATAGTTTATTTACTTGCAGCAAGTACAGGAGTCAGGGGATTCATAACCAAAGCTCTGTCTCCCTGAAGGGAGGCGTGGCTATTGCTCATATACACTATTTGGTCAGTTACGCATTGATTTCTTCTTTGCAGTTGGCCACATTTACTGGTTAGGCTCCTGTCAAACTCATCCTGTTTACCACTGGTCTGCAAAATACTGTGCAACATTTGACCACTTAGCAAGAATAACGTTTAGTAATAACATTTAGAACTGCATAGGCCTTGAGACCCTTGTCCCATCTAACAGGTGGGCCGAAGCCTTTGCAGATATCAGATGTCACATATCAAACATGTCTACCCGCTTGCACCTGTTATGTTCAGTGTGAACATGGCTCTCCCTTCTTGGTTTGATATTATTAGGCTTTCACCAAATCCACAGGAAGGTGAACCTGGAATTAAATCAGCACCAGAAAACATAAATTGAAAGACCAGAGGCAAGGAACAGTATTCCTTTAAACAGAATTATTTTGGGAGGATTTTCTCAGGGGGGAGGTTTATCTTTATACACCGCTCTTACCACACAGCAGAAACTAGCAAGCTTCGCTGCCCTCAGTTACTGGCTTCGCTTCCACAGGGTCCTATTGATAGTGGGGAAGGGCACATAATAAGAACAAGTCATAGTTGTCCAATAATTATTCACCTCACTATAGATAAGACGTTTTCTTACAGACCCTGGAGGATGAAACAAGGCTGTAAAAAGATAAGATGCCTCCATGGGTCCATTACTCAGGAAAGAAATACAGTTTGAGAACAGACCAAGGGCAGAACACCCTTTGATTTGGTTGCTGTGTCCAGACCTTGACCCGCTCTGGGAGTTTTTCTCAGGAACGCTGACCATTCTCCTGTCCCAGGAACGGGCTGAGCTGTTTGTAACATCATAGAAGATTAGTCATCTTGTTATCAGACTTTGAGTTCCTGAAGGCCAAACTGCAAACTCTAACCTCCCCTTTCCATGTTACACTAGCTGCTTGCAGCTGCATGTAGCTATCTTCTCCCTGTGTGTATAGAAGCAGCCAACTGGCAAGGGCGGTCAGAGCAGAATTGCCAGGGAGACCGATTGCTCTCCCCATACTGCCGGCATTATTGGAATAAATGTTCATATATGATTCAACCCTGTCTCTGCTTAATTTGGCTCAAGTAGTGACAGGCTGCCTTGAACCCATTGAGTCTGGTTTCACTATCAGTGACTAATACAGACATTTCTATTCTCCAGTGTCATGGATACTGTGACCCTTTAGTCCCCTTAATAGTTGGTTCTCTTGCTGTTGTAAAGCCAAAAACATTGGCAAACCCAGCCAATGTAACCTTCAAAGCCTATGAAGGCATGATGTCACCAGGAAATGATGGCTAACACGCAATTAATTGATAAACTCCTACCTCCAGATGATGAACATTGCTGAGGCCTTGTATAGAAGAACGCTAGGATCGTTGTAGTTGAGTAGAAACCTTTCCCAGTGCTCCATATTGAAACTTCTATTTGCAGTGTTAAAATAAACTGTTTTGCAAACACACACCGATGACAGACTAAATAATGTCTTTTTGGGGGGAAATTTGTGGTCTTTTAATCTTCTACACATGTATAATATTGTCCAGAATATATTAGCATTAAATAAATGAAAGACCCAGCTTCTTTTTCCCAAATGCAATTCAGCAAAATAAGATAATGCTACCACATTTGAACATTTGAAAATTACTAGTCCGCTTACTGAAAACTTGTTCAGATATAAATGAGCAGTTAAGATATAAATGATTTATGCATGCTGTGGTTTGGGTTCCAAATGGATTTTAGTTTATGGATTTATTCCAAAATCACTTAATCACCATGCAGCTTCTCTCTCTCTCTCTCTCTCTCTCTCTCTCTTTCTGTATGTATGTACACATACATACAGAATATATACATAGGTTCTCTTAGAGGTTGGAGTTTTTGCATAAATTTTTGCATGTAGATAAGGTAAGGTTATATCTCTTTAACATATTCTAATGAAATGACTCATATTGATTTCATCAAGTACTATAATATTCAGATAACAATTGCTTATAGTTTGGTTCATCAGGGATTCCCTTAGAGCGAGGTACAGAGCCTAGTGAAGGAAATCAGGATATGGAACCCCAAAATATATATTATCGAGGACCAGAGGAACCTGTAAACAAACCTCACTCCATTTGTTTCTTCCCATGTTTACCTTCCCACAGTTTGCCACCCTTTGGGAACCTAAAACTGCTTTCCTTTGTCCTGTCATTTCTCTACAAATTTATTGTTCTTTGTTGACGATGCTTTATATTGCAGTTGTAAGCTGCTGCTTTGAGTCACTCCTCCTTTGGGGGTATCTTCTGCATGATGTGCACTACACGTGTTAATAAACTCATTCTTTTGTGAATGTCTTCTTCTTAAAGAGTCCCAGCTGAAAAGCTATGATGGGTGGAAGTAAAGTTTTGCCTCCTCTATATTAGCACTCATTTAACTTGTATCCTCACTTCAGGATGCAGGGGAAAAGTCAACTTTCTCCTTGGTTGGCAATTACACTGGGGCTTGCTATCCCAGGGATTCAGCCTCCTACATTTGACCCAGGGTAGCCCACCCGCTAACATATTGAACACTGGGATTCTTTCTTTTCTTTTTTTTATCCTCACCAAAGGATATGTTTTTATTGATTTTAGAGAGAGAGAAGGAGGGAGGGAGGGAGGGAGGGAGGGAGGGAGAGAAACATCAATCAGCCTTCTCCCGCAGGCATCTGGACTGGGATGGAACCTGCAACCTGGGTATGTACCCTGACCTGGAATCGAACTCACGACCTTTCAGTGTATGGGGACGATGCTCAAACCAACTGAGCCACACCAGCCAGCACCAACACTGGAATTCTAAAATCAGAAACTCAAAAGGTCAAAGGTCCTACATTTGACTCTGAAGTTTGAGGGTTGGCCACCCTGATAGATTTTCGCATTTCTAATAAACATGGAACTCTCAAATTAGAACCCCTACAAGTCAAAGGTCTTTCATTCATACAGAAACACAAGAACCAGGCATGTTGAGATTTTCAATTAAAAAAAAATCAGAATTTATTTTACATAGTAATGTGCTTTTTGTGCAAAGAAATACAGCATCATTTACTAAAATAACACAAACCATCATCTACTATATTTTTTCTATTAATCTTTTTATAAATTTTATTTATTAATTTGAGACAGAGGAAAGAAGAGAGAAAAAACACATTAATTTATTGTTTCACTTATCATTGCATTTATTGGTTGCTTCTGTTATGTGCCCTGACTGGAAATTGAATCTACAACCTTGGTGTATTAGGATGATACTCTAACCAACTTAGCTACCTAGCCATGGCTAGATTACCTTTTTTCTCAAAGAAGGTAAAACATTTGCAATGCTGTATGTGCTATTAAGAATTTCCTGAATAGGCATATCTTGTTTTATTGCACTTTGCTTTATTTCGGTTCACAGACTTTTTATGGCTTAATTTATTGCAACAATGTTTTAGTGCAGTGATTTGGAACCCAACGCACAGTATCTGAGGTGTATGCCTTTTCTTGAAATCTCAATATTAGATCAGAATACTAAAGTCATCCTATATAATAAAAGCATAATATGCAAATTGACTGAATGGCCGAACAACCAGTCGCTGTGACCATCAGACCATCAGGGGGCAGATGCTCAATGCAGGCAGGAACTGCCCCCTGGCGGTCAGTGTGCTCCCACGGGGGAGCACTGCTGAGCCAGAAGCGGGGCTCATGGCTGGCGAGCGCAGCAGCAGTGGTGGGAGCCTCTCCCACTTCCACTGCAGGCAGGCAGTAAGGAGCAAGGTGTCCGGACTGGGAGAGGCCTGGACTGCGAGAGGGATGTCTGACTGCTGGCTTAGGCCCAGGGATCGGGCCTAAGCCAGCAGGCAGACATCCCCTGAGGGGTCCCAGATTGTGAGAGGGTGCAGACAGGCTGAGGGCCCCCACCCTTGCACAGATCTCATGCACTGGGCCTTTAGTATTTAATATGATTAGAGCTCATTGTGCACTGAACTTACTTGGGCAAAAATGTTTGATTTTGACTTGATTGTATTTGATCAAATATTTGATTTGATTGTAAGTTTAGTATTTGCACCTGTGTAACAGAAACCTTCGTTTGTGAATCACACTCATTATTAACATCACCAATTGTGTGCAGATAACTGCACAACTATAGTTTCTTCCAAGAAAAATTAAAACAAATTTTTTTCTTTCATCCATTTTTTTAAAATAAAACCTAGTCTTACAAACTACTTGAAAGGACTGGAAAATTGCATGTTCTGACTAACATTTATGTGGAAAAATAAGTTATTGGAATGGCTCGTGGATATACAAGATTGCTCCCCCACTAGGACTTTTACTAATATCGCTCAACACAACTGGAACTCTTTCCATTAGAGAAATAAACACATGGAAGAGAGGTGAGCCTTACCTGCACTGGCAGGATCTTGTAATCCCTGTGTAATGAAGGCTTAGAGGAAGAGCCCACACTCTTTTGGGGCTACTCCCTGTATTTACATCAGCTTTCCTATAGGTAGATATTATATCACAGAAACAGGAGTAGACTGGTAACACATCTAAATTTATGTAATAAGAGCTGCTTTATGATAAGGTTCCGTTTTGCAAACGTTTTTGTTTCGTCTTCACTGTCTTCTGTTTGGTTCCCAGGCCTGTTGTTAAACTGTTTTTCTCTCACATAAAGCGCTGTAATTGTAATGTGCCTCAGTTAATTTAAGAGAGTGTCTTTTGTAAAGTATACCTTCTTCTCAGATGTTGTAGGGTTAATTATTTATGGATTATAAAATCGACAGTGAAAAGTGTTACTTAAATGCAATGAATGTTTTAAAAGAACTCTGCGACGCCAATAAAACGTTCTCTACATAAAAGCACTCATTCTAGATAATTCAAAGGCCGGGCCTAAGAAGCTTCTGGAGAGAAGTATGGCCAAGAAACAATTACTGGAACAAAGCATTCTGATAAGAAAAAAGAACATAATTAGAAATAAAGAAGATACTGAATGGATGTGTGTCTAGTTTGTGGATCTATAAAACCAACAGATAATCAATCCTAAACACTATCTGGTATATCATTAGGTAGAGATGCATAGGGCAGACATCAGGAATCCTATTTAACTGAAAAGGAAATTGGGGCGCAGAAATCTTCCGTGTCCCCTGCATGTCAGACACTCCCTTCTGGCTCTCCTATGACTTTTTCCATTTCTTGACACTTTAGGTGTAAATATCCATAAAAACAGAACTTCAGTGCTGTACCATCACTATTCTGACCCTAGTTTTGGTAACACTAGGCCAGTTTTACCAAAGAAGAAACTGAAGCTCCTAAAGATTGAGTTACTCATCGTTATTCAGAGAGAGGTTCTTAAACATCCCGGCTTCTAGAACTTAGGAAAGTTATCTGCAGGATAAACGGGACTGTGGTTTGGGCCCTGCCGCACCTGCACTCTAGCCCACATGGACACAGCACACATTTACGTTCATAAACGTCCCGCGGGCGATCTGCAGCGACCTGTGTGGCGGCGCCCACGCTCTCCTTCTCGCCTTTCCCCGAGTTCTACTTGGGCCTGGGCTTTCTGGGTCAAGGTTTGGCTTCCTCCTGCCTCCTGCTCACGGGCATGGCTGCACCCAGGACTGTGGGCAGGGCGCTCTGTAAGGGTAGATGGAAGTCTGCTTCGCAGCAGCCGGTCCTGGGTGTCTGCAAACCTCCCCAGGCTCCCCCTCGGCGCCCCTGCAGCGCATGGCTCCCTCCTCCGGCGGCGGCTCTGCCAGGGGCCCCGCACGCCCCAC
>NW_006297811.1:2363337-2364909 GCF_000327345.1 Myotis davidii | reverse complement strand
GGCTCCCTGGGGCGACCTCCGTGCCTCGGAGCCGGGGAGCGCAGGGGCCGCCCACTCGGGTCTGTGCCCAGGAGTGTGATGGGACGGGAGGTGGTGCCTCCGCACCTCGGCATCCCGGGTTGGGGCCAGAGAAGATGTGGCTTGTCTATGAGACGTGATGGCTTCTCTTCTCCATGGCGAGAGCCGGGCCGAAGGAGGGGAAACAAAGTGTGTTTCTGTGAAGGTGGCGGGTGGGTGGGTAGGCAGCGCTCGCCACTCCCCACTGGTCGCTGGGCTCGGTGTGGCCGTCCTGGGGGCCCCCTGGAGGGGGTGGCCCTGCTGGTCCAGCCTGGCTCACACGCAGGGTCCTGGGGTGACCCTTAGGAGCCTGGAAGTGTACGGTGGGTGGCCTCTGCGTGGCCGCAGACATGGGACTGCGGTAAAGCCAGCTCTACTTTTTGAACCTGGCATTCCGGAAGTTAAGATTTTTAAAAAATTATTATTAAAAGGAAAATTCAGTGTACACTGTTCAGAGAACCCTTTTCAGATCCTGGTAGGATTTCATTTTTCTTCACAAGTATTGTCATGTAATCCCCTAAGACTTCTCGCCAAAGAGAAGCACCTCACATTTTATAATTTGCTTGTCTAGATACTAAGCAGCCCCGGTTATGGTCTAGCCGGGTGTGTCTCTGGAGCAGGGGTGGGCAAACTTTTTGACTGGAGGGCCACAATGGGTTCTTAAACTCGACTGGAGGGCTAGAACAAAAGCATGGATAGAGTGTTTGTGTGAACTAATATAAATTCAAAGTAAACATCATTAAATAAAAGGATACGGTCTTTTTTATTTTAGTTTTACTCATTTCAAACGGGCCGGATCCGGCCCGCAGGCCGTAGTTTGCCCATGGCTGCTCTGGATGGTTCCTTTTGTGTATGTGTGTGCTGTTGACATCTCCTTTGTAGTTAGCACATGGAAAATGCACCAGTCAGCACAGAGATTAGTTTAGTGATTTCGGTTGTCTCTTTATTGGACACCCTTTTACATGAATATGGACCCTTTTTCATTAAGAACGGGACCTCATGCCCTGCCCTGACCCACCCACCCCATCATGTTGCTGGTGATTTTGTGTGTGTGTGTGTGTGTATGTAAATGTGTGTGTGTTTTTTCCAATTTTAATTTTCAATTATAGTTGACATTCAGTATTATATTAGTTTCAGGTGTACAGCCCAGTGATTAGGCATTTTCGTAACTCTCAAAGTGATCCCCCCCAATAAGTCTAATACCTACCTGGCACCATACATTCTATCTAATAATAGACAAATAGGGTGATGAACCGTACCTCTGCTATGCTTCCCATTGGCTAATCAGGGTGATATGCAAATTAACTGCCAACCAAGATGGCGGCCGGCAGCCACGCAGCTGAAGAGAACATGAGACTTGCTTGCTCCAGCGATGGAGGAAGCCAAGGTTCCCCGCCTGTCCTGGCCTGGCTCTGAGCTCTGGAAGCAACAATGTTTCAATTATAGAAGGTAAATAAATCCCAGAATTAAAATAAAAAGTTAAAAAGGAGAGGCTGGGAGCTTCAGTCACCCGCA
>NW_006297811.1:2344061-2363036 GCF_000327345.1 Myotis davidii | reverse complement strand
CCCAATCCCCCGTGGAGCAGGCCTAAGCCAGCAGGTGGTCATCCCCCAAGGGGTCCCAGACTGCGAGAGGGCACAGGCCAGGCTGAGGGACTTTCCCCCCCTCTCCCCCCCGAGTGCACAAATTTTTGTGCACTGGGCCTCTAGTCTATATAATAAAAGCCTAAGCGATCATTATGGCAGAACTACCAGAATGACCAGTTGCTATGATGTGCACTGACCATCAGGGCCAGAAGCTGAACACAGGAGCTGCCCCCTGGTGGTCAATGTGCTCCCACAAGGGGAGCACCACTCAGTCAGAAGCTAGGTTCATGGCTGGCAAGCGCAGTGGTGATGGCAGAAGCTTCTCCCACCTCTGTGGCAATGCTAAGGAGTAGTGAGCCGGGTGGTAAAGAGCTAGGGGTCTTGAACTGCAAGAGGGTGCAGACCCGGCTGAGGGACTCTGCCCTCCCCCAGTGCATGAATTTCGTGCACCAGGCCTCTAGTAGTTATTATAATATTATTGGCTGTATTCCCTATGCAGTACTTTACATCCCTATGACTATTTGTAACTGCCGATTTGTACTTCCTACCCACTTCACCTTGGTCACCTGCCCCCACAACATCCTTCCCAACTGGCAACCGTCAGTTTTTTTCTCTGTATATATGAGTTTGTTTTTGTTTTGATGGCTTTTTTTGTTTTTTAGATTCCACATATCAGTGAAAACATATGGTGTCTGTCTTTCTCTGTCTGAGATATTTTATTTAGCACAATGCCTCTTAGGTCCATTCATGCTGTCACAAATGGAAAGATTTCGTTCTTTTTTATGGCCAAGTATTATTCCATTATATATATGTACCATGTCATCACTTCAGTTGCTTCCATATCCTGGCTATTGTACATGAAATGTCCTTTTTTTTCCTCTTGTTTACCTTTTATTTTAAAGTCTGTTTTGTCTAAGCATTGCTACTCCAGCTTTTTTTTCACTTCTATTTGCACGAAATATCTTTTTCATTCCTTTAGTTTTTGTGTGTCTTTCACTCTGAAGTGCATCTCTTGTAGGCAGCAAATGTATGCGTCTTGTTTTCTTCTCTATTCAGCCACAATATGTCTTTTCATTGGAGCATTTAATCCAATTACAATTAAAGTAATTATTGATAGGTATGTACCAAGTAGTTATTGCCATTTTTTTTCATATTTTTGGTTTCTTCATTTTGGCTACCTCTCTGTGTTTGTTTCTAAATATTAGGTAGGTCTGCTATGTCTCCCAGTCTTGGTGGGGTAGCATTACATAGTAGATGTCCTGTGGGGCCTAGTGCTGCAGACTCTCTGGTCACTTGAGCTGGGCGCTCCAGGGGTGTCCTTTGTGTGAGTTGCATGCCCTCCTGTTGTAGTTGAGCCTTGATTGCTATAGGCATGTCAGTGGGTGGGTTTGACCCTGAGGTTGCCTGGTTGTGAGGACTGGCCATGGCTACAGTGGGTGAGCCGTTATATAGGGGCTGACCCCATGGATTGGGATTTACTTTAGGGGACCCTGGTGCCTGCCAGTCCATTTTTTGGGTGTGTCGTTTATGGTGCTAATTGGGTGGTGCTCTGGTGAGGTCTGAAGTCGTCCATGAGATGTGTTAGTTCTAGGGCCTCTCGGGAGGGGCTACCGTGTAGGCCTAGGTCATCCACTGTCTGAGTCCATCCTTGGGCCACTTGGTAGGAGATGCAACACAGTTTGTAGTTGGTAGCTGCCTGTGCTGGGCTTGGGGGTGCCTGGGAGAAGCTATGCTGCGAACCAAAGCCTATCACCACTAGTGCCTGGCTTGGGACTGCTTGGCAAGAGGTACAGGGTACATGGAGACCAGTTGTTGTTTATTTGGGGTTTGTGGATTTTTGAGAGATTTTTAGGAAAGTTGGCAGAGTGGGTGAAGGTCAGCAGCGTATGAGGAACAGCTGCAGAAAGAGGTTCCTTTGGTGCATGGGTTGGGTGGGTTAGGGGATCTCAGAGAATCACTTGGGTGGGATGAGAGGGGTGTTAGGGAGGTTAAAGGAGACTCATATTTGGTGCCCATCTGTACCTATCATTTATGTGTGGGGAGAGCTCAGCAAAGAAACAGTGGAGCCTGTTAGTACTTTAGTCCCAAGAGAGCTGCCCCTCCAGCCCTCACCCTGAAGCCAGACAATTCCATTCCCCATATTTCTCTGGCAATTTTCAAGCTGTTGTCCTTTAGCTGGCAAGCGTTTTTGAGCTACTGAGTCTGAGCTCGGGCCCTTTGTGAGGACATTTTCACTAGTTGTTGGGATGGCTCAGGGCTGGGGAGCCCAGGGTGGAGCTGGGACCCCTTACTGTTTAGTGGGGACCTCTACAGCCGAGATATCCCTCCTGATTCTGCCACAGGTGGGTGTGGGACCAGCCTGTTTCAGGTCTCTGCCCCTCCTACCAGTCTCCAGGTAGCTTCTGTATATCATTGGTTATAGTTCTGTTCAGCTAGTCTTGAGATGGTTCTTAAGAGTGGTTGTTCTGTAATTTAGTTGTAATTTTGATGTCTTGGGAAGAGGTGAACACAGCATTTACCTACTCTGCCATCCTGACAGGAATTCTCTGCTGGTGATTTATTTATTTATTTTTTTATGTTACTGATTTTTTATAGAGAGGAAGGGAGAGGGATAGAGAGCTAGAAACATCGATGAGAAAAAAACATCGACCAGCTGCCTCCTGCACACCCCCCACTGGGGATGTGCCCCACAACCAAGGTACATGCCCTTGACTGGAATCGAACCGGGGACCCTTCAGTCTGCAGGCCGATGCTCTATCCACTGAGCCAAACTGGTCAGGGCATCTGCTGGTGATTTTTAAAATCCATTTTAATGGCTTCAAGACTTGTGATTCCTTTTATTTAATAAATTATGGTTAGTGTGAATTCTTTTTTATTTTTGTGGTGACAGGCAACTTTTACAAATCTATGATTATTTAGCATTTGTGATCATAAAGCATTATGAAATTGGAAATACTTCAAAATGAATTTAATTGCTAGTTTGATTTTTTTTCTTCCTTTTTATTATTCTGCATGTCTGGACGTATTTTCAGTAGAACAAAGGTAAAATTTGATGTGACAAAACAATCAGTTACTTTCATGTGTAGCTTCCTTCTGTTTATGACCAAGTATGGATCACCACTTAAAAAGGACCACGTGAGTGGTATAACCTGTTTGAAATCCTCAAGTCGGGGGCAAGAGTGTCTGTTCCGAGTAGGTAGATGGAATATGCACTCCCAAAGCAAGAGTAGTTTATGCCTTTACTATTTACATCAATAATTTGTTATATTAAAACCCTTTGTACTCCTATTCATCAATAAGGATTAATTTCTTTAAGAATAGTCGTATCACAGAGATTTTCACCAAAGGTAAAAAGGTGCAGCATTAAAAACACATTTTTTGAATTTATAATTGAATTTTATTGGCTGCATTGTATCAAATTGGATTTAAAAAACTAATTCATCAACCATGGGGAGGTTAATGGAGTAAACTATTCTTCTTACCCAGTGGTGTGGTACCTCATGGTAGTGGCAATATCCTCATATATAGGGTATCCCAAAAAACTGTATACACACACTTTGAATAACTATAAAGGCAGTGTTTATTAAAATACATTTCATTTTCAAAATTGAGCTATCAACTGTTAAAGTGTGTATATATATATTTTTGGAACACCTGTATACTACTGAAACCCTAGTTGTGGAACTTCTTGATCTGCCCCGAACTCTGAAGACTTCTGGGCCTTTAAGTTTTTTGCTAGTCCAGGAATTCATATTGATTTTTGTGACAACCTGGGCTCCAAAGAAACAGTAGTATTTCTTACTGTCCTATAACACCTCAGCCTGTCACCTAACTATATGAAGACTTCTTCAGCCGTACTCACACAGACCTTCGTCACCCTACTTTTTGGGTAACTGCAAGTTTTGCTAGTTTTATTTTCAGTATTGTAGTCTGTCCTACATCTAAGTATGAGAGAAATATCTTAATCAATTAACATTTTCCTTTATGTTACTTACTCTTCTGTTATCCATTTATAGTATGTTATTATTTACTGTTATGTTGAATGTAAATTCAGTCTGTCAGTTAGGTTTACATCTTCTCCAAATTTATCTCATTAGTGCCCCAACTTAGCCTTCCACTTAAAATGTATGTGCTGAACCTCTTACTTAATACTTTACTTTTTGTCTGTGTGTAATTCCTACAATTAAAATGTCATTAGTTTATTTAATAATGGTCTCTCTAGGGAAGACTTTCCTAATCATATTAGTCCTATTATCATTACTTAATAACTTTCTTTTTTAAAAAATATATTTTTATTGATTTTAGAGAGAAAGGGAGAGGGACAGAGAGATAGAAACATCAATGATGACAGAGAACCACTGGTCAGGTGCCTCCCGCATGCCCCCAACTGGGGATTGAGCCCACAACCCGGGCATGTGCCCTTGACCGGAATCAAACCCAGGACCCTTCAGTCCACAGGCCGATGCTCTATCCACTGAGCCAAACCAGTTAGGGCACAACTTTGTTTCTTTCTTTTTTAAATATATTTTATTGATTTTTTTTACAGAGAGGAAGGGAGAGGGATAGAGAGTTAGAAAGATCGATGAGAGAGAAACATTGATCAGCTGCCTCCTGCACACCTCCTACTGGGGATGTGCCCACAACCAAGGTAGATGCCCTTGACTGGAATCAAACCTGGGACCTTTCGGTCCGCAGGCCGACCCTCTATCCACTGAGCCAAACCGGTTAGGGCACAACTTTGTTTCTTCTGTATACAGTTGCATCACATCATTTTGTATTTATTGCATTGTATTTTTTAAATTTTGATTATTATAGGGCAGGAAACATAATTAGTATAGAATTTTACTCAATGAACATTAAATAAATGTTTTTGGAAATAAATGAATGAACCATATTTTTATTTTTTTATCTTCAGAGAGTACTTAGCTTTTAAAGCAGGTAGCTTTTCTTTTTTCCTGGTGCATATTAAGTTTATCAAGGCTAATAAACTACCTTTTGGAGCAATCGTTTTGAAAAATTATGGCAACAAATGATGTTTCTATGTGATATGGAAGGGTGGCATATCAGAATCTCTAGCCTTAGTTTGAAGAATTATATTTATTTATTTATTTATTTATTTATTTATGTTTTAATTTACTCTATCATTTTTGTCTCCTTTTATTTTTTTACTTTTGTTTTTATTTTTTATTGCTTAAAGTATTACAAAGAGTATTACATATGTCTCCTTTTTTTTTCCCCGCCCTTGACAATCCCCTGGCCTCCCCTACCCCCCAGTGTCTTATGTCCATTGGTTATGCTTATATGCATGCATACAAGTTCTTCGGTTGATCTCTAACCCCCTCCCTCCTGCCCCCCAACCCTCCCTGGCCTTCATGCTGAAGAATTATATTTAATATATACATGTTTAATATCATAACATATTACAATATGTGAAATACTTAATTTAGTTTTCTAACAAGATAAATTAAAGAAAAAATGTGAGAGTATCCTCAGCAAGCTATTTTGTAGATATTGACAGACTGATTCTAAATATTTATTTATTTACTTATTGCTTTTAAAGGGTAATTTAAAAACATCAATGATGACAGAGAATCACTGGTCGGCTGCCTCCTGCATGCCCCCAACTGGGGATTGAGCCCACAACCCGGGCAAACAGTGTGTCTTTACTTACGTGCTTAGAGCCAAAGAGAAATTGAAACTTGGTTAATAAGCATTTTTGTGGATCTTTAAAATTTTTACTTATTCAAAATCTTGCTTATGTTTACTTCTTACACATGATAATTATAACATAATAATATGACAGAATTGAGAGCAAATATATTGGTCATACCAATAAATATAAGTGAAAATAACTCACTTATAAATAAAATTGTTTTCAGATTGTTTCACAAAGCACAAACAAACTATACTGCATATAAGAAATACATCAAGAACAAAATGTTACAGACAGGCTACAAATAAAGAAATGGGAAAATGCGAGCAGCAAGAAATAAGAGTTATCCTGAGGCCAGACAATGTAGAAGTTGTGTCAAAAAGCATTAAATGATATGAAGTACTAGGGGCCCTATTATTAGAATTCATACACCTTGAAAGGAACTGTGGGTCCCCTGTCTGCCTGCAGGCCCACTCCTGCCACCGCCTGCTCCCATGCGCTGACGGCGCCAGCCCCACTCACACCGCTGACAGTGTAGAGTGATTGGGGCTGGCACAAGCAGGTGTGAGTGGCTGCTGCTGCCCCGATTGCCCCTCAGGAGCAGAGGGAGGTGGAGCCACTGCTCATACCTGCTGATGGTGCCGAGTGATCAGGACTGCTGCCAGGCACCAGCAGCAGGTGCAAGCAGTGGCTCTGGAGCCAGCTGCGGGTGCAAGCAGGACCGGTGCTGGCAGTGCGTGTGAGTGGCAACTCTGGTGCCAGCAGCTGGTGCAAGCAGGGCTGGTGCCAGCAGCAGGTGCAGTGCGAGGCGGGACCGCAGCACACGGAAGCAAAGAATTTTCAGTAACCACCAGAGTCTCACCCTGATGACAACGACTGGTGCCCTGCCTTGGTCTGGCGCCCCACTCACCTGCTCCACCATCCTGCCTCGGCCAACACCCACCATGTTCCACACACGCCCCCTGGTGGTCAGTGCACGTCATAGCGACCAGTTTTTCAGTTGTTCTGGTTGTTCCACTGTTCGGTCTATTTGCATATTAGCCTTTTATTATATAGGATAGGATTCTTTATAATGCTGAAAGGTGGAATTCTGAATGAAGTTTTGATATCTATGTACCAAATAAGACAGCAGCCACCTTTACTCAAAAAGACACTGCAGGACATGAAAAGAGAATTAAAAACACACACCAATAATAGAAGACTTAACGTATCTCACTCAATGCAAGACATATCAAAGAGACAAAAAACTGTTTCCACATAGAAATTTCTTCCTCAATTTCTCACAAAAGTTATGCTTTTCCAAATTATGAGATAATTTAATTGAGAAATTGGGAAATTGAAAAATGTACTATAATCTTCCTTTAAGAATCAAAGCTTAATAAGTAACAGAGACATTACTGGTTTGAAAGATCCAATGATATAAGTCATCAGGAGGAGCTGGAAATGGTGACATGCAGAGTCAGAGGTTAAGGTCAACATTTTCTGGATCTTCACGGGAACATGTCGGTGAGAAACAGTAAGGATCTAATCAGTCAGTTTTGATTGTTGCCAATTTATGACAATGTTTGTCTTTTAATTTCGGAGTTTAGACCCTTTATACTTACTGTAATTATTGATATGTTTGGATTTCTATTCACCATTTTATTATTAGGTGTATGTTCCCTCTATTTTTTTATTCCTTTATTTCTCCTTTCCTGCTACTTTTTTGTATTGTTTGAATATTTTTATTATCCTCTTTTAATTTACCCATTGAGTTTTGACAATGTCTTTTTAGGAATAAGATATCTTTAACTTTCCACAATCTACTTAAAATCAACATTAATATGATGCAGAAACTCTACCATCATATAGGTCTAATTACTTTCATCTGTTTATGTTATAATTTTTATAGATATTATATCCACTTACATATCCCTGCATGTATTGCATAAACATTTTAAAATGGAGATATAATTGACATATAACATTATATTAGTTTCAGGTTTAAAACATGATGATACAATATTTGTATATATTGCAAAATCCTCACCACAATAAGTCTAGTTAACACCCATCACCAGACATAGTTATACAGGTTTTATTGTGTGATGAGAACTTTTAACATTTATTCATTTAGCAACTTCCAAATATGCAATACAGTATTATTTACTACTAGAGGCCTGGTGCACAGAATTCGTGCAAGGGGTTCTGCCCTCCCAGTCCTGGCTGTCTCAGCCCTTGCAGCCCCTGCTTCATCCGGACGGTCATCCCACTGTTTGGCAGTTCAGTCGATTTGCATATTATGCTTTTATTATTATAGGTACTTATCATGACATGTATTTATAACTGGAAGTTTATACCTTTTGACAATCTTCACCCATTTTGTACCCCCCCCCCAGCCTCTCACCTTGGTATCTATGAGCTCATTAAAAAAAACCTTCCACATATAAGTGATATTACACAGTGTTTGTCTTTCTGTCTGAATTCTTTTAGCATAATGTCCTCAAAGTCTATACATGTAGTCACAAATGGCAAGATTTCTTTCACATGGCTGAATAATATTTCATTGTGTAAGTTTATATACATGCATATATATACAACACATTTTCTTTATCCATTTATCTATCAATGGGCACTTAGGTAGTGTCCATATCTTAGTTATTGTAAATAATGCTACAATGAACATAAGGGTGCACATATCCTTTTGAGTTAGTGTTTTTGGTTTCCTCCAATAAATACCCAGAAGTAGAATTGCTGGTCATATGGTAGTTCTATTTTTAAGTTTTTGAGGAACCTGAATACTGTTTTCTATAGTGGTGTTCCAGTTTACATTTCTACCCATAGTGCACAAGGGTTCCCTTTTCTCCACATCCTCATCAATACTTGTTATTACTTGTGTTTTGCATAATAGTCATTCTCACAGGCGTGAGGTGATATCTCATTGTAGTTTTGATTTGCGCTTCTCCATGATTAGAGCACCTTTTCATGTACCTGTTTGCCATTCATATGTCTTCTTTGGAAAAATGTCTGCTTGGAAACTCTGTCCATTTTTTTCAATCCTCACCCGAGAACATGCTTAGAGGAGAGAGAGTGAGAGTGAAAGTGAGAGAGAGAGAAACATCTATGTGGGAGAGAAACATCTATCATCGATAGGTTGTCTCCTGTACATGTCCCAATTGGGAATTGAACCTGCAACCTTTTGGGGTCCAGAACGATGTTCCAACCAAATGAGCCACACTCTGCCAAGGCCTGTGCCCATTTTTAATCAGTTTGGTTTTTTGTTTTGCTATTGTGTTTTATAAAAATATTTTTGATGTAATAATTTAATATAATGTTTTTAACTTGATTTTAACTGTCATACATATTTTAAAGATTTTAAGAGGAGAAAGGATAATCTATTATAGTTACCCAGATATTTACCATTTCTGTTACTTTTCTTTCATTTTTGATATTCCAAGTTTTTCTCAGACGTTAGCATTTCCTTTAGAGTAGTGTTGCTAGCATACCAATTGTTTTAGTTTTCTTTCATCTGAGAATGTCTTTATTTCACTTTAATTTTTAAAGGATATTTTTACCAGTTACAGAATTCAGGGTTAACAGTTTTTCCCCTTCAACACTTTAAAAGTGCCATTCTTTATATTCCACAAATGAGTGAGATGAAGTGATACTTATCTTTCTCCAACTGGCTTATTTCACTTAGCATAATGCTCTCCAGGTCCATCAATGCTGTTGCAAATGGTAAAAGTTCATTCTTTTTTACAGTAATGTAGTATTCCATTGTGTATATGTACCACTGCTTTTTAATCCACTCATCTGCTCATGGGCACTTAGGCTGTTTCCAAATCATAGCTATTGTAAATTGCGCTGCTATGAACATATCCTTTCTGATTGGTGTTTCTGGTTTCTTGGGATATATTTCTGGAAGTGGAATTCCTGGGTCAAATGGGAGTTCCATTTTTAACTTTTTGAAGAAACTCCATACTGTTCTCCACAGTGGCTGTACCAGTCTGCATTCCCACCAGCAGTGCAGGAGGGTTCCACATCCTCACCAGGGTGTGTTGTTTGTTGATTTGTTGATGATAGCCATTCTGACAGGTGTGAGATGGTACCTCATTGTTGTTTTGATTTGCATCTCTCGGATGATTAGTGACTTTGAGCATGTTTTCATATGTCTCCTGGCCTTCTGTGTGTCCACTTTCGAAAGTGTCTAATTAGGTCCTTTGCCCATTTAATGAACAACATAAGTTGATGAACAAAAATAGATCCAGAGACAGAGAAGTATGGGACAGACCATCAAACCTCAGAGGGAAGGAAGGGGTGGGTGAGGGTGGGGTAAGAGATCAACCAAAGGACTTGTATGCATGCATATAAGCATAACCAATGGACACAGACACTAGGGGGATGAGGGCTGGTGCTGGGGGGTGGGAGTGGCCGGGAGGAGGTCAATGGGGGAAAAAGGAGAAATATGTAATACTTTAAACAATAAAGAATTTTTTAAAAAAGTGCCATTCTTCTTCCTCCTGATTTCCCTTGTTTCTGACAAGAAATCTAGTCATTCCAATTGTTGTTTTTCTCTAGCTCCTTTAAAGATTTTTTTTTCCTTTTGTTTTTAGTTTTCAACGTTTTGAATATAGTATTTCTGGGTTTGGATTTCTTTGAGTTTATCTTCCTTTGTTTTGCTGAGCTTCCTGAATTTGTAATTTTAGTCTTATGCCAAAATTGATAAGGTTTTAGCCATTATTTTTCCAAATATTTTTATTTCTCCTCTCCTTTTGGGATTCGGTTGATACAAATGTTATGCTTTTTGGTATTGCCCACAAGTCTTTGAGGCTGTTACTCCCCTCCCCCCTGTCTTGTTTTACTCTTTGTTTTATAGATTGGTTGATTTCTAATTATCTGTATTCAAGTTGACAGACTCTTCCTTCTCGCATCTCCATTCTGTTCTTGAGCCTATCTAATGACTAGTATAGTTGTTATTGTTTTTTTTCAGTTCTAAAATTTCCATTTTGATTTTTATAGTTTTAATTTCTTAGCCAAGAATTTCTATCTTTCCAGTCATTTTAAAATATTTTGCTCTTATGGTTTGGGGCATGGTTACAAGAACTCATTATAAGTCCTTGATAAGTCCATTACCTGTATCTTCTTGGGATTGATGCTTGTTTAATTTCTTTTTCATTGAGAGTTACTGTTTTTCTGTTTCTTTATATGCTTAGTAATTTTTGCATGGACCCTGAACATTTGCCTATTATGAGTTTATAGGTTTTAGTTAAATCTTACAGAGAATACTGTTCTTTTTATTTTTAGAAGCCACTCAATCTGGTTAGGTCAGTGTGTAAGTTAGACCCAGGTTCCATGGGTGTGGTTCCAGTATCCCATTTTCAAAACCTACTTTGTACTGCTATTTGGATCTGCTCATCATGTGTACCATCTAGTGGCCAGTGTGGCTTTGTGCAGTGGTTCACTGCACAGTTCAGTTCTCAAAGCTTTGGCTGTGCTTTAAGGTCAGATCGATACATCAATAGCTCAGAAGCGAGTTCAGGAGTTCATATACAACTTTAGGGGATTGCTCTTTTGAGTTCCCTTCTCTGTGATTTCTCTGATACTATCTTGTCTCCTGCAGGTTCCCCTTTCCAGCCCACAAGCCAGAAAACTGGGCCTTTAGTTTCCCTGCTCTGCTGTGTACTTCCTGCAGCTGCATTTGTATCTGGGGCCAAGTAACTGGAAGAAAGAGAAACAAGCAGCAGGCATTTGACCCAAGATCTTGGGACCATTGCTCCTCTGGTTAAAAAGAATGACATCCTTCCCTTAGAATTTTCGACATCTGTGGTAGCTATGATTCTGCCCTCCACTATGAGATTGCCTTGGGGCTGGGGCTGGAGAAAATGGAAAAAGCAGTGGATTTTCCTTTTCTGTGACCTTTGAGAGTCCATCTCAGGCTTTTTGGTGTGTCCACAGAGTGACCAAGAACATTGCTGCTTTGGTATCCTCAAGATCACTTCATAGTCCAGAGTGTAGATTTATAGATTTTATGTACACATTCCCAGGTGACTGCTGGAAGAAACGAAACACTAGAAAACCCACTTTTCAGTGGAGTCAGCTGTCTTTAACCCTTTGAGTGCCAACCAATATCCTAGAAACTATGCTAAAATTGCCAAGGCATTTTTGCTGATTTTACAGCAGTTTAGGAAAAAAATTATGAATCGCAAGTAAATGAAGTTACATATTCAAAAACTTAAGGAAACCTTTACTACATTTGTTTTCATCTTTGACATATATTGTTTGTTGATTGTATTATAAAATACTGGTAGAAAAAAAATTGAACAAAACATAATGTTAAAATAAAGCGCTCCCGGCACTTTTGGCGAAAGACTGGAGGAGCGCGATTGCGCTCCCTGGCACTCTAGGAGTTCAGGAGTTTTCCCCACATCTCATATAACACTACCATTTATAGTCACATGGCCACATCTAACTACAAGGGAATGTGGAATTATAGTCTTTTACCTGATGTGTTGCTGCCCCAAATAATGTAATGGTTCTCTTACTGGGGAGGAAGGGGAGAGCAGGTGTGGCAGACAGTTAGCAGTCTCTGCTATAGCCAGAGCTGCCAGAAGCAGGCTAGAGATTTAACACATGTAAATGACAAATATAATTACAATGTTCTTAGAGATTGAGATAAGTGGCTTTAACAGTTATTAATATTTTAATAGCCTTACAAATTTATTGTATAAAAATAAAAAGATACCAAAATGTGAAAAGTTTGTCCCCCTCCCACTTTTGTGCATCAGCTAACTGGTTCTCCTTCCTGCAGGAAACTGCTGTTTCAGTGACAATTGTTTCCATTACATTCTAGAAATACTGTACTTAGCATATTCTCACAAGGGATTTTCATAAATGTTATTAATATAGGGCATGAATTAGGTATGCCTTTTGAGTAGTGGGTAGGAGGTGGTGTTATAAAGAGAAATGTTGCAGTTAGGAGTATATATATGAACTAGAGGCCCGGTGCACCTTGCGTGGCCTGTGGGGATCTGGCCGAAAACGGCAGTCCAATGCCGGCTGCCGCTCCTGCCTGCCGCTCCTGCTCATCCTGGCCCCGCTGTGCCTGCTGTTGCTCGGTAGGCCCACTGCTGCTCCGCTGCAGTCTCCGGGCTGCAGTGACCAGCCGTGAGCCCTGCATCTGGTACCCCTCTGTCAGCTAAGTGGTGCTCCCACTGTGGGAGTGCACTGACCACCAGGGGGCAGCTCCTGCGTTGAGCGTCTGCCCCCTGGTGGTCAGTGCGTGTCATAGCAAATGGTCAACTGGTTGGAATGGTCACTTAGGCTTTTATATATACAGATCATAGGGAGACGTGGAAAACAGACTGAGAATCATGATCCCAGATTGGACTCTGTGTCATCAACCTGGTACTCTGCAACTGGTTCTGAAGCATTGTGTTCCCTTTCTTTACTGAGTTAGCCTTAGCAAGGGGATTCCTTAGTATGGTAACAAATACTGTCGGGTGAGTGCTCTGAACTCACCTGTAGCATTTTCATGAAATGGTATGACTAGTTAGGGGAACTCACCTGTAGCATTTTCATGAAATGGTATGACTAGTTAGGAGAAAAAAAAGGAGTTCTCCCATTGGTCTTAGGATACAGTTTGAAACTTGACCAGGCTAACAAGGACTTGCCTGTTCTGGTTCCTGCCTGTCTTCTCAGTGTCATCTTTCAGCCTTCTTTCCACAGTTGATGCAGTTTTCTTCCCTATACTTTCTCTAAGAAGCCAGGCTTTGTGCATTAGGGTTTATGCCCTGTTCTTGCCTGCACTACCACCCCAGCTTTTTACTTGGTCAACTCTTACTCTTCTATGTGTCCTTCAAATCTCATTTGAACACCCTTTCAGTGAGCTCTTCCCTTTGAACCTTATAAATTAAATTACATCATAAGCTTTCCCTTTTCCCTGTACTTATCACATAATTATTTTATAGTTATTTGTATAGCTATTTATATAATATCCTGGTAAGCTCTCTAGATTGTAAATTCCTTGAGGCCATGGACCATGTTTGACATATCACACTGTTCCATTGGTTTAGTGCCTATAAGCATTGTGAGCAGACACTAAAAAATATTTGTTGAAAAATATTTGGTGAATGTGATGATGAATTTTATGTATCAACTTGACTGGGCCACTGGATGCCCAGACATTTGGTCAGATATTATTTTGAGTATGTCTCTGAGGATGTTTATGGATGAAATTAACATTTGAAGTGGTAGACTGAGCAAAGCCAACTTCCCTCCCTATTTTGGGTGGGCCACGCTAGACTAGACTCTCAGCTCTCTTGGTTTCTCAGGCCTTTAGATTTGGACTGGAACTACACCATTGGTTCTCCTGGGTCTCCATCTTGCTGACCAGATTTAAGGACTTGTTAATCTCCATAATTGTATGAGCCAATTCCTTAAATAAATTTCCATGGGTATGTACATGCATCCTATTGGTTATGTTTCTCTGGAGAATCCTAACCAACACAGTGAGCTTTACAATCACCCACAAAACAACTGTAAGAGGAGACAGGACATCCCTGAAAATCTCAACTGTGGATCTGAAGTAAGAAAGCCATCTTGTGGTGTTTCTGGGAATATCATGTTGATATGTGAAGTATGTGTGTATCCCTTAGGAAACTAAAACATAGTTCTCTGCAACAGTTCTTAATATATTTTGTGCCAGAAGTCTCCTTTGGAAATGTGGTGAAGTCTGTAGACTCCTTAAAGCAATGGTTTTAAATAAGTAAAATACATAATGTTATAAAACCAATTATAATGCAATATATACATTAAAATGTTAAACACTAAATGTGGGATATTGTAAGATATATTTCTCACCCTACCTGGTTTGGCTCAGTGGATAGAGTGTCAGTCTTCGGACTGAAGGGTCTCAGGTTCGATTCCGGTCAAGGGCATGTACCTTGGTTGCGGGCGCATCCCCAGTGGGGGGTGTGCAGGAGGCAGCTCATCTCTCTCATTGATGTTTCTAACTCTCTGTCCCTCTCCCTTCCTCTCTGTAAAAAATCAATAAAATATATTTTTTTAAAAAACCTCCCTAAGATAGATTTCTCTTTACTAAAGACTTACGTGGCATTGCAATATATTTAAATATGGGCAATTTAAAGTAAAATTTTATTTTTAAAAGAGATCTGTAGGAAGATCATCACCTTGACTAGCCTACGTGCCTTTTCATGTTATAAAGCAACCTTATTTTGGGTTTTAAACTAATATATTTCCAAATAATGATAGATATAAATGATATGTCAAAATATATCCCACAAATGTAATAGGATATAAAAATGTTTGTTATTTTCATTTATGCCAGAATCACAAGAACCACTACTATAGTGGTAGGCAAAAGTAGGTTTATAGTTATGAGTACACAAAACAGTTTATTTTTGTATTATTATTTTTTAATTATTATATTATTTATTTGTATTACAGCTGTACACCTACTTTTGTCCAACCCTGTATTTATCTTGTTTGTTTTTTCTTCTTTTATAATGGGAGGAAATAGAGTTAGTCAAACAAAATGTCCACATTTTGAGATTCTTGAATAATATCCACTCAGGGTCTGTGATTAGGTTCATGGACCTTATGTTAATAACCTCCAGTTATTAATAACCCAATAAGTTGGGTCTTTACAAAAGGTACTGACTTGGGCTCTTAAAATTGATTCTTAAATTCAAGGAGTTCCTGACAATATTGGGCCGTGAAGAATCCTATTTACTTAGGATTTGCATATGTGTGGTTTCATCTTAAAACTTGTTAGTAATATAAATATTTATATATCACTCACTTTATAATTTACACAGGATGCAAAAATATCTAATCACATTTTATCCTCCCAACAACCCAATGAGAGACACATAATGTATACTATGTGCTCCGTAAATGTTTGATTACTCTTATTTAGGTGATCTCGACACTGAGGAGAGTTTCCATTTAACTCCTAATATTTTAAGTACTTGCTCAGAATCACAGTGTTAAAAAATGTCTACTTGTGAATCAAACTCGTATCTAAATCCAAACAGTATGCCAATTAGACTTATATGTTCCTGTGAATATATGTTTGCCCGTGAAGTATGTGTATCAATTTAAAGCGTATGGATTATTGCAAAATAATGTACCAAATATATGCCAAAATGTACCAAACAGCCACCTATACCAAAGAATTATCTGGTTCAAAATGTCACTAAGTGCTGAGGTTGAGAAACCCTGATTTAGATTAAGGCATTTAAAAAAATCCCCACCAACGCTGGTACTTAACGCTAAGTAGATATGTCTTATTATCAAACCAAGTGGATCTTGAATACTTGCTTTAAAATCAATTTATAAAGTTATTAGTATTAGATTAATTGAATTAAATATTTTTCTAATGTATGTGTGAAAGCTCAAGTATTACTGGACAGATTTCACATCGTGAACATTCTTTATATCTGTGTATATAAAAATTCTTAGTTTGAAATTTGAAGTGGATGGGTTGATTGCTTAAAATTAGAATTACATAGAACTGAACTACATGGAACTGAAAAGTTGTTTCAGACTCATATATTTGTTCATCCACTTGTTTATTTAAAATTTATTGAGGCCCTGCTCCGTCCTGGCATTGTGTCAGAGGCTGGCTTACAAATATGAATAGCATAGTGCTTGTCCACCGGAAGCACCCGGAATTCTGGGTGAAACAGCAGTTAAGTAGAAATGAAGTAGAGAAGTACCAGATGTTGTGGGAGCATATTGGAGGGCCCCTCACTGACCCAAAGAAAAGGAGGAAAACCTTCTTGAAGGAAAAAGGAAGGGACATTTACAAATCCATGTTTAATTTAACTGGTAATTAAATGTGTTGAAATGCCACCTAATTTTCAAACTTTGCAGATTCTTCTGTTAGATCAGTGAGTTAAGAAATCAAATGAATGCACAATAGACAAGTATCTAGTCGTCCTGACCTTTCTGTTGAGTAATCACTATATGTATTATCTTAGGCATATTTAGAGGATTTTGTCTAGAATAGTGTGAATGTGCATATGATTACTAGACTCTCTACTGGCAACCGTTATTACCCATTTGATTTGGTTTTGGATTATTCTTACACATTTCAATCCAAGATCTGAGATTTGGCTTTTTTTTTTTTAAGAGGAAGTGTAAAGGATGGAGGGATGGAGGGATGGAGGGAGAAGACAGAGGGAAGGAGGGGAGGAGGAAGAGAGAGAAAAAGAGAGAGAAAAGAGCAATTTTTGGCACTCTCGAAAAAGTATAGGAAGGAATTCTTCAGTAGAATGGATCCAGGACAAATTAGTATCACTTCTCTTTCTGTAGATATAAACTATGCACATACACTATGTTAATACATTTAAAAATACTATGGTATTTAAAACTAAAATTTGATCTCTTTATTTCAGAATAATAAATAATAAAAACAAAAAGGCCCCTCCTTTAATACTCTTAATAGATAAATAATTTTCTCCCAGATTACTATTAAAAATAATTTGAAAATCTTTTGATATAGTAGGTCCTGGGGTTTCGTCAGAGATCTGTTCCTATGGCGCGACTTAATGCGAAATCGCTGTAAGTGGGAACCCACCTCCATAAGCACCTTCGTCACTCACATGGAGCACATACACAGCAGCAATGAAGTGAAACAGTAAAAAAATTTAAAAGAAAGATAGCAATTCCTGACCTTTACTTGTGGCAAATAAATAATAAAAAACATAAAGCACATGCCTCACGCAACTTTTTTTTTTATAAATAAATGGGAGATGGTGACGTAACCACGAAATGACGTACATTAAGGACTTCCTGTATTTAAAAAAACCTGTTAGAACTGATGTGCCATTATGATTTCACTTATATGTGAAATCTACAGAACCAAACAAATGAACCAACAAAACAGAAACAGACTCATAGATACAGAGAACAAACAGGGTAGCCAGATGGGACGGTGTTGAGGGGGCTGGGTGAAAAGGTGAAGGGATTTAAAAATACAAATTGATAGTTACAATATAGTCATGGGATGTAAAGTACAGCATAGGGAATATAGTCAATAATATTGTAATATTGTAATAACTATGATACCATATACGTACTAGAATTATCAAGAGAATCACGTTGTAAATTATGTAATTGTCTAACCACTATGCTGTACTCCTGAAACTAAAATAAAATAATACTAGAGGCCCGGTGCATGAGCATGGGTAGGGTCCCTAGGCCTGGCTGGCAATCAGGGCCGATTGGGGCCTTCCATCTGCTGTCCGGGGACTCCCTACCCTGGCTGCTGTCTGCCGGCCAGGGCCTTCCTTTGTTCTGAACCACCCCCTGGTGGTCAGTGCACATCATAGCAAGTGATCAGTCTCCCAGTTGAACTCCCATGTGGACAATTTGCATATTAAGCATATATATATATATGTATATATATATATGTGTGTGTGTATATCTGTATATGTATACGTATACACACACACACACACACACACACACTAGAGGCTTGGTGCATGAATTCGTGCAAGGATGGGGTCCCTTGGGGTAGCCTGTGGCGATTGGGCCAAAACCACAGTCCAACACTGCCCGCAGATCCTACTTGCCGCTCCCACTCATCCTGGCCCCACTGCACCTGCCGCAGTCTCACGCCCAATCAGTCCTGACTGGGAGAGGCTCACGCCACCGCAGCAGCAGCACTTGCCAGCACCTGGTGCCCTCATGCAGGAATCTGCTGAAACCGGCTCTCTGACATCCCCTGAGGGATCCCAGATTGTGAGAGGGCGCAGGCCAGGCCGAGGGACCCCACCAGTGCACAGTTGGGGCCAGGAGGGACCGCAGGAGGGCTCCAGGGCATGCCTGGCCCATCTTGCTCAGTCCTGATTGGCCAGACCCCAGCAGCAAACTAACCTACTGGTCATCTTAAAAATGTTGTGATTTAGGTGCTTTTTATGTTTTTGTTTTTTGCCATTCAGCCTGATTATTTCTAATCATTATTCAGGAGAAAAGAAGGCAAACTACTAAAGTTCACTGGGAACATTAAAGATGCTTAGTATAGAATACTGAATATACTCTGTTTTTAATGGTAGCAGTTTCTGATAAATTACTCAGGGTAAAACTAGTTTCTTTCTCTGTTATGTTTGCTCAGTGCAAAAATGGTTTTTAATATATTTCTCATTGTGCCAGGAATTTTGTTTTCTATCTGCTTGATAATCTCGGTTTTCTCAAAAAGATATACATAGATTAATTAGTAAAGTCCAGAAGAATTCTTGTCCTGTTTCTGCCCTCAGCAGTGAAACAACATACCATTGCTAGGGATATCTAGTCCA
>NW_006297811.1:2343697-2344004 GCF_000327345.1 Myotis davidii | reverse complement strand
GAAAGTAAAAGGAAGACAGAAAAGGAGAAAACCAGAGTTGAACCTAGAGTGTCTGAAAATGCTTTTAGGGAACTAGAATTATAGATGTTCTGGAAACCCAATATGAGTATGGATGTCTAAGCTTTTCAACTACATGAAAGACTCAATAGAAATCCAATGAAAGTTTAAACCTGCATGCTTTAGATACACTATTCTTTGTTGGATAGACCCTACAGGATAACCATAAGGTAAACATTCTTTAAGCATTTGTATATTACATCAGCTTTTAATAAGAATGTATAAAACTGGCATTTTGCTGTCAAGTTTT
>NW_006297811.1:2338250-2343199 GCF_000327345.1 Myotis davidii | reverse complement strand
CTGCCCTTGAATTCCTTTCCTTAGATCTTTAACTAGAGTGTTAAAAGTACTGGGTAGGTGGGTGGGAAGTAATCAACCAAAGACTTTGTATGCATATAATGCATAACCCATGGACACAGACAGGGTGCTGAAGGCCTGTGGTAGGGTGGATCCTGGAGGGGGTCATGGGGGAAAAAGGGGACATATGTAATACGTTCAATAATAATTATTAAAACAAATAAAGGTAGGCTTGACTGCAAAAAATATGCTTATGAATATGTTTCTGTTAGTATGAAAAAATGAAATATATAGCCAGGATTGTTAAATGGTTCAAAATTCCACTTTTTCTCTAAATACATTTTGGGAAGCTGCTGGTTGGTAAGGATCACATTGATGAGTAATTCTTAAAAACTGTGGTTTAAATGAAATTATACCATATATATTTTTATATTTTCAGGGACTTTAAGATTTAATTTTACTTTTACTTATTCATTTATTTTTTAAAAATCAAAAAGGGTAGTAATAGAATATGAATCCAATTATAGGAATTTAACTTGGCCTAGTTCCCCAGATTTCTAAACTCTGGGTGGGTTGTTGTTTTTATAGAATTTAATTGGCTCTTTACTCTGTCTTGGAAAATTTTGCTAACAGTGTATGGGAGTTTGTAGTTACTAAACATAAAAGGATATTAAGAGATATCCAGATGACATTATCATTTACATGGCACAAGATATGGGAGACCTGTTAGTGTTAGAAATTAGTTTCATATACTTTCACTGGAAAATTTATGTAAAAAGACTAGCTAACTACATCAACAAATGATAGTTAAGTGCCACTATTAAGTGAATGATAATAAGCCTTATTCTCAGGTTGTTGATATTTTGATTATTATATTTGCAGGCAGATTTTCAAGGCATAACATTCAGAAGTTTACTGTTTCTTTACAGATATTCATATATTTTTGAGACTAACCTTAGCCTAGCTTTTCCCCCATTTTTAATTTCCAAATTTTTCATTTCAAGTTTGAGAAAAATTTGAGTTTTCTTTTCTTTCTTTTTCAAATATATTACTCTACATAATTCTGTGTCATTTCAAATAGTTATTTCATGGCATTTTGCTTTAAATGATCAGTCTTCCCAGTTATATCTTTAGGAAGTGAAATATGCTCTCTACTTTATAGTTACTTTTTATGCATATATCACTTTCCAGTTGCTTTATATTTAAATGTAATTGTACCAGAGTCTATATGCTAATCAGTTTTCTGAGCAGCAATTTTAGTGTTCTTAAAATTTTAATGTAAGTCTCTAAAATTAAACATTTAAAACTTTACTGTTTATGCAGTAAATTCCTGAAATCTAATTACGCCAGGCCCTGTTCTAAGCACGAAAGATAAAGAGTGGAAAAAACAGACAAGTTCTCTGACATCATGGCATTTGCATTCTGGCATGGGGACACAAATGACAAGTAGAAAAGCAAATGGCATGTGAAAGGTTCCAGCAACACCGCAGTGGGGTCCTGGTTTCTGCTGAAACTCCTAGGCAAGGAACTGACAGGCTGCACTGGTCTGCTTGCTCTTCTCCAGGTAACCAAGAGAGGGTAATGGGGCAGGCACAGATGGTCACAGTGGATTATCCTCTTGGAAAGGAACCATTCTGCTGCTGTCCACACTTATTGGAGCCCCAGAGGACCCCCCAGCTGAGCATGTAACAGTGGGAGTTTTGCAGTCATGAGAATGGCTGCCAGTGGAGAGAAACATCTTGTAGCAACACCAGCTTTACTGATTGTACCTGGAGTCCTTTTGAGACGTCAGAAGGAGCTATTTGTCCCAGCTAGCTCTTACAGGCAACTTTGAGAGCTCCACCAGCGGTCAGGGATCACTCAGTGGACAAATCTATTTGCCTTTCCTCAGTCTGCCCCCAGGAGTCCAAACATAAGGCTTTCTATCAGTGACATGAATTAATGGGCTTATCTGTATTTTAAAAAATAGAAGAAATAGAGAGTTGTTCATTCATTGACCTCCTTCACCTGCTTCCTAAGGTTGGGCATGTTCATTTCTCGACACTCAGGATCTGTCAGCCTCAAGGATGAACCAAATTGTCTGTCCTTTTCCCAGAGTAATAAACTTCCCGAAGACTTGGGAGTCACTCTTTTGCCATCATAAGAAACTTTCGGGGCAAAGGAGGATGGCTGTAGAATTGTCCAGCACAAAGTTAGTGAATACGTTCCTACTCATCCAGGTTGTCTAAGAAACATCCGCAGTGGTCACAATGAGCGAACTTGACCATCATCATGTTGCTGCACTTTTGCCAGACCCATAGGCACAGCAGCCACAGTCTAACCAGAGAGGCCTCTTGGAAATCCCCAGGAGACCTATCTCCAGGGGAGACCTTTCTCCGGGGGGGAATTGCTCATTCCCGTCTTCAAGATTAATGACTGCTGGGGTTTCTTTTGCTATTACTACCCCTTGTAGTACTACCCCTTCCCAACAAATCTCTTAGGTCCATTCTGGGTCTTTGCATCAACCCATCAGTTCTATTTTGTTTTCTTGTTTTCAAGCCTCATAATTTCTTTTACTGTTGTTTTATGCAATCAGTGTTCTTGTAAATAGGTAACATAGCATAAGTGTATTAATAGGGTTCTAATGGATATACTGGGTGAGTCTGGGGAGGCTTTAGAGAAGATAGAGCATTTAAGGTAAGGTTTTAAGGGCAGAGAAGCAGGGAAGAAATATATTCTTGACCATAGTGTCATGGAAGAATAAAACGTTTTCAGGTGTGTTCAGGAAATGGCAAGAAGTTTTGTGTGGTTAGGGGTGTATAAGAATAGTATAAGAATACTTGGGAATAGAGTGTTGGAACAGGTGCCTCAATCTTATATCAGGAATTACCTGACCTATTTAAAGATGACCTACTCGTGGTCATAATTTAAAAGTCTCCTATAATAACTCCTTTCATTTTATATTTAATGATATTAATAATGATATTTTTATCTGTCATTTGTATGTCTTCAACTCATTTTCCCTATTACCTAATTTCATCTTAACAATATGTGAGTTACACAGATCTGAAAATGTTATAGTATTCTAATATTTAATGTTGAAGAAACTGAGGAATTGAGAGGTTACATGGTCTACTCACAGTCAAATGGCTACGTTTAGAGTATCGCCAGATCTTCTGATTCTTAATTCCATATACTTGTTGGATGTTATTTTTGTAAATACATGCTTTTTCTCTCTGTTTTTCTCCTTAAGTTATTGTCTTTCTTTTTTCCATAGGACTTGGCTTTTACCCTGGAAGAAAGACAACTGTTGAATATTCATGGATTATTGCCACCTGGCTTCATCAATCAGGATATCCAAGTTCTTAGAATAATTAAAAATTGTGAGCGTCTGAACTCTGACTTTGACAGGTAACACATTTTATATTTCTCTTAGGCAGTTGTTTATTTTATTTTTTATTAGATGAGAAAGTTAAAATATTTAGTGATTTGGAAAAAATAGTCAACTTTGAGGAGAATTTGCCTATAAATACAATGATGTTTTTAAAAATTTACCTTTTTAGGAAAATTTAGGAATAAAATTTTCCTTTCCAAACTGTTATCCTCAGAGAGACTACTTTGCTCTTGTGATAAAATTGTTGCTATAAAGGTAAGTTATCAGGAAATGCCATCCTGAACTGAGCAAAACAGGTTAAAGTGGCTTTTAGTCAGACTATGAGTGCATATTGGATGCACTTTTTCAACTTCTAAAGCTGGTTCTAATGCTAGTGCGAATTTAGGTCACTTACTGTGTTTAGAATTCATTTCCATGTTTGCACAGAGATAAAGGTAACGTGTGCCCTATCTCAGTAATGAGATAGCCCTAGGTTGAAATTCTGGCTGTGTTTCACTAGCATTGGGGCGTCGAGCAAACCATCACAACCACTGTCAGGACCACTCTGTATGACTTGCCTTCTGCTTTGGACTCTTCCCTTATTTAGGCACTAAACCTCAGGTTTTTCATTTATGGATTGAAGAGAATAGTTATTTCAAAATATTGTTGTGAAGTTTAGAAGAGGTAGCTAACTCAATACCAAGTAAGTATTTGTATTAGTCAGGGTTTTCTAGTGGTCTTCAGAGAAGCAGAAGCAACAGGATATATGTGTTGTGCGCGCATACACACACACACACACACACACACTCACACACACATTACATCCTGTTGGATGGAGATATATATTTATTTCAAGGGATTGGCTCCCATGATTGTGGAGCCTGGTTAAGTCCTAAGTCTGCAGGTAGACTGGCAGCTGGAGAACAAGAAAAGACTTGCAGTTCGAGCCTAAAGGCAGACTGCTTGCAGAATTCCTTTTTACTAAAGAGAATACTACTACTAATTATAGAAAATCCCCCTTAGTAGGCAGGATCAGTCACCCTAGCCAGCACAGTAACTTCCTTCCTTGTTATTGATTCAGAGGCATGTGGTGTCCATAGTGGCTAGTGGCCATCTTAATTTCCAACCTAATGGAATAATTGTCTCCTGGTGGAAACGTCCCTCCTTTTGAAACTAAGACTTATTGGCCAGCAGAGCATAAAGTCATGGGGACAAGAAGCAGAAATTTTGCTAGTGGGTCACTGGCAACAATAGTGAGTGGTGCCATTTCCATTTTTACCCCTGGGTTCGTGGACCTGTGAATCCTGATTGTGGGAGAAATAGCATCATACTGGACATGGATTCATAGCCTCTTAGAGAACTTTGCCTCAGCTTTGCAAGGTATTACCACCTAGCTGGCGTTGTAACTGAGCCTCAGGAGGCCATTCCACCATTCTGTCGAGTCAGCTGCTTCAGGATGGTGGGGAAACATGGTAAGACCAGTGAATTTCATGCATACAGGCCCATTGCCATGCTTCATTTGCTCTAAAGTGAGTCCCTTGATCAAAAGCAATGCCTTGTGGAATACCATAATGGTGGATAAGGCATTCTGTAAGTCCAC
>NW_006297811.1:2331601-2338205 GCF_000327345.1 Myotis davidii | reverse complement strand
GGCAAATCTGTATTCAGAGTAAGTGTCAATTCCAGTAACAACAACACTGCCTCTTCCATGATGGAAGCAGTCCAATGAAATCACCTGCCACCAGGTAGCTTGCTGATCACCCCATGGAATGGCACCCAATCAGGCATGCAGTGTTGGCCTCTGGCAGATTGGGCGCTCAGGAGAGTCTAAAGGCAGGTCAGTCCTGGTGACTGGAAGTCCATACTGCTGAGCCTGTGATAACCTCCATTCCTGCCATGGCCACTTTTTTCGTGAGCCCAAGGGTGATGTCGGGCAGCCGGAGAAAGAGACTGACTCAGCTTGTCCAGTTGTGTATTTTTCCTGCTTCTTAAACCTCTCCACAATCTCTTTCACTTGTTACTTAAGTTCTTCCTTCAGCTTGTTTTTACTTTATATGCTTTTTCTGGTTCGAGGATCAGTAGGGATACCTGTTCCAGGAATAGAATGAGTGAGGGCAAGAATGGTAGGTTGGGAAAGGAAGTTATCAAGGTAATAGAGGATAGATTATGTATTTGAAGGCCAAGAAAGGACTTCTGCTATTCATCTGAGTGAAAAGGGAAGCCTTTCAAGGTTTTGAACAGGAAATCAACATCATCTGAGCTACATTTCAAGAAGAGAATGGCTGCAATGTTGAGAATAGAATGTAGGCTGGAAGATTGTTGAGGAGACTATTACAATAATCCAAGGAAAAGATGATGGTGATTTAGACCCCGTGTGGTAGCAAGGAAGGTGTTTAGATTTTGGATATATGTTGAAAGTAAACCTAATGTATTAGAGACCTTGCAGAGAAGAGAAAACCGCAAAAAGAAACAAAACAGAAATGACAAAGAAACAGGAAACTAGTGAGGTAGAAAGAAAATGAAGAGAAGATGATGTCCTAGAAGTCAAGTAAAGAGCATTTATTGACTTACAGGGAGTGCCGCTTGAGTCAAATGTTCTGATAAATAAAATGAGGTCTGAGGGTTGATCTTTGATTTAGCAACGAGGACTTACACATTTGCTAAATCAACTTTAGCATGTCTAAAAGTCATCATCATCTTCCTAAATTTTAATTTTGGGGGTTAGCATAACCTATCTATTTGCCCAGCATTAGAATCCTGTATGTCTGACACTAAATGCTGTGCATTTGAAATTACTTCAGGGAGTGGAAATCAATCCAAAAAGGCTGGTGAGATTACTAATACAATCTTAAAATATTCTTTTAAATTGTACCAAACAATTTGAGTTTTATTTTACAAACCATTGAAGGCTCCAGGTAACATGATAAGTTTGATGCTTAGAAAGATAAGTCTGGGTCAAATATGCCTCTAGAAAGAAAAAAACCCTATTTGGTACAAATAATAAGAAAAGTCCCTTGAACTTTCTTGCTACCTTAGTAATTTTTAAGTTTGGTGCTATATTCCTTACTCATTTTTCATTTGTTATTTCCCTTGGTTATTCAGCACTGAAGGTTAAAGGATAAAGTCTCTGTGTTTACTTAATGCTAACGTATAATGGTATTTTCATCATTCTTTCATTTCAAAATAGGGATAAAGTCATTTCAAATATTCAGTAAAACTTCTGTTTTAGCAATTATTTTAATATTTGAGTGACATTCAAGGAGGTTTATGGTTCTTCATTCTTTGAGGTATTTAAGAATATTTCTGAAGTGTTTTTTTGATCAGATGTTTCCTGTGTGACCTAAAAAGTTCTTCATACTCTGTTGAAAAATGTTTAATAAGATTTCTAAGCAGCTATTTCATGGCTTTGTTGGATTATGGATCTCATTTTGTCCATTTTCCACAGGTATCTTCTCTTAATGGATCTTCAAGACAGAAATGAAAAGCTCTTTTATCGCGTGCTCATGTCTGACATTGAGAAGTTCATGCCTATTGTTTACACTCCAACTGTGGGTCTGGCTTGCCAGCAATACAGTTTAGTTTTTCGGGAACCAAGGTATGTAAACTTTTATTTTAGATACAACTCGTGTCCTTATTTATTTATTTTTTTTGTAAAGGCTTTGCAATAAAATATTGAATGGAATTGAACTTTGGAAAATCTAAATCAAATTTTAATTAAAAGGCATTAAATATAAACATATATAACATTAAAAACATAGTGTTTTCTTTCTAGATTTAAGATAAGGGGAAGGTATTTCTAAACCAATTTAGGTTTCCTTTTACAGAGAGTAAATGAACTTGTTTTTTATTTGGAAAGAGAATAATTGCTCATAATTAAACTTGTCTTTAAGATGTTAATTATCACTATTATGTATATATTTTATAAGTTATAGCAAAGATTCCAAATTTTTGTGGAAATGGTAGACTACTGTTTTCTAAAATCAGAGTTGGCATTAGAGTAGTTTTTTTGTTGATTTCCCTTAAGTGAAATAGTAGTTACCTTTAATGATCAATACAGTTGTTCTAAATCTATAGCTTCACTTTATTCAATATATTAATGAATTTAAAGATAAAAAGAAATGTTTATAAGTTTATACTAAAAAATATAAAAGCCTACTAAAAGCATTGTCATTGAAAGTTAGATTGAATATGTGGATTTTACATAGATATATGAATATAGTAGTATTTAGCATACCTATTCCATATTACTCTTTGTATAAATAAAAGAACTAGACCCTGACCAGTGTTGTTAAGTGGTGAGAGTGTGGGCCCCTCCTACCAAAGGTTTGTGGGTTCCATTCCCAGTCCAGGGCAAGTACCTCAGTTGTGGGTTTGCTCCCCGCCCTGGTCAGGGTGGTCAGGGCCTGTGCAGGAGGCAACCAGTTGATGTGTCTCTCTCACACAGATGTTTATCTTTCTCTCCCTTTCCCTCCCTTTCTTCCACTCTCAAAAAATTAATGGGAAAAATATCCTTCAGTGAGAATTAACAAAATAAAAATAATAATGATATACAGTACTCATATACCTCAAAAAATTATTTCTCACAATACATTTGCCAACTAAATTCTAAATCTTGTCCTTTCTATGAAAGAAAATTTGTATTCACTGTTAAAATAGCCATTATATAATGCAGTAGATATGTGCTATTAGTATCATTTAACAGACTACCTATAAATACTGATCTACTTCTTCTCTTTATACAAGGGGTGATATGGCTAATTCTTTTTGTTGTTGTTGTTATTCCTCACCTGAAGATAATTTTCCCATTGCTTTTCAGAGAGAGTGGAAGGGAGGGAGGAAGGGTAGGAGAGGAAGAAAGAGAGAGATAGAGAGAAAGAGAGAGAGAGAGAGAGAGAGAGATCATTGTGAGAGAGACACATCCATTGGTTGCCTCCCACACACACCTTGACTGCGGCCAGGAATAGAACCTGCAACCCAGGTAGATGCCTTTGACTAGGAATCAAACCCAGGACCCTTTGATGTGTGGGCTGGCACTCTAACCACTTAAAAACACCAGCTAGGGCTGTATATTATTTTTTTATTTTTATTTTTTAAAAATATATTTTTATTGATCTCAGAGAGGAAGGGAGAGGGAGAGAGAGAGAGAGATAAAAACATCAGTGATGAGAGAGTATCATTGATCAGCTGTCTCCTGCACGCTCCCTACTGAAGATCGAGCCTGTAACCTGAGCATGTGCCCTTGACTGGAATCGACCCCAGGACCTTCTAGTCCATAGTCCAACGCTGTATCCACTGAGCCAAACCAGCTAGGGCTGTATATTATTTTTTAATCATATAAATAATACATATTAATGAAAAAAAGAGAAAATGCAAATATACAGATGGAAAAATATTTTTTAAATACCTAATGTCATCATGCCCCAAACCCTGATATACACAAATACATACTGTTTTTGCTTATAGAAGGGATCATACTATATATATAAACTGTTACCTACTTTATTGTCTTCTCTGAGTGACATCATAACATCTGTCCATGTCTATAAAATATAATTCTACATAAAGAATCTTAATCAAAGCATAATTGGATAAAACATGGCTATTTTAAAATACAATTTAAGTATATTTATTGAAATTCTAACTTTTCTGAGAGATACTGAGAAATGCTAACAACTATAAGAAATGTGGAGGAGCTTAGATTGAAATTGACATAGAAATTTCAATAGCAACAATTATTTTTGAGCACTTATATACTAGATGATTTTCTAAGGACTGGGGATACTTCGGTGTATGTCTAAATCTAAGTACGAGAGACAGGAAAATAAGAAATAAGCATATTGTCTAGAATGTTTGCAGGTAGTTAAGTGTTTAGGAGAAAGAAAGAGTAGAGCAGGGACAGGGGGATCCGGAGTGTCCGTTGCTTTGGAGGGGCAGTTGCAATTTTAAATAGAGTGATAGTGTGGGCCTCATTGGAAGGTGATATTGGAGGAGTGAGGGGGAGTCATTGAGATACAGAGGAAATGTGTGCCAGGCAGGAGGAATAGTCAGTGCCAGGGTCCTAACTGGGAACATGCGTGGAGACCAGGGCAGCATAGAGACCAGTGAGGCTGGAGTGGAGTGAGAGGGAGTAGTAGATGTGATAACAGATGTTAAGATAAACGAGAGGGTCCAGAACCTTTAGGTTCTTGTATGCTATTTTAAAGAACATTGGCTTTTACTGTTAGATAAGTAGGTAGAAGAATCAGGTAGCCTGGTTAGTAGGCTGTTGCAATAAACCAAGTGACTCAGATTAGGAGGGTAGCAATGGAATTAGGGGTGAGGGTTCAGATTCTGGATAAAGAAAAAGAAGGTCTCAAGGATTTCCTCTGGGATTGGAGGCTTCCTAAAGCAGTGCTTTTAACTACTCTGGAGTAGTTTGCCTATTTTCACTTCTGGTTTTGCTACTTGTTTCAGTTTTGAATAAATTATTTAATGTTTCCTCCTCTGTAACATAGGGATAGTACTACTGCCCGCCATCCTTTCACATTTTTCAAATCCAGAACTTTGAAAACCAAAACATTAAAAGAAATCTCATTTGGGATACAACCTGATCTATCTGAACCCATTTGCGACAAAATGTGAACTGAATTTATAGTCTTTATATGGCTGTCTGACTATTTATAGTCTATATAGTATAATTTGTTTTTCTTTAGAAGTATTAATATATTTAATTTCTGGGGGCTTTGTCCAAAATAAACAGGGTGGATGGATGGGAGGATGGATGGATGGATGGACAGACAGATAGAATGATAGGAGAGGGAGAGAGGAGGAGGTATGGCAGGAGGTAGGAGACAGCAAAATGCTCACAAATGTTGAATCTAGGTGGAGGTGTTCATTGTATTATTCTTTTAATTTTCCACAATATGATGGCAGTTTCTGTCATGTTGATTTTTAATGTTTATATTTTGTTAAACTTTTGATGATTTTGAAGTTGTTAGTAGAATAGTTCTCATGGCTTCTCCCATAATTATAAAAAGGAACTTGTTTGAAAACATATTATTTAGCATAAATTTAGACATTGTATTTAATTGGAAAGGAAATGGTGATTGTGTTTGAATAATGATGGATCTCTCAGGCATCAGTTAGCAAATACACTGTTTGTTTAAAGCCAAAAATGACAAATGTCTATAAACCGTTCCTGTCGCAACAGCAGGTATTCTCAGACATTCAGAAGGTGAACAGGAGGATTATACCTGTTATTATATTTACTTTGTGAATTTGGTGGTAGCAATTAGGAACATGTTAAGTGAAAGTTAAAGGTTAATATTACAAGTACTGAGTGTAATACAGTTTCATAGCTTAACTATATTTTACTTACTATGACTAGATATTTATTTTTCATTTTGAATATGGCATTAAAATTTGGCTAGGTATCAAAAAATAAATTCTTATAAGAATGCTTCTACTTCCAGGATATTTTTTCTTAAGGTAAGATGCTGGAATATCCATTTATTGTTTTTTGTGTGGGATTCCTTTTCTTTTTGGCATAATTTGTGTGGGTTTTTCAAGCTTTCATGGATAATGATGTTTAAGAATGGTGTTGAGTTTGCTTGGATTACCTCCTTTGCATATGTCCATAACATTTGGATTTTTGCAGATCCAATATTTGGTAGTGGAATATGCTTGTCTAATTGTGGCTAATTTGTTGATAGAGGTGTAATTTTTGGAAGCTAGAAACCATTTTGTATTTTTGCAGAATGCTAAGCTTAGTGTTTTAATTAAATTATTTGTATTCTGTCAATCTTTTTTTTAAAGAAATGGTTTTAAAGCAGATTTACATAATTTATTTGGAAACATTTCTACCTGCTACATTTTAGACTGCATTTTCCAGGAATCATCTCCTTTTCTTATCTGTTCTTATTAGCTACATACCATTTTATCATGCCTTTGGCAATTAAGCATGTTTCTATTTTTCATATTTCTGATGTTCTATCAAACAGTTGGTAAGCATCTAGAGAGAAGGGATCATATTTTATAAATTACTTGAGGCACGGTGCACAAAAATTAGTGCACTCGGGGTGCAGGGGGGTCCCTCAGCCCGTCCTGTGCCCTCTCGCAGTCTGGGACACCTCAGGAGATAACGCCCTGCTGGCTTAGGCCTGCTCCTGGGTGGCAGAGGGCAGGCACAATCCCTAGGTGCAGCCCCTGGTCGGGCTCAGAGCAGGGCCGATTGGGGAGTTGGGGCGCCGCCCCCTGTCATGCACAGAGCAGGGCGA
>NW_006297811.1:2318647-2330806 GCF_000327345.1 Myotis davidii | reverse complement strand
GAAGCAAGCAAGCCTCATGTTAGTTTCAAGCTGCCTGGCTGCCGGCTGCCATCTTGGCTGACAGTTAATTTGCATATCTCGCTGATTAGCCAATGGGAAGGGTAGCGGTTGTACGCCAATTACCATGTTTCTCTTTTATTAGATAAGGATATCTGTACTTTTCATCCTAGTTAGGCTTAGTTTCTGGTTGGTGCTGAATTAATATGTTTTTTGCTGCCTCATAGAAATAGTAATTTAATATTACTGTATTCATCTGCTCACATAGAAAACGATAAAGTATTGGTAATGTTCTTTATTTCTTCTACTGTTTAACCATATTGTTCTAAAAGGTAAGTTCTCATAAATAATAGATCGGAAAGAAATTGAACTCACTTCAAGGAATGAGGCTGTGAGGAAGTAGAATTTTGATTAAATATAGATAATACATCTTTAAGCACACAGTATACTCCTTTCACTTACTAATTTTTATACAGTAATTCACTGATATGATTTTGGCAAAAAGGATGAGCAAATATAATTTTGTTGATTGCAGTTCTTTAAAAAAATATTTCCAACTAGTACAATTGGTTGACTTGCCAAATGTTATGGTGAAAAAAGTGTTCAATGCTCAAGTTAATTGTGGAAAATTTGAATTAACTAAAATTAAACAGAATTGTTTATTGTAAGATTTCACAGAATAATGCTTATTTTGCAAGTTTTTGGAGGGTGGAGGTTAGATTTTGTAGTAGATAATGTACCTAGCATTATTCTTGGCATACAGTAGCTGTTCCCAGATAGTAGTTATTACATCTGGTATTATAGCTCCCAGGTTTCTTCATGACTAAATGGATGATGGTACCATTTACCAAGTTTCAGAATACTGGGATATGTTTGTAAGGGAATAGAAAGTTCTTTTGGGGACATGCTGAGTTTTAAATATCTTTGGGTCTTCCAAGTACAGACGTCTAGTAGGCATTTAAATGTGTGCCCTGGAACTTGGTAAATATTGTATTTAAAGCTCTTAGTATTTTAATTAACGTTATATATGCCAATAAATGGTACCTGTTTTGATATTGACAGTGATGAAAATTAACAATAAAATTGTCAAAGCGAATCATTCATTAAGATGTTTTCATTTTTAGTTTTATTTTTTCCTAGAAAATTCTTAAGGAAATGCATAAAAGGGAACATTAAGATGAACCAAAACCAAATACTAAAGTAGTGTTTCTACATTTGTTGTTTGTTTTCTTTGGAATTCCAAAAACGACTTGAAGTAGAGTATTCATTATTTAATTTGTGAGGATTAAGTTTTTTTATTACTCCATGTGTCGTTTCATGTGAGAACGTAAAATAGAAATGGTCATAACCATGACCATGATTAGACCACAATTCGAAGTGGAGATCGTTTACTCATACAGAAACATGCAGTTTCTCAGAGAGCCCAAAGTTCAGCAGATTTTGTCATCTTATACAGTGAAGGTGTCAATTTTACCTGATTTTGGCTTATGAAATAGCAGTAAGAAAAGAATTTTAAAAAATAAATGTAAAAGAAACCTACCCAAAGTTATTACTCCTTTAACCCAAGAATGTTCTCATCATGTAGTATGGATTATAATTACTATCAAATGAACTGTTAGTAGAATGGAAACTTTCATATTCTTGTTCTGTACGTTTTCTCACTTTAGATCTACCTGGTTTTCTTAAATGTAGCCTATTTTTATGATGCTCTATAAAGACGTGAGGGCAGTTTTACTTTTACTAAGCTCTAAGTACTTCAGTAACTCAGTAATTGATTATAAAGAGTTTAAGTTGGTTATGGCAAAGAAACATGGTTTCACAGCCAGTTTTTATAGCTGCAAATTAAATAAATTAACCCTTGAAATAAGGCTGTGGCACTGTCAATAGTTTAGTGTTGTCTCATTGTTACTGGACCATAGTGATGTAACCTGCCAAGTTACCCAGTGCCCTTATGTTAGTTGACATCTCTTGCTGTCCTAGCTCATCTCACTCTTGAAGTTTCTAGGTGGGGGTGAGGAGGTTCTAAACCAGGTGAACCAGGACTATTTTTTAAATTAAATTTATCGAGGATGACATCTATAATAATAAAAGCGTAATATGCTAATTAGACCAGATGTCCTTCTGGACAAAGCTGTAGCTGGCGGGGGGCGTGGCAGAGGTGGCAGAAGCCCCTCGCCACAGTGGCAGCAGCAGCGGCAGGTGGGGGCTTGGGCCAAGGCCCTCGCACAAATTTTGTGCATTGGGCCTCTAGTTCGTTAATAAAAGTATAGGTTTCAAGTACATATCTATGATCCATCATCTGTAAGTTGTATTGTGTGCCCTCCATCCAAGTCAGATCTTTTTCTGTCACCATATATTTGACCCTCTTTACTTTCACTACTCCCCCACCCCCTTTCCTCTAAACTGAGACTATTCTTGCTTGGATTTGGCTTTCTTCAGTTCAATCACTTTAAAATCTTTAGAAATATTTAGGAGACTTTTGTGAACCATGGAATATTTTTAGCATATAGCTCTGGCTTAGTTTGTAATTTTATTTCTTATCATATTATACTTTTCTATATCTTTAGAAATTCAAATAGTTGATATTTAAGAGAGCAACTAATTTTTTAGTGCTTCTAGAACAGTGATCATTTTAATGTTAGATGTAATAAACTTTTTACCATTTACCTATAGCAGTAAGTCTTTCATTTTGATTAAATTTATTAAAAAATATACTTTTGTCTCAGTATTTATTTCTCTTTAAATTGGCCTAATATTTTTACCGGTGCTATTGTAAAGTATGAGAAAAAGCACATGGTGGAATTTTTTCTCAAAGATATGAAACAAGTTAAATGGAATGTCTGGACTAGTTGAGGTCTCTTAACTGTTTCCTCGATTGATTTCTTTAGAGATACTTATTTGAAAATAGTTGATTTTAGTTTAATATGGAGATTTAGATGATTTTTTGAACTACTAGTTAATTCAAATTAACAATATTTTCTCATCAGACTAAATGTGCTATTGATGAAAATGTATATGTGACTTTCATTAACCCCTTCCCCAACAATTTTTTTGTTAAAAACGTTTCTTTTTCAGACTAATTTTTTTATTTTGGTTCTATATAGTATTTTTGATGCTGGTTATGAAAACAGTTTGTAACTCGTCTTCCTATAAACCATATTTTTTTTACCATATTTTCTTAGTATACTCGTCGACGACTGAAAAAGAACATTTTGTGAAAACGAGTATACACGTTTCTGCCGGGGAAGGGGTTAAGTAAGTGAGGTAGAGTGTCCTCAGTCTTACGTACTGGAAATGCAGTGTGTGCCCAAAAGTAGTTTAAAATGCCAACTGTCTTCTTTCCTAAGTATCACTTTAATTAGGAAAAATATGGAGAATGGAAAAAACGTAGGCATGATTCAAACATTAATTCTTCACATCAAGACCTAAAGATTGTCTACACATATGCATAGACAAATTTCTTCAGCAAGGCCGTGAAACTTATCTTTTATTGTAAAAGGCCCTGAAGTATAAAGTAACAGTTCATCTTGAGACTTTAAGTGTGGAAAACTTAAATGGAAATTCAAGTTTGGGATCCAAAAATAACTGCCACAGTCTGTGTGGCACACCCAAGTGTTTTGATTTAAGTTTAGTTTACACATAGCATATGGAGAATTAAGAAAAATTGCCAAGTTTTATCTCAGGTAGTATTTTTGACAGTGTATTAATTTGGGTGTTTTTATATTTTTTAAAGAAGGATTATAACTTCCAGTTTTCATTACTGAAAACAAAGAATTTTTTTAAAAGGCAGGCAATGGCTATTTTGCATCACATACCCAGATCATACCTGTGTTTAGTTTTGGATGCCATATTTTTGGAGGGTCATTGGCAAACTGAGATTTGTCCTAAGAAGAGTAACTAAAGCAGTGTCAGTTATTGAAAACTTACCACTATATGAGAAAGTGTTGGAAGAAATAGAAATGTTTATCCTAAAAGAAAAGACTTAAAAGGGATATAGTCAAGTCTTCACTTATTTGAAAGATTTTCATGTGGAAAAAGAGTACACTTGCATGGTATAGCCCCAGAACGTAAAATGAATGGATGGAAATTATTACAGGGCTAGATTTAACTTAAATGTAAAGGAAGATTTCTGATAATTTAACTATCTTACATTGGAATAGGCTTCCTTTTCTCCTCATTGGAAATATTCACATGGTGTAGATAATCATTTGTCATACAGGTTATACATGTGATTCTTGCATTGGGTGTGATTGTAAAATAGTTGAATTTTAAGGTCACTTTTAACAAGAAAATGCTGTGAATTTTTGAAAACTCAGCCTACAGATGAATAATTTTAGGTATTTGGAACATGTCCTAAAGTATAACTAAATCACACATCATTTCAAGTAACCCTGCTTTCTAATTCAGGAAGGTTTTTTGGTAACATCTTAATCACAATGTTAAGAATTACTTAAAAAATGTTTTTTAATAAGAAATGATTTAAAACAGATTTAAAATGATTTGATGATACAACTCATCAGAATTCCTACTCCATCTCCCAAACAATTGCACAAACACAGCTGTACCCTCACTATAATGCTTTGGTTGTAACATTTCTTCAGTTTGACTGGATTAAAAGTTTTATATTAACATTTTCTCATTAAAATAATAACTTTATTCTGATCTAATTTTTATTTTTTTGTAGTTTTTTCATCCTTTTTCTGTATATGCTTTTAAGCTCTCATTATTTTTTATATGTTTTCCTTAACTTAGTGGCAGTGTAGCTAATGGAGAAATTATTAGGAAGAATTTTCTCTGAGGCAGTGCTTCCACCTTTCCCCACAAGCCCCCGCCACCCAAATCAGTAGTGGAGGAGAAATAGCCAGCTTAGAATGTTATTATCTTTTCTAAAATTTTCTACATGCTTTCTAGGTATGCTTCTGAAAATTTAAAGATTTGTTTTCATCCGTTTTCTTGACAAAATAATATACATTTAATATTGTCTAATAATTATTTTAATACCTTTAAATGTTGGATTTTATGCAAGGTAAATTTTAACTCTTCAATTGAAATTGTCAATTTTAGCTCAATACACATATATTTTTTAATGTTTTATATTTACTGTGGTAAAATTATTTGATAGACAAATTATGCACACGAAGCCCTCCTTTAACATTGATAGGTTATGTGACTGTAAGCAAAATGACATATATTGAAACCAATTGCAATAGCTAATATAAACATCTCACATTATAAAAAAAGATGTTGAACAAAACAGTGCTACTTGAGGACCTGCTGTAATTATCTACTTAAAATAAACCATGAAAGTTCTTCATTTTATTTCTTTCTGAGCAAAGAAATTTCTCATTTAACAATATAAATCCTAATCATAGTCTGGTGGCTGAATGAATGACATTTATAAATATTTGGAGAGTATCATATTTTACATATTTTATAAAAATAGTACTGCCTTGTGACATAAAAAATCATTTCACTATGAAATGAGGTAATTTATTTTGAAAGCTGAAAATGTGTAAGTATATTATTTCCCTAATGGAAGAAGTTAATTTTTATAGACAATCTGCCAAATAAATGCCATCTGTCTGATTAATTCAGTGTTATCTTAGGATTCTTTCCTGTGTTTTCTACCATGGAAAAAAGTGCTCTTGATTTTAACTATCAGAACATTAATTAATTTGTACTTAATTACTTGGTGTGCGAATATTAGTTTTAAATTGAATAAATGCAGAAAAGCAGGAGGCAGCTGATCAATGATTCTCTCATCATTGATATTTCTATCTCTCTCTCCTTTCCTCTCTTAAATCAAATAAATAAATAAATAAATAAATAAATAAATAAATAAATAAATAAATAAAATTAACCATCAGCTCCTCTAGACCAAGGTTGTGCTCTTATCTTAGATTGATTATGTTTTCTGCAGTGGGACTGTGTTCAGAGAAGCTGCATGCTTAACATGTGTTCATTATTCCTCCTTTCCATTCTTTTTTTAGTAGAAATTTATTGAGTGTCCACTGCATGCCAGGCATTTTATGAATCTGAATGTAGGTAAATGAAAGACATATTTCCTGCCATTGTTGAATTTACAGGTAATAGTCAAGTGAACAAATAAATATGAGTATAGCTTGTATTGTGAAGGAAATGAACAGAGGATAATAATAAAGAATAACAAAGGGATTTATTTTTATTTTTTTCTTTATTGTTGACAGTATTACAGATGTCCTCTTTGTTTATTTGTTTGTTTTCCCATTGACGCCCTCCATGTAGTACCCATCCCTCCCAGGCCTTCATCATTCTATTGTCTGTGTTCATATATGAATATAAGTTCCCCGGTTAATCACTTCCCACCCATCCCTCCTCCCCTGCCTTCCCTCTGAAATTCATCAGTCTATTCCATGCTTCTATGTCTCTGGATCTATTTTGTTCATCAGTTTATTTTGTTCATTCAATTCCACGAATGAGTGAAATCATGTGATACTTATCTTTCTCTGACTGCCTTATTTAGCTTAGCATAATACTCTCCAGGTCCAACCATGCTATTTCAGATGGCAAGAGTTCTTTCTTTTTTACAACTGCATAGTATTCCATTGTTTAAATGTATGCTTTTTTATCCACTCATCTGCTGATGGGCAAACTCCATACTATTTTCCACAGTGACTGCACCAGTCTGCATTCCCACCAGCAGTGCACGAGGGTTCCCTTTTCACCACATCCTCGCCAGCGCTTGTCATTTCTTAATTTGTTGATTCTGGCATGTGTGAACTGATACCTCATTGTTGTTTTAATTTGCATCTCTCAGATGATTAGTGGCTTTGAGCATTTTTTCATGTTTCTTGGCCATCTGTATGTCCACTTTGGAGAAGTGTTTTTTTAGGTCCTTTGCCCATTTTTTAAATTGGATTGTTTGTCTTCCTTTTGTTAAGTTGTATGAATTCCTTATATATATATTGGAAATTAACCCCTTATTGGAATAATTATTGGCAAATATGTTCTCCCATGCAATGGGCTCTCTTTTTATTTTGTCGATTGTTTCTTTTGCTGTGCAGAAGCTTTTTATTTTGATGTAGTCCCATTAGTTTATTTCTCCTTAGTTTCCATTGCCCCAGGAGGTGTATTCATAAACATATTGCTATGAGAGATGTCTGAGATTTTGCTGCCATCTCAGACTTACATTTAAGTCCTTTATCCATTTTGAGTTAATTCTTGTGTATGGTGTAAGTTGGTAGGTTAGTTTCTTTTCTTTCTTACTTTTTTTTTTTTGCATGTACCTGTCCAGTTTTCCCAACACCATTTATTGAAGAGACTGTCTTGACTCCATTGTTTGCTCTCGCCTTCTTTGTCAAATATTAATTGAACATAATGGCTTGAGTTAATTTCTGGGTTCTCTGTTCTGTTCCATTGATCTATATGCCTGTTTATGTGACAGTACCAGGCTATTTTGAGTATAGTGGCTTTGTAGTATTACTTGATATCTGGTATTGTGATTCTTACAACTTTGTTCTTCTTTCTCAAGATTTCTGTGGCTATTTGGGATCTTTTTAAATTTCATGTAAATTTTTGTAGTGTTTGTTCTAGATCTGTGAAATATTCCATTGGCATTTTAAATAGGAATTGCATTAAATCTATAGATTGCTTTAGGTAGTATGCACATTTTAATGATGTTGATTTTACCAATCCATGAACACCGTATATTCTACCACTTGTTTATATCTTTCTCTACCTCTTTTTTCAACATCCCATGGTTTTCTTAGAACAGGTCTTTTACCTCCTTGGTTAAATTTAATTCTCAGTATTTTAATTCTTTTGTTGTTGCAGTGGTAAATGGGATTGTTTTTTTAATTTCTCTTTCTGTGAATTCATTATCCTATATAATAAAGGGTATTATGCAAATTGACACTAATGGCAGAACAACTGGGAATGACTGGTCACCATGATGCACACTGACCATCAGGGAGCAGACGTTCAATGCAGGAGCTTCCTCCTGGTGGTCCACAGGGGCAGCACCACTCAGCCAGAAGCTGGTTCATGGTTGGTCAGTGCAGCATTGGTAGCGGGAGCCTCTCCTGCCTCAGCAGCTGTGCTAAGGATGTCCTACAAAAGGCCCGCTCCCCATTAGTCAGACATCCCCTGAGGGCTCCCAGGCTGCCAGAGGGATGTCTGACTGCATAGGGAAGCAGGCCTAAGCTGGCAGGTGGACATGCCCCAAGGGCTCCCAGACTGCGAAAGGGTGCAGGCCAGGCTGAGGGACACCTGCCCTGCCGAGTGCACTGGGCCTCTAGTTAGTGTATAAAAATGCCATAGATTTCTGAGTGTTAATTTTTATATCCTGCTTCATTGCAGAATTCCTAGAAAAATACAGTCTTCCAAAACTCAATCAGGAAGAAACAGAAAACCTGAATAGGCCAATAACTACTGATGAAATTGAAGCAGTAATGAAATAACTTCCAGCAGACTAAAGCTCTGGATCAGATGGGTTCACAGGGGAGTTTTACCAAACATTCAAAGAAGAACTAACACCCTCAAACTGTTCCAAAAAATTCAAGAAAAAGGAATACTTCTAAGCCTTTTTTATGAGGCCAACATTACCCTAATTCCAAAACCAGATAAAGACACAACAAAGAAAGAAAATTATTGGCCAGTATCTCTGATGAGTACAGATGCTAAAATCCTCAACAAAATATTAGCAAATCAGATCCAGCGATACATTAAAAAGATCACACATCATGACCAAGTGGGACTTATTCCAGGAGTGCAAGGCTGGTACAATACTCCCAAATCAAAAAATGTGATATATCATATAAGCACATTGGAAGACAAAAAAAATCACATGATTATATCAATTGATGCAGAAAAAGCATTTGAAAAAATCTAACACTCTTTTTTGATAAAAACTCTCAGCAAAGCACAAATAGAGAGATCAGACCTCAACGTAATAAAGGCTGTTTATGACAAACCTACAGCCAATATCATACTCAATGAGCAAAAACTAAAACCATTTTGCCTAAGAACAGGAACAAAGTAGGGATGTCTACTTTCACCACTGTTTTCTTTTTAACTTTGAAAATGAAATGTATTTTAATAAATGCTGCCTTTATAATTATTCCAAAGGTGTGTATACTTTTTTAAATTAAATTTTATTGGGGTGACATTAGTCAACATGAACATATAGGTTACGTGTGTGGATTACTAAGTAACAAAAATCTGTATATAGGACCATGTGCCCACCACTCAAAGTCAAATCTTCTCCTGTCACCTCATATTAGGACCCTTCCTCCCCTTCCCCCACTTTGGCAACCACCACACTGCTGTTTGTGTTCAAAAGTTTCAGTTTTATATTCCACATATGAGTGAATTCATTTAGTTCTTAGCTTTTTCCATCTGACTTATTTCACTTTGCATAATGTTCTCAAGGTCCATCCATGTTGTAAATGATGCTATTTCACTCTTTCATATGGCCCATGTAGTACTCCATTGTGTTTATATACCACATCTTCTGTATCTAGTCCTCTATCACAGGGCACTTTGGCTGTTTCCAAGTCTTGGCCACCATGAATAATGCTGCAATGAACATAGAGGTGCATATACCTTTGTGTATAAATGATTTCGAGTTTTTCCGGTATATATCCAGGAGGGGGGTTTTTGAGTCATATGATAGCTCTACTTTTAATTTTTTGAGGAATTGCCAGACTGCTTTCCATAGTGGTTGTACTGTCTGTATTCCCACCAGCAGTGAATCAGGGTTTCCTTTTTTCAACAACTCTCTGGCATTTGTTGTTGCTTGTCTTGTTGATTATGGCCACTCTGACTGGTGTAAGGTGGTATCTCATTGCAGTTTTCATTTGCATTTCCCTGATTGCCAGTGAGGTTGAACATCTTTTCATATATCTATTGGCTGTTTGGATGTCTTCTTGGGAGGTGTATTTTCAGGTCCTCTGCCCACTTTTTGATTGGATTGTTTGTTTGGTGTTGAGTTTTACAAGTTCTTTATATATTTTAGAAATTAAACCTTTGTCAGAGCTACTGTTTTCAAATATCTCCAATCTGGTTGGCTGCCTGTTTGTTTTATTGTTCATTTCTTTTGCTGAGCAGAAGCCCTTCACTTTGATATAGTCCCATTCATTTATTTTTGCCTTTATCTCCCTTGCCTTTGGGGTCAAGTCCATAAAATGTTCTCTACCACCCAGGTCCCTAATTTTGGAACCTATATTTTTTCTATGTGACTTATAGTTTTGGGTCTTAATGTTTAAGTCTTTGATCCATTTTAAATTAATTTTTGTACATGGGGACAGAATGCAATCCAGTTTCATTTGTTTCCATGTGGCTTTCCAGTTTTCCCAGCACCACTTATTGAAGAAACTATCTTTACTCCAATGTGCATTTCTGGCTCCATTGTCGAAAATTATCTGTCCATATACATGTGGTTTTATAGTTGGGCTCTCTATTCTGTTTCTCTGCCAATACCGTGCTGTTTTGATTATTATAGTATATTTTGAAGTCAGGTAGTGTGATACCTCCAGCATCATTCTTTTTTTTCAGGATTTCTTTGGCTCTTCTGGGTCTTTTGTGGTTCCATATAAATCTGATGATTTCTCATTGTATTTTTTTTTTAAAAAAAAATGACATTGGGTTTTGATGGGGATTGCATTAAATCTGCATATTGCCATTTGGGTAAAATGGCCATTTTAACTATGTTGATTCTTCCAATGCATGAATACAGGATATTTTTCCATTTCTTGTGTCTTTTTCAATCTCTTCTAATAATGTTTTGTAATTTTAATAATTTTAATAATGTCTTTCACATTTTTTGTTAAATTTATTCCTAGGTATTTTATCCTTTTGGTTGCTATTGCAAAAGGAATTGTTTTCTCCATTTCTTTTTCTGAAGTTTTGTTGTTGGTATAGAGGAAGGCAATGGATTTTTGCACATTGATTTTGTATCCTACAACTTGACTGTATTTATTTATTGTTTCCAGTAGTTTTTCGGTAGAGTCTTTAGGGTTTTCTATATATAGCATCATGTCATCCACAAAAAGTGGCAGTTTGACTTCTTCCTTCCCTATTTGGTTGCCTTTTATTTCTTTCTGTTACCTTATTTTCTGATTAGAAATTCCAGTATTATGTTGAATAACAGTGGTGAGAGTGGACATCCTTGTCTTGTTCCTGATCTTAGGGGAAAAGTTTTCAGTTTTTCACCATTGAGTATGATACTGGCTGAGGATTTATCATATACTAGAGGCCCAGTGCACGAAAATTCATGCGCTCGGAGCTGGGAGGGGTCCCTCAGCCTGGCCTGTGCCCTTCGCAGTTCGGAAGCCCTCAGGGGGTGTCCAAATCAGCTGCAGTGGGGAGTGGGCCTAAGCTGCAGTCTGGCCTCACTCTGCGGGAGGTGACCAAGCAGGCTGGCTGATCAGGGGATGGTCACTGGCGAGCCCTGCCCCCCACTGCCCCCTGCCCCCATCACCTTGCAGGTGGCCTCCCTCTGCAGGAGGCAACTGGGCAGGCTGATCAGGAGACAGTGCCAGCGTAGGTGAGTGGCCGGCCCCGCCCCCCCATCACCCCTCTGCTGCCCCCTCTCTCTGTCTACTGGCACACTCACTGGCCCCACCCCCCACCGAACAGTCGTTCCACCATTTAGTCAATTTGCATATTATGCTTTTATTATATAGGATGGCTTTTATTATGTTGAGGTACTTTCTGTCTATTCCTATTTTATTGAGTGTTTTAATCATAAATGGATATTATATCTTATCAAATGCTTTTTTTGTATCTACTTACAAGATTGTATGGTTTTTATCTTTTCTTTTGTTAATGTAGTGTATTGCATTGATTGATTTGCAAATGTTAAACCATCCTTGTGCCCTTGGAATGAATCCCACTTGATCGTGATGCATTATTTTTGAGATGTACTGTTGTATTCGATTAGCTAATATGGTCTATCCTTGAGAATGTTCCATGTGCTCTGGAGAAGAATGCATAGTCTGATGTTCTGGGATGAAATGTTCTGTAAATGTCGATTATATCCATTTGGTATAGTGTTTCATTTAAGACCAATATTTCTTTATTTATATTTTGTTTGATGTCTCTAGAGCTGTCAATGGAGTATTAAGGTCTCCAACTATAATTGTGTTTTGAACTGTTTCTCCCTTTAGTTCTGTGAATAGTGGT
>NW_006297811.1:2306316-2318626 GCF_000327345.1 Myotis davidii | reverse complement strand
TCAGCAGGAGACAATAAGATCTGCTGTACATAAGAATTTCTCAAGCTTGCAGGCTCAGTACAGTCACTTCATTTATAACTCAAGTCTATACTCATTATTCTTTCCTTTGTCCACTGCACAAATCCATCCTGAACCAACCCTTTTTTTCCCCTCAAGGAAAAGCCAGCTAGACATGTTCACATTGCTACTACATACTCTTCATTTCATGTCTGTGCACTTATCTTAAAATAAAATATTAATGTGAGGTGGAGTTCTATAACTGTCTGAATAGTTCAGACTCAGCTGGGCCTTCTACTCCATGGAGTTGAACACCAGCTGTGTTCTTGGCTCATCTCATTCTGTGGTTGCAAGTACATGAACAATTCTGCAGCCTTACCCTCCTTATCTCATATATTCCTCTTCATCTCCCTTGTGAGTTCATTGCCCTAACATTTTCTTTTCATGAGTTAAACCTACCACATTTACCCTCTTGGATATATTTCCTTCTTAATCTGTGCCCACTAATAGGTCAGTGTTCTCTAATGTTTTTTTCGGGGTCTTGTTTTCTTACTTCCAGCCCACAATTCAGTCCCCCAGGTTTCTTAACATTGTAAGGTGCAGCAGCATTGACTGAGTTATCTAAACCAGACTTCTCAGAGATATTCTGGATTTCCCCCTCTGCCTTTCCCTTTATGAGCCTTGTCAGTTTTACCTTCTGTCTGTCAAATCTCTTGTTCATTTAATCTTATTGCTACTCTTAGATTAAGTCCTCATTTCAAAAGACAGTGGATTTTCAAAAAGGGATACCTAATTATGTCATTTTCCTGACTGAAGTCATGGAATGACGCCCCACTTGCCCATCATAAAATCCAACTGCTTAGATGGCTTTCAAAGATTGTATAATCTGTCTCCTTTGCCCTAGCCTCTGGCTACATTGGTACCTCTTTCCTACACTTCACACCTGGCACCTCATCCCAAGTTGAGTTCCCCAGACCCCCTGGATGCTTTCACGGTGCACTGACTGTAATAGTTGACTTTCTTTTCTATCTGACTGTCTTGACTTTTTTCTTCAGGTGGCAACTCTGTATCTTTTACCTCTATCCCAGAACCTAATAGACTACCAGTTGAGAAGATAAATAGGCAATAGATATGAATTGTTGAGTGGATAATTGGGCAATAGAGTATGAATAAACATTGCTGGTGTAGTATGTGCTTTGGACCTAAAGAGGAGGCTTGGTTCAAATCTCTTCATTGCTTCTTATTAATGGTGTGATCTTAGGTCGAAAATATAAATACCCAGACCTTTAGTTTCCTCATCTGTAAAATGAATATTGTTATTATATTTAAATAAGATTATCTTTCTTAAGCCTATATCTTTTGACAGGTTGTATATAGCAGAAATTAAAAACTGATTTATCTGAAATTCAGATATACCTACAGTATTCAAATATCAAATTCTTAACTTATGAAACAGAAATTTATTTTCCTAAGTATTTAAACTTAATTTAACACTATCACTAAAGACATGTTTTTAATAAATATTTATAGAACACAAAGGAAATTTATGTTATTCTGCCTCATGAACAATATATTATTATATTTGGTATTTCCAAGGAAAAACAAATATTTTTGTATTTAAACAATATAAAGTTTATATATATATAAATTTAAACTGTTACTTAAACTACATTAAGTTTCTCAAGGAAGTCCTCCCTCAGAAAAAAATCTATTGGATATTGGACATTTCTCTTTTTTTCACATAAGAAGATGAGCTCACTAATTTTTTCAGTAAGATAAATGAGATACTGATGTTGCATATTTATTTTTGCAAAGATTATTTCAATACCAAATTTAGCTTCTAATTTATTATCTTTCTTGGACACGGCCATGTGGTTTCTTTTTCCTTTGTTACTCATCATTATTTCTCATGAAACAAAATAGAGCACAGAGTTAACTAAATAATGTTAAAAGTTGTACTAATGAAATGCACTTGGTTGGTGACATAAGTAATTTAAACACTATACATACTGAAGTAAGTAACTCACTAACATAGCTATAAGAAAAAGTGTGTGTGTGTGTGTGTGTGTGTGTGTGTGTGTTTAGCTGTCTTATTTCGCTATTTGGAATGAGATACATACTCAAAAAAAAAAATCCCAGAGGATAGTCTTCTTCTTTACTCCTTACCCAGAGAAAACCACCAATGACTGTGGTGGGAAGAATTCCTTGTGGTTGGAAACAGATGAATAAGTTGCTGGGAGCCTTAATTTATGTATTAAGCTAGTTGAGTCAGTTTAAGAAACTTTTATATGTAATATTTATGTTGTTCAAGTATCTGCTAACTGCCACGTCGAATTTATATAGAATTTTTCTTTCATTCATACTGTCCTTTCCCCATTCAACAGACAAATATAAATATCTGAGTGGAGAATATCAGTGAAGTTCAATTTTGATTTATTGAATATGATTTGCAAGCATTTGTAATATATTGTTTTTTAATCAGGGTTCTTATAAGAAAGAAATATCAAATAGAGAAGGCTGTTCTATGCCTTTTATTATACCTTGTATAATACAATTTCTAATATATTATTAGAAAACAATGCCTAATATATTATTGGTCAATGTCCTTTATATAAAGACCTATTTCATAAATTCCTCTCAGAACCCAAGAAATATGATGCCTTTTTTTCTTTCCCAGATGCAGTGCTATATATACTTTCTTTATTAGACTTGAGAACTAACTTCCTTTTTCTATATTTTGTGTTCCATTGCAGTAGTTTTTTTAGACCATCTTCCTTTTCCTGCCCGTCCCCTCTTTTATATTAATTATCTCTAAATGGGTGAGTCGTGCAAACCTAGGTTTTAAACAGTTATTAGCCCTTGAGTTCTTCCCAGGCTCAGTGGAAAACCCATGTCTTCTAAGAAAAATATCATCTTATTTCTCCAGGGTGGTGTGGCTTCTTGCTGCCTAGGAAAAAACAGGGCAAAGGTTGCCTTCTGGATCTCTGTGCTTCCTGTCATTTTTCTTGACTTGAATGATTACATGGCTTTACTGTATTTATAGCTTCTATTGGTGACTGCCTCAACCCTTTATTAATTTAGTAAAAACATCAGTTTACTGATTTGGTTTTATTTTAGTTTAAAAGGAGAAACAAGAACAGAAATTAAAACCACTTCTTCTGCTTTCTAAGCACCAATCCCTTTGTGTTCCCAGCTATGTGAGGCAGTTAATTAGTAAGATCCTGAGGGAGACTGATGACTGAGATCCCAAAGACTTCATGCACTTTTCTTTCAAATAATTCTTCACCAACCTATTGCCTCTCCCTGTTAAACCAATTTGTTGGTTATATATTTGGGAGCTTAAAAGATTAAATTCTTTCGATTGCCAATAGGTTGCCAAATATTAGGATACATTTAAATATTTCCAATAACAATATTCTTGTCTGCAATAGCATGCTTAAAAGTAATTGGAATTTGCCCTGTTACTAAGTGATTAGAGTGTCAGCCCATGCATCAAATGGTGGTGGGTTTGATTTCTGGTCAAGGTCACATACCTGGGTTGCAGGATCCATCCCCAGCTGCGGTCAGGGAATGTGCGGGAGGCAACCAATCATTGTGTAGGAAAAAATATACTTGGGTGAGGATTAACAACAGCAACAAAAGTAATTGTAATTTCATCAGTGCCAAAAGGTATTCTTTCCCCATTCTAAAGAGTCATTCTTGATAGAAACTTAATTTTTTTCTGTTACTTCATGTCATATTATAAATGGACCAATGTATAACTAACTACACCATTGATAGAATTCTGTAGCTATTCACAGTGTATGGAAATCACAAATTTTTAATAAGAATGCTTTAGAAATAGTAAAAAATAACTTTCAAAATTCATGTTTCATGCCGTAACCAGTTTGGCTCAGTGGATAGAGCGTCGGCCTGCGGACTCAAGGGTCCCAGGTTCGATTCCGGTCAAGGGCATGTACCTTGGTTGTGGGCACATCCCCAGTAGGGGGCGTGCAGAAGGCAGCTGATCCCTGTTTCTCTCTCACCAATGTTTCTAACTCTCTATCCTTCTCCCTTCCTCTCTGTAAAAAATCAATAAAATATATTTTTAAAAAAGAAAAAGAAAATCAGTTTGTTTCACTTTACGTAAATGGAAAACAAAAAATAAAAGATAAAAAATTGGAAAATTAGTTTTCACAAGTATGATAAGCAAAGGGATAAACATCCTTTGTTCATGATGATGTGGTCAAGGTTGGTATTTCTCCAGCAGCAGGAGATAGTGGTAGCTTCCTTTTGCACGTCCAGCACCAGGCTTCTGTGTTCCTCAGAGACTCCAGCAGCAGTCAGGCTGTACCCTCTGTCTGCTTCGTGAAAGGATTGGGAACCTAGCATGGAGTTTTGGAGCCTGGGCGGCGTTAGGAACACCCACGTAGACTGACTTGAGATGAGAACCAAGCAAGATGAAGGGAGGGGGTGCCAGGTGTTGGGCCCCCAGTGGGGTGAGGAGGGCATCCGTGTAGGACGGCTGCCTGCGTTTCAGATTGGAACGTTAGTGAGGTGAGTGAGGTGTCCACACAGGGAGGGGACAAGATTGGTGTTATACAAAGAGGACTGATCTAATAAATAAATATATTAAGCACAATAAGAGCTAGGTTTATCACTGTTGGAGAAAGTAGTTACAAATGTGGAAACTGAAGGGAGAACACTAGAATGAATCCTGTGGCATTGAATTAGAATTGGAAGTATTAGAGTGAACTTATGGTTTGCAATGTATAGAGAGAATATGATGTATTAATTCTCAATATGTACATATAGATACAGTTATAAAATGAAATGTTTAGACAAAGTTATTTATCAATGATATTTTAATATTTAATAGATATAGAAATAAATATATATGTGTGTATGTATGCATACATGCATACTCACATGCATACAAACTACGTATGCACATACATATATTCTCTAGCTGTGTCCATTGAGTTGGCCTGGGAAACAGTAACACTCCAGGAACAATGAGCACACCTAGCATTCAGATCTAAATTCGATTTTCTACTAAAAAGGAACCACAACACCTTAGAGAAATTGCTGATTCCAGGGCTCGGCCAGGATAAGTAAAAGATGAGTCTGCAGCATCTGGTACCAGAAAGTAAGAAAAGGCCCAAAGAATGATGGAGTCCTGTCCAAAGACATAGACACCCTCTTAAAGTGGATCCCACTGGGGCAGAAGCTGGAATATTTTGAGCATCCTATCTAATAAAGAAGGAATATGCTAATTGACCCTCATGCCATCACAAAGATGGTGGCGCCCATAGCCAATAAGGTGGGAATATTCTAATTGTCTGCCACCCCTCAAAGATGGTGATGTCCACAGCCACAAGATGGCAGTGCCTAGTCCGTTCAGCCTCGCCGGGGTGGCAGGCATGTGGCAAGGCCAGGTCCATCGCCAGGCAGGCCCAGCTGCCCTGCGCACCTGCCTCTGGAGTTCCCCGGTCCCCTCAGCCCCCCAGCCGCCCAGGGCCGCCGAGGCACAGGTAACCAGGGCCAGCTGAGGCTTGCGCTGCCGGCAGTGGCAGCAGCCGAGGGGTGATGCGGCATTGCCTTCCCCTGATCACCGGGTCGCCTCCTGCCCCTGAGGGCTCCTGGACTGTGAGAAGGGGCAGGCCGGGCTGAGGGACCCCCCACCTCCAGTGCATGAATTTTCATACACCTGGCCTCCAGTCAACTATATAATGTTTGCTACAGATTAAAACCTACTGATTAAAATAATAAACACATGGCCACATTTTAAAATTAAATATTAAAATACCATTGATAAATAACTTTCTTGTCTAAACATTTCATTTTTAACTATATCTATAGGTATATATTGAGAATTAATATTTCATATTCAGCTCTATGAGTATGAGTCTTTACTATGCTGAAATGTTTTTGGATATCTCAATAGGTTTCTGATCAAAGTAGCATTCCAGAAGTTTTGAAAATTATTCCCTCAAAATGCTTGACTTTGGTGAGACATTACAGATCCTTAATTTATTGAGATCTCTCTGAGAGTAAGCATTTTTACAACAAATGAATCTCTAGCCAGAGCAAGAAATTACAGGTGGTCAAATTGCTTTCTCACTGAAGTTGTACTCATATCTTTACATAATGGCATTTAATTGATGTAAAATTTAGTACCATTCTGTACCCCTCTTGTTTTAAAAAATGATTCTGTTTTCTCAGACTAGTGTTACTTAGAAAACCTTGGCTAACTAGCAAGTTCCCAAGAATATTATTTAATGTTATACTGCCAAGAACATCTTAGATAATTCAACAAAAATGCCTTATTTTATAAGCCCAAGTATATTTCCTTCTAATTTTGCAATTATTTATTGAGATCTTTTGATTCCAGAGTTGGATATAACAGGGATCCAAAAGAAATATGTATAACTTATAAGGAGCTAATAATTATTTGGGGAAACAAATTAAATTCACATGGAACTGTGAAAAAAAAACAGGAAAGGATATAGTTTATTGCCAACTTGGTAAATTAATAGTTTTGTTGAGTCAGACAGTCATCAGTAATCTGCCTGTAGCACTTACTATTATCATATAATTTTTGGTTACTTAATAAGTCATACTAAGTCTGGCTTTATTTCATATTTTCTGGACTTAAAAAAATAGATTGTAGAAGCCTTATTTTTCAACACTGAAGTCAGAGCACATTGTTGGACACATACTATGTGCCAGCGTACTTATAGGAATTAGGGGTAAAAGTGTGAGCCAAACAGAGAGTCTCTTTACTTAAGTAGTTTTCTGCTTTGTGTGTATATGTGTGTGGAATGGAAAGGGGGCAGCAGTAGGGGTAGAACATGCAAACTCTACATATACAGTGGCCCTGGCTGGGAATGGATTTTTTTTCCCTCATCACTGTTGAACTAAACAATGTTATTAGAGGTCCTGCTATATTTACCCAAATGAGTTCAAAACTTACACACACAAATATGTGCAGGAATGTTTATAGCAATACTAGGGGACAAGTGCATGAATTCGCGTACCTTGATAGGAACTGTGGGTTGCGAGGCTGGGGTCGGCACATGGGAGGGTCTTGGCCCATCTCTTCCCCCACCTGGCCCCTCCCACCGCAGCCCCCAGTCCCCTGTCTGCCTGCAGCCCCGCTTCCACCATCACCACTCCCATGTGCTGACAGCGCCGGCCCCGCTCGCACCTGCTGACGATGCGGAGCGATTGGGGCCAGCACCAGCAGTGGGTGTGAGTGGGGCCGGCCCCTCAGGAGCAGTGGGAGGTAGAGAAGCCCTCAGGGATGATCAGGGCCTGGAGCCACTGCTTGCACCCACTGATGGTGCCAAGGAATCAGAATCGGCGCTGGGCACTGGCAGCAGGTGTGAGCTGGGCTGGCGCCCGCAGCAGGTGTGAACACTAGGCAGGACTGCGGTGCTTGGGAGCAAAATTTTCAGTATAACCACCAGAGGCTCGCCCAATGACAGCGACTGGCATCCTGCCTTAGTCTGGCGCCCCTGCTCACCTGCTCCAAGCAGCAGGTGGGGGCGGGCTGGCCGCCCGCAGCAGGTGTGAACACTAGGCAGGACTGCGGTGCTTGGGAGCAAAGAATTTTCAGTAACCACCAGAGGCTCGCCCAATGACAGCGACTGGCATCCTGCCTTAGTCTGGCGCCCCTGCTCACCTGCTCCACCATCCTGCTGCGGCCAATACCCGCCATGCTCCGTGCACGCCTCCTGGTGGTTAGCACATGACCAGTTCAATTGTTTCACCATTCAGTCTATTTGCATATTAGCCTTTTATTATATAGGATGTCTTTGTAAATTTTTCTAAACCCATAGAATGTACAACTCAAAGAATGAACATTAATGTGAACTATGTACTCTGGGTGATAATGATTTGTCAGCTGTAGGTTCATTAGTTGTAACAAATACACCACTCTGGTGGAGAATGTTGGCTAGAAGAGAGTATACATGTATGGGAGCAGGGAGTATATAGGAAATCTTTGTATTATCTTCTGTTTTGCTGTGAACCTAAAACTGCTCTAAAAAATACAGTGTATATTTTTAAAAGATGAAGATGGTTAATGGAATTTACATTAGAAAAATGAGGTAGTTTTTACCCTACTGCATCTATTTCTGTTTGAAATTTAAGATTTGCTTGTCCCCTGAGAGGTGAGGAGAGGTGAGGAGAAAGGAGGTGTGAAATGGTTCTCCCAGAGAGCAGTAGGTTGAATTTGCTAGGAAATCAGTGGTAAACTTTTCAAGAGAAGAGTGCCCATTTGAGATTTCTAGCCATAACCAGGAAGTGAATTTTAACTTTGTTTGGTAAATTTTTAAAATAACAATACCTGGATCAGCTACTAGTGGTAGGGATCCCTAGTACCTAGATTTTGGTCTTGAAATACTACTTTCTACTAAAACAAAGCTGGGCTTCTTAATGGCTCGTTTTGGCCTGGGGCAAACATTTTTAAGACAAAATGGAATCTCTTCATAACAGAGATTAAGGAAACTATCAGAAAGGCTCGGGGGCCAATGCGAAGAGCTTTCCACTGGTTAAAAATGGGACAATTTGGGTTTCAATAAAGATAATAACTTTAACGGATTAAAACAAAATATGTTTAAATTCCTGAGTTCATATTGATCCAGCACACACACACACACACACACACACACACACACACACACACACACCTTAGGGGAAACTCTTGAAGGATTCTAGGAAATGCATTCTTTTAAAAAACAAATAAACTGATCAGTAGCCTTAACTAGTTTTCTCAGTGGTTAGAGCATGGGCCTACAGTTCAGAGGGTCGCAGGTTGATTCTAGTCAAGGGTGCATACCTGGGTTGCAGGCTCAATCTCGGCCCAGTTAGGATGCCAATGGGAGGCAACAATCGATGTGTCTCTCTCACATCGATGTTTCTCTCACTACCCCTCCTTCTGCCTCCCCTCCATTCTCTCTCTAAAAAAAAAACAACGGGAAAGAATATCCTCAGGTGAGGATTAAAACAAAACAAAACACCTGATAAGAGAAAGACTCAAGCATTTATCCCTTTTTTAAATATAAACTTTACCATAGGGTAACTAAACAATAGGTATGGTGAAAATTCTCTTTAAAGAAGTGTTCCACCAAAAGTAAAATCTTATTCTGTCACCGAATATTTGACGCCCTCTACCCTCCATGAGCACACAATGCAAAATATACACTTGCAACCAATATGTATCATAGCATTGCACACTTGAAACCTATATAATTTTATTAACCAACGTCACCCAATAAATTTAATTTAAAAAGAAGTGTTCCAGCTAATAAATAATGGTTGATAGAATTGGAATATCACCATTTTGAATTAATGAATTTAGATATCATGAATCAGCAACTGCTAAAATCACAAAAAGGACTACAAGATGTTATGTATCTTCTGATAATACCAAACTGTCAAGTGTCTTGTAAGAAAATTTGAAGAATCCATTTAAGCCCTTAGATTCAATTACTAGTACCAATTTTCCAAGAAGTACAGAGTGAAGAGTAACATGTTAATCTGTACTATAGGGATGCAATCAGCAAAATTCAGATTTGGGGAAACTTGACCAGACAAATTAAACAGTAATCCATAGGGATGGTTTGCTATTTGGATGATGAAACTATAAACTGAGGAAATGATACCATAAAAGTCAGGAGAGCCCTGACTGGTTTGGCTCAGTGGATAGAGCGTCGGCCTGCGTACTCAAGGGTCCCAGGTTCGATTCCAGTAAAGGGCATGTACCTTGGTTGCAGGCACATCCCCAGTGGAGAGTGTGCAGGAGGCAGCTGATCGATGTTTCTATCTCTCTATCCCTCTCCCTTCCTCTCTGTAAAAAATCAATAAAATATATATATATATATTTTTTTTTTAAAAAGGAGAGTGGTTATTCTTACGAGGGAGGAGTATTGATTGGGAGAAAACATGTAGAGGGCTCTGGGTAGCTGACAGGATTTTCTCTGCTTTAGTGGATATTCTGTAGAGCGGTAGTTGCCTGATAACACTTCATTAAGCTATACATTTGTTGTATGTAGTTCTCTGTAGCTATGTTTAACAAGACTAAAGTAAAACTTATAAGTGAGATTAAGAAATTTAAAAAATTTCTATCTGAATTTTTACAGTGACTTGTTAGACTTTCAGAGGAACTGGGGGGTATAAGGGTGAGAAATGTAAAAGGCTTCAGTTGAGGCTCTAAATAACAGCATTGCAAACAACAACTAAAGCCACAAATCAAGTAAGTGCCACATGAAAGGACTACTCAGCAGTATCAGTCACTTCAGCCATTGCCAATGCATGTTCTCCTTTCCACACTGTGAATCTATATACATAAAAGCCAAGCTACCTGAACAGTGGAACAACCGGAACAACCTATCGCTATGACTCACACTGTGGTGGCCAGTCGGCGGCCCCCCCAACCTCCCATGACCCCTCCCCCAGCCAGCTCGACCCCCAATTGGCCCTCTCCCTGGCTGACCCTACCCCTGATTGCTCCCCTCCCACACTTGATTGGGGGCAGTGCCGGCCAACCAACCACCAGAGGCACCTCCCCCTGGCCGACCCCTGCCCATTCGGCCCCCACCGGGGTGGGGTGGCCAGACTTCACCCATGCACGAATTCATGCACCAGGCCTCTAGGATTTAATAAATGGGACATACACTGAAAATGCCTGTTTGCATATGCTTCATGTTGTTCTTTAAAGGCTTCTATACAAATTATTTAATGAAAGACTGTAAATGAATCTAGGAGTGGAATTGATAATGCTATTTAAATTCTCTGTAGACAAAATAATGAATGTTTCATTAATTAAAAAAATATTTAAGAATATGTAATAGTTGAATGAATATACCTTTATTGCAGGTGTCAATATATTGTTTAAATATTTTGTTCCTTTCTTATAAGATTTATATGTCTTATTTGTTTAAGGAAATAATTTTCACTAGTTTGATAAAAATGGAGATACATTAAACTGATTTGAAAAAATTTTTAAATGTTCATGATAGTTTGATAAGTCTGAAGTAAATTAAAACTACTACTTTTTTTTTCTGTCAGAGGTCTTTTTATTAGTATCCATGATCGAGGGCATATTGCTTCAATTCTTGATGCATGGCCAGAAGATGTCATCAAGGTAAGTTATCAAAGTTTCCCACTATGAAAAATTTGTTATTTTCTCTCTCCTAAAACATATTGATAGTTATCATGACCTTTAGTAGCATTCACTAGCTTTTCTAGGACTAGTAAATGTCACCTAATTTACATCCCTTTCATTTTTGTATATCGTTTGGATGCTGTTTCCTCATTATTTCAATCTAATTTCTTAGAATTTCTTTATTCATTGAAAGCGATGATAAATGTTGAATAAATGTTGAAATGGTGTCTGGGTATGTTTAAGCAAATTCTGTTTTCATATTAAGCGTTCAATAAGGGGAACCCAGGTAGGCAAAAAATGAGTTAATTTCCTTTATCATTTGGAAATTAGAAAGCTCATGAGACTTCCCTCTGTGAGTGAACTGGTCAAAATAAAGTAACAATATAATTTGACATTTCATATGTTTCTCTTTGAGACACTGTACTTGGACTCACTCTTGTATTTATCCTGATAATTTGTGGAGGAAAGGAAGGCACAGCTTATCAGAGGGTTACACAGCAGTGCATGGTGGTGTGGGAACTGAATGCAGGTCCCAGAGCCTTTGCTCTTAGACATGTGCTCGACCACCTGCCTTGTCTAAGGAAAGGGAGATGTTCTTGGCCCTCCTTGGCCCCCCTTTCCTTTCTGTTAGGTGCTCAGCAACTCTGTGGTAACTTTCAGGATTAAGATTGAATACACTGACATCTGTGGTACAAAGGCTCTTCAGCTGTGACTTCTGAAGTGTTACTTCCTTAATGGTCTTTTCTGTTTGAGCAGTTGTGGCTAGAAGTGGTTCACTCTGTTCTTTAAGGCTCATGCTGGGCAAACTTGTAAAGCAAAATGTTTCTTACTGTTTCCAGTCTTCCCAGTTTTTTCTCTTTCTCCCACTAAGTTGCTCCCTCAATTTTTCTCCCACCAAGTAGTCTGCACTGTCCACAGGTCCAGTCCTTAGGAACTACCCTAAAAATGTGCTAATTCGATAAAGCATAAATGTCTGATCCTCTAAGAAGAAGGATACTTACATTTACTTATGTTAACATTTATTTATTTTAATCTTCACCCAAGGATATGAGAGAGAGAGAGAGAGAGAGAGAGAGAGAGAGAGAAAGTGAGTAAGACACATTGATTGGTTGCCTCCTTCATTCTTCCTGACCAGGGCCAGGGATCAAACCCAGGTACATT
>NW_006297811.1:2284953-2306039 GCF_000327345.1 Myotis davidii | reverse complement strand
CTTTGCAGTGGGGTTCAGGAGCTGGAGGAGGGGGCCAATGCACAAATGAAAATTCTATACAAGAAATATGACTTTAGAAGGCATTGGGGGCCAGGTGGAGACCTCTTTCTTGAAGAGGCACACCGACTTCTGGCCTGGTCCGCTGTTTATTTACTTGAATACACATTTACCCTTTTGCAATGCATACAGGCATATCAAAGGTAAAGTTTGGTAAACAGTAAAAGGATTATCAGGTTAGGAAATTGCCTTGAGCCACCACTATCTCAACACGATTGAACAATCGATGCTTAGCATCAGCCCTGCTAACGCCCAAGGTCCATTGGCCTTCTGCATTCCTTGGTGCATTCTCATGACAGTATTGGCAAGCAGTGGCTTTCTGCACTCACTAATATTCCTGATCTTAATTGTAAATACTGTTATTTAAAAAGCCTAGCATAGTGTCTGCACATAGCAGACACTTAATAAATGACAGCTCTTTATTGTAATAGAATAGTGAAAATTAAGATGTAGTCTCGACTGTGTAGTTGAAAGCACACATGAAGCAAAGGCAATCAGTTATTAGACAATATCTAAGTAAACTGACATAAATTATAAGTGCCATATTCATTTATTCAGAGGATACTATCATTCAGAGAAGGATGGAACAGTTTATGCCAGGACACATAAACCAAAGATCTGGATATTTGGAGGTTTCGCAGCTACTTCGCATTATATAACTAATTGTCCTCCAAGTGGATGTGACTAGTTTTAAAATTGCTCTGTTTCCTTTCAGTTCCAAGTTTGAATTTTTATTTCCCTACTAGATGCCTGGTGCACAAAATTCGTGCACTGGGGTGGTTGTCCCTCAGCCCAGCCTGCACCTTCTCCAATCTGGGACCCCTCCGACATCCCTCTCACAATCCAGGACTGCCAATCGCCCCCAACTGCCCTCCCCTGCTGACCCGGTTGCACCCAACTACCCTCCCCTGCCTGCCAGCCTAGTCACCCCTAACTGCCCTCCTCTGCAGGCCTGGTCCCCTCCAACTGCCCTCCCCTCCAAGCCTGTTCCCCCACTAACTGCCTTCCCCTGCAGGCCTGGTTGCCCCTGACTGCCCTCTCCTGCTAGCCCCTAACTGCCCTCCCCTGCAGGCCTGGTCACCCCTAGCTGCCCTCCCCTGCGGGCCTGGTCCCTCTCAACTACCCTCCCACCTTTTCAGTCCTGGTTGCCCCCAACTGCCCTCCCCTGCTGGCCTGCTCACCCCTAACTGCCATCTCCTGCTGGCCTGATCTCCCACAACTGCCCTCCTCTGCCGGTCATCTTGTGGTGGCCATTTTGTGCAAGGGTGTGGCAGTCAATTTGCATATTATATAGGATACTCTTCAAACTGTCCCTCTTTTTTAAAAAAAATATATTTTATTGACTTTTTACAGAGAGGAAGGAAGAGGGATAGAGAGTTAGAAACATCGATGAGAGAGTAACATCGATCAGTTGCCTCCTGCACACCCCCTTCTGGGGATGTGCCCGCAACCAAGGTACATGCCCTTGACCGGAATCGAACCTGGGACCCTTGAGTCCGCAGGTCGACGCTCTATCCACTGAGCCAAACCAGTTACGGCCAAACTGTCCCTCTTGATTACTCTTTGTGTTTGATTTAATCCTCAAGAGAGGATAGGTTTAGATAGAGGAAGAGAGAGAAAGGAAAAGAGAGAGAGAGATTTCAGTCTGTTGCCTCCATAAGCACTCCAACCTTGGATCAAACCTGCAAACTTGGTATATGCTCTGATCAGAGTCGAACCCTCCACCTTTTGTTGTATGGAATGATGCTCCAACCCACTGAGCCTCCTGGTCAGGGCTGGATTGTTTATGTCTTTATGTGCATAGTCCTCTCTTTTTTTTTGACAACCATTTTAAGCACTTACATTTATTTTTAACAAAATATAAAATGTATATATCAAATTTATTTACTCTCTTATGTATATATCAAATTTATTTATTCTTCCACATGTGCAATCACATAACATTTTTTCCATGTATATTTAGTTTATGTATATTGACAGTTTAGTATTTTATTACGTAAGTATTAACTTCAGAAATGGAGACCAGGAACTGCGGCCCAGGATTTGTGAACATCTATCTATTAATAGATATATTTTCTTTCTCTTCTAGGCTATTGTGGTGACCGATGGAGAGCGTATTCTTGGCTTGGGAGACCTTGGTAGTAATGGAATGGGCATCCCTGTGGGTAAATTGGCTCTGTATACAGCTTGTGGAGGGATGAATCCTCGTGAATGTCTGCCCGTCACTCTGGATGTGGGAACAGAAAATGAGGTAAACAATTTAAGTCTCTAAGAAAGCTGTTAACCTTCAAAAACAAAACAAAACAATAATTCCTTTATTTTGAGCTTATGCCAAGAACCTCATAAAATTAATTACTTTCTGGCTGGTTTTCTTCTCCTCAAACCTGTCCCCCAACTTTTATAAGAAAATTATTTTCTCTTTTCATCTTCCCTTCTTTATAATATTATTACTCTTTTACCAGCTTCTTTAGTGACTATTATCCTTTGATGAGTATTTATACTATTATTCTATAGAGTATTATGTTTTACTTTAGACTATCATAGTTTCTTTTTTTAATTATTATGTTCATACTACATAGGAACCCAAAGGATATTAAGTTTAATCAGCCTGAAATGCTTTTATCCTAAAAGTTTGTATTAAACCTTAGGTAGATGATTTGGAGTTTAGTCTTTTTCATCCTGCAACAGTATTTTAGAATCTTAAAGTCATATATCAATTAGTACATATTTTTGCTCATCCTTTATTGCTAATATCCAGGATTAGTTATGTGTGAAAAATACTAGAAATTAAAGGCAGAATTTTCTGAAATAGAGATGAAAGATAATGGTCAGTTAAGGATAGAGTTTTTATTTTATTTTTTTTTAAATATATTTTATTGATTTTTTACAGAGAGGAAGGGAGAGAGATAGTCGGAAACATCGATGAGAGAGAAACATCGATCAGCTGCCTCCTGCACATCTCCCATGGGAGATGTGCCCGCAACCCAGGTATATGCCCTTGACCGGAATCAAACCCGGGACCCTTCAGTCCGCAAGCCGACGCTCTATCCACTGAGCCAAACCGGTTTCGGCAAGGATAGACTTTTTAAAAGTTACATACAAATTTCAGACCTAGGTCCGGAACAGATTCATTATCAAATAAGACCTTGATACTTGAAATAAATATGTATACTTTTTTTATAGTTTTTTTGTTCCTTCCTAAAGCAACTTAAGATATAAGTTTTGACCTGTTAGTAATCCTATATAAGAAAAGGTTAATATGCAAATTGACCCTAACAGCTGAACGACCTGGAATGACCAGTTGCTATGATACATACTGACCACCAGGGGCATATGCTTAGCCACAAGCCAGGCTGACAGCTGCGAGCACAGTTGTGGTGGTGGGAGCCTCACCTGCCTCCTCGGCAGCACTAAGGATGTCTGACTGACGGCTTAGGCCTGCTCCCCTCAGGCTGTCAGTCGGAAATCCCCCAAGGACTCCTAGGCTGCCAGAGGGATATCTGACTACTAGCTTAGGCCCGTTTCCCCAGAGAGTGGGCCTAAGCTGGCAGGTGGACATCCCCCATGGGGTCCTGGACTGCGAGAGGGCACAGGCTGGGCTGAGGGACCTCTCCCCCCCACAACCTCCCCTGCCCCAAGTGCATGAATTTTCATGCACCAGACCTCTATTGTTATAATAATAACTTAAACAGTTTTTATGGTTTTTTTTATTGAGAGCCAAATTTTTTAAACTTAAACTATATAGGTAGGTAAATTGTTATTAACTTAATTAAGGTACTCCTAAGGCTTGGGAAGAGCCACACTCAATGGGCCAAAGAGCCGCATGGGACTCGTGAGTCGCAGTTTGCCGACCACGGGGTTAGGGCAACAGTTTTTATGTTTAACTTCCTGTGTATACATGAGTTCTCATTTAACCTTTATAAAGGATACAGTTTGACAAAAACCAATTGCTTATCTGGCATTTTCTTTTTCAATACCGAAAGAAATGACTTAGAAATGATCAAAGCTGACCTCTTATAACAATTATTCTAAAGCTGAGTATGTAGATTGAATATTTCCTCTTTTTTCATATATTTTAAAACATTCTTCTGTGATAAATTATATTGAAATCAAAGTTTAAAAATCACAAAATCTGTAGAACATCTTAAAAATTCTAGGAAGAAATAAAGAAGAGTAAAGAGTGATAAAACAGGCATGCAAAAATTTAAGAGTTTGTTTTTAAACTTGGGCCTTTTAATGAGATTGTATAATGTGGACATAGAGTAAATTGTGCACTACTGAAACCAAACACAGAGACTGTTGATTGTATTAGTTATATGAAATATATAATTTTCTGAAAGTATGTCTTAAAATTATCAAATTTGCTAATTGTCTTGAAATTTTCTCACATTATGTCCATTTAGTATTCCTTTCTTATTTTGGTAGTCACTGCTTTTATGTTATTCCATTTCTGTCTCTCAGCCTGCAAAACCCATCTATCCATCATCAGATTTCTTACTTTGCCCTGCTGTAGATCTAGCTCTCTAAATTCTTTTTCCATTAAAATGCCTGGTGCATACCATATTTCAAAGTTTTTGAGCTGCTAAATTAGAAAATAATCTGATATGTTAAATTAATCTATTTTTAAAGTACTATGTGTTATTTCTAGACATTTTTGCTTACTGCCAGTGGGCTGTTGGAGACATTAGGGGGAAAAAATAAGTGAGGGGTGGAATATTCACTCTTTGACAGGTCACTGGAGAATATCTTTTTAACCTAAGAGACTTTCCTGAAATTATTCAGAGTTTTGTAGAGTTTGAGTCAGATTATGTTGGTTTAACTGAGTTAGATAAATATTGAGCACCTATCTGTCAGGGCCTAAGTGAAGGCTCGATAACATCAGAGTAAACAACTTAAGATCTTGCCAGCAAGATGCTCTGAATCTAGAAGAGGAGACACATATGTAACTAGATTCAGCATGCACTGAATGCCTTCATAGGGACATTTGACAAACTATTAAGGACTGCTAGCAAACCATTTCTCTGCCAGTTCGAATATACTCTGAGTCTCTAACTATATTTCAGCAATCTGTTTATAACTTATCTTTTTCCAAAATCATATGTAAGAAATTTAATAGTGAAAATGTATATCACAAATGTCAGTTAAAGTTCTTGTCCTAAAAAGAGAATAAATTATTAGTTCCTTTAGACCATTTAGCTATACCTGAAATTAGCCAAACTACAAAATTTGAGGGCATAGTTTCAAGACTGCTCTCACTTCGGACACCAACTGAAAGGTTTGGGGGGTTTCCCAAAGCACTCTCAGGTTTTTTAAGGCTTATACTCAAAGATCTCACTGAAAGTTTTTACAATTACAGTTAAGTTGTATTAAAGGGACAGGGTACATATTAAAATAAGCTAAAGGAAGTGATACACAGGGCAGAGTCTTAGAGGGCTCTAACTGTGAAGCTTCTATTTTCCTGTCTTTGGGAAGTCAAGACACATTATCTTCCAGTGTTCAAGTGTGGGACTGATATGTGCTCTAGGATTTCATTACCTAGGCATGATTGATTGATTGCCATGTATTCTCTGTCTCCAGTTGACTGATACCAATGACCCAGGGTTCCCCAACCCAAATCACATGGCTAATTTTCTGGCATAGCCAGCCCCCACCCTGTGACTATTAGTTATGGTCACTAGGCAACTAGATAAAGGGTTAGGCCCTATCCAAAATAGTTGAATGCACGTGAATCATGTCACCAGAGTCCATGCAAACAATAGACCAAAATATGAGGCAAACACAAAAAGAAAAATAGGTCTAAATTTTAATGTCAAGTAGAATTCAAACTCAGATCAGATTATGGGTTTGATTATTCAAGTTTCAGAAAACATAGTTCCTGTGCTCTAGAAACTGCTCCAGAACATATTAAAATTGATAGCTTCACATTTCTTTATAAGCTTGATTTCCAAAGCTGGTAAAAATAGTACATAACAATTAGTCTTATGTTTATCCACATTCCCAGTTTCATTGTTTACTAATTGTATGATCTTGAAAAAGTGACTTAACTTTTTTTGTTTTTAATATTATTTTATTGATTTTCAGAGAGGAAGGGAGAGGGAGAGAGAGATAGAAACATCAATGACGAGAGTCATTGATTGGCTGCCTCCTGCATGCCCCCTACTGGGGATCGAGCCCACAATCCGGGCATGTGCCCTGACTGGGAATCAAACCCAGGACCCTTCAGTCTGCAGGCTGGCGCTCGATCCACTGAGCCAAACCAGCTAGGACATGACTTAACTTTTATGTGCTTCAGTTTCCTCATGCAAAATGAGTACCTATCTTATAGAGTTGTCATGATTTAATATTCTTAAGAGTCTTTAGAATTGTGACTGGCATTTTGTAAGTACTTAGTAATGTTAATTTACATTAATGTAGATCAGAAACAAAAATCTTTCATAAAATATTGCTAAATTAAATATTGTTAATATATTTAAATACATTTATAATTCTTACTGATTTTTAGGGAGAGGGAAGGAGGGGGCGGAGGAAGGAGAGAGAGAGAGAGAGAGAGAGAGAGAGAGAGAGAGAAACATAGATGTGAGAGAGAAACATCGGTCTTTTGCCTCCCACATGTGCCATGATCAGGGATTGAACCTGAAACTGGGGTATGTGCCCTGACCAGGAATCAAACTTGTCACCTTCTGATATACGGGATGACACTCCAACCAACAAAGCCACCCCGTCAGGGTGCACAGTTACTCTTTGTTTATGATACCATTGCTCCAGGTCTTGGCTTTTCTGATTCTGGTTGTATGTTTAGTCTGACTTTTAGTTCATGTGAACATTGTATCTAGATCTAGACTCGTCATTGGAACTTGAACTCAGGTTGAAGCCTCTTCCCATTTAGAAGGTTTCCCCTTGTGTTCTAGAAAGTGTTCTTCATCTGTGGCATGAGCCAGCTGTCAGAAGCTGAACTAAAGAAAAACCTTATAGATTTTCTGTCATATGTATCTGCCATGTATCTTTCAGCCCTTGTACAGAAGCTAGCATTGGCACTAGAATGTGGCTGGCATTCGTTTTCGATTGCTAACATAGCAATTTATTACCAACTTGGTGGTTTAAAACAACACAAATATACACAAGCCTCAAAAGGCTAAAATCATAAAAGGTGCCAGCAGGGCCGCATTCCCTATCCTTGCCTTTTCCAGCTCCTACAGACTCATTCCTTTGTTCGTGTCCCCCTGGTCCACGCTCAAAGCCAGCAGTGCAGTATCTCTCTGACCTGCTTCCGAGTCACATTTCTTTCTCAGACCAGGGCCAGGAAAGGTTTCACTTTCAAAGACTCACTCTGAATCACTTCTGCAAAGTTTCTTCTGCCAAATAAGGTGACATCCTTACAAGTTGGGGGAGAGGGAGGGTCATTATCTGCCTACCACATGGTCCCAATTAGAATGTCATCATTTCTCTCTCAGGTGGCCTTAAGTTCTAGCCTTTATATTCCCATGTTATGGGGATTACTTGCCACTCCTGACAAGTGAACCTGCATTGGAATGAGTACTTATTGCCTGAGACACTACACCAATGCCTTGGGAAGGATAATGGGGACTTTCTTCAGTGTGACTTTATACACATTATAACTATGGAATTTCTTGGAGTTTGTGGTAGATTTTAGAAATGCCCATTATATAAATTAGAATAGAAAACGGAATTACATAAGATGGAAATGAACCTTTGGGGAGGTATAATAATCTTATTTTTAACTTAATAAGTTTGAAATGAGTGGTCCTCAATATGTGTTCTATGGACCAACCACTTCAGAATTACCAAGGGCATGTGTTAAGATTGCCCAACCCTGACCCCCACTCCAGACTTACTGAATGAATCACAGTCAAACTTAATCATTTTTATTTTTACCTCTTTTTAACTTTTGTGCCAGCATATGTGCATGCTGACATTTTATTGTTTTAGAATGTTGGCAGTTTGCTTAATGTTACTGATGTAAGTGAAAATTACATATTATTTCTTTACAGAATCTTGTTCTTTCATTTGAAAATAATGAGGTCATAGCACCAAAAAATGATCATCTATATATTATAAATAAAATTTAAAAATAAATGCTAAAGTGGGGAATAGTTATAACATGGCAGATAAAAGTTTATATGTTCTCAGTATCAGAGAGAATATTTTAAAGTCAATAAGAAAATGTCAAATTTGAAATATGCAAATTGCTAAATGACATATGGACACATACAATTTACAAATGAAGAAGTAAAAATGCTCAAGAAATTTATGAAAACATGTTTAATATTAGAAAAGTACAAATGAATGTTGCTTATTAACATTACAGATAAATAATGTGTTTATATATATTTATTTTGTTATACATTATATGTATTATATATATTTTATATGTATATACATATACACACATATATATATGTGGAAAGATAATACTTTTACTTGAGGCTGCAACAAAATAGGTGTAGTTATTACATGTCATTGGGAGGACCATTAATTTGTTCGTCCTCTTTGAGGGCAGAGTTCTAATATAGATCACAAATTTTAAGACTGCTCCTCTATTGACATGAAACATTTTCACAATATATTCCTATGTGAAAAGGGGTTATAATATTGTCCAAAATTTGAACAGATAATATTTTACATGCGCGGATATAAAGAAAATGGCCTAGAAGACTATTCATCAAGGTGATAGTAGAGGGTAGTTCTGAATGGGTAGAGTTTATTCAGTGCTTTCAAATTTTCTGATAGGAAATGTTGTTTTACTAATGATAAAAAACTTAAAATATTAAGAAAGTAGTTTTTAATTTTCAAAAACTTCAGATTTGAAAGGTATAAATGTGAGAGACAAGAACAGGGTGTGAGTTGATGATAATTACTATTAACTTCAAATAAATGAATGCTTCAAATAAAATTTCTCAAGATTCCATAATTGAGATAGTGCTAACAAGGAAGATAATTAACTTGACCAATATATACCCTCCTGATTTCCATATGCTTTGTCTTTTACTGTTTTCTTATAATCTTTTTCCTTCTCTCATACTATAAGTCTTCATAAGTTTTTAGTGACATTACCTGCATTTCATGTGACATCTCTTGCTAAACAGTGGCTAACCTTTTTAAGTGCTTGCTTCATACCCAGTCTTTCATTTATTCTCCAAAAATGGTTCTAGTGCGTGTTTAATAGTGGCCACAAGAAGCTGTTAATGTGATAAGCTAATATCACTTCTGTGCCAGGCAACTTAGTCTATGAAGCCATTATCAAAATTGGGTAATTTTGCTTGCTGTAGTTTTTTTTTTTTCAGTCAAATCTCTAAGAGTGCACTGGTTATTCAAGCCTTAATTATCATGAAAAATTAAAAACAGTAAATAGTGACAGAAACATTATATTTGGGAGAATTTTATAACTTCCTGATTTAATGTAAAAGCTTTTTCTTGTTCATAAGTCTTCAATTTGACTCTCCATTGTAGTTATATATACTTTAATTATTAGCAATGGAAAGAATGAGCAAAGAGAGCAGGGAAACATGTGACATCTTTTCTTAATTGTGTTCTTCTAATTCACATTTTAGAAGTCCAAATACATCCCAGACATGGAGAAGGGGTTTCACTTCTGGCAGGCATTAGAAGCTCACTGGCAAGCCAGCCCCCCTGTTCAGAAGCCTGCCAGTAGATTGTTTAAAGTTTGTAGGCCTCCAGGAGCAGCTGGGCTTTATAGCAGCACTCAATTTCAGATTTTACATTTCATCTGAAATACATTTATATGATTAAGTATGTTAACTTCCAGCTAGCAGAAAGCCTTAACTCGTTGTTGTGCAGTACGTTATATGTAGGATGACCACATCTGTATTAGCCAAACCAAGACACTTTCACAATGAAAGAGGACGCTATTAATAATTTCACTAGGACGGCAGGTGTCAACCAGACTGTCGTTTCTGTTGGCTTGAAGCAAATCGCTACTCAGATTATTTAAATGGCTCAACCTACAGAACAACATCACCACACCTACTAAAACATATCATTTATCTATAACAGACCACCTCTAAACTTAGTGACAAAACAATTACAATTTTATTAATGTTTATGATTTGCTGGGATGGGCAGGAAGGCTAAGAGGCATGGGACAGCTTGCCCTTCTCCATGTAGATTCTCCTCCACAAATTGTTCATATTCCACATGTAAAAATATGCTCATCTTCATCTTAGGTTTCCAACAGTTTCATCCCAATAACAGCAGTAGTCCCAGACTTCAGGATCCTGTCCTCTGATCTAAATCAGGTCTAGGTACAAATGAAGCTTCTTGTGTTTGGGTCCTTTTTGTGGGTCCTCTTATCTGTTCCCACATATTAAACTAAGGATGGTGGAGCAGGGTCAGAATAATCACCATCAACATTCCCATTCAAAATGGGAGGAATAGGAATTATATGGCTCTAAATGGTTCATAGAAATTTTGAATTCCCATTGGACATATGTTGTCAGGCCACCTATGGGGGGCAGGGGTCGAGGGGGGGGAATGTTTTTGAAAAGGGCCTAGTTCTCTTATGCTTCTGGCTCTGCTCTCAGGACTCTTGCTCTGTCCACAGTATCACAGTTAAATAGCTTTCTCAGCCTGGTTTCTTCTTGTGGAAAGTTGGGGACCAAGCGAAGTTTCATTTGGAAGTGTTCCAATTAATCCAGCACCCTTAGAATTTTTTAAAATTTTTCTATGTATCAGATTATAGTCGTCTCTATTACATAAAGGCCCCACTCACAAGTCTTTTCAAAACAGACCTTCCCCCTTCAGTGGTAGCGTATCAGAGAGCTCTGGGACTAGTTCCTTTTATCAAGACAAGATGGTCTATTGGACTCCAGTTTAACTCATTTAGATATATTTTTAAAAGTTGTTAACAACCACACATTTCAGTTGATCTTTGACTACCGGCCTTATTTCACTTTTGAAATCTTTTACAAGCAAGTCTTAGTCTTGTATCCTCTGTGTTTTTTTTAATTTTGCTCACATACTGAACATTTTCTTCTTTAGCTCATCCTGTATTAACTTTATCTTACATCTATGAAGCCAGTTTACAGGGCTTACAAATGTTTTGTTAAATATGTCCCTTTGGATTTCATGCTTTGGAATTCTATTATAAATGAGTTGTGTATTTTATTTCATTTTCAGTTGTTCATTGGTAGTGTATAGAGACACATTTGATTTGTGTATATTAATGTTATATTCTGTGATCATGTTAAATTCACATAGTTTTTCTAGTGGATTTTTTTTGTAGATTCCTTAGTATTTTCCATGTACATGATCATGTGTATACAAATAAAAACAATTTACTTCTTCCTTTGCAATCTATATTCCTGTTGTTTTTTTTCTTTTGCTTACCTTATTGTAATGGCTAGGATCTTCAGTATAGTATAGTGTTGAATAGAAGTGGTGAGAGTAAATATCGTTGTCTAGTTTCCAATTTTATTTATTTATTTTTAAATATATTTTTTTTTATTTCAGAGGGGAAGGGAGAGGGAGAGAGAGATAGAAACATCAATGATGAGAATCATTGATCAGCTGTCTCCTGCATGCCCCCTACTGGGGATTGAGCCTTCAACGCAAGCATGTGCCCTTGACCAGAAGGAACCTTTCAGTCCACAGGCCAATGCTCTGTCCACTGAACCAAACCAGCTAGGGCTAGTTTCCAATTTTAGGGAAATAGCACTAAATCTTTTTCTGTTAAATATGTTGTTAACCTGGGTTTTTTTATAGATGACTTTTATTAGGTTTAGGAAGTTTCTTACTGTTCCTAGTTTATTGGGAACTTGTTGTGAATGGATATTACCATATGTAAATTATACCTCAATTAAAAACTGATTTAATAAAAACAAAAATATTACATACACTAAAATGTGAACAGAGTAACATTGGCTCACATCAGTATTTTTTTAAAAAAACAATAACAACACTGTGTAGCCCTAGCTGGTTTGGCTCAGTGGATAGAGAGGTTTGGCTCAGTGGATAGAGCATTGGCCTGTGGACTGAAGGGTCACAGGTTCGATTCAGGCCAAGGGCACATGCCTGGGTTGTGGCTCGATGCCCAGTAGGGAGTGTGCAGGAGGCAGACGATTAACAATTCTCTCTCATCATTGATGTTTCTATCTCTCTATCCTTCTCCCTTCCTCTCTAATATCAATAAAAATATTTTTTTAAAAAAACTGTGTAAAGTTTAAGAAAAACTTTAGTCACGGCTAAAAGATTATTTTTAATATTAGTCAACTATAATATTAAAGGTATAATCAAAATGTTTGTTAAATATTTTGCTTTCAGAAACAAAGAAAAAGGAAAGGAATTGTTAACTTCCCTTTTTCTAAGCTCATTTAATACTCAGAACTCATATTTTTCTATGTGATAAAACTCTGCCTGTAAAATCTGAACTAAGCTTTTCTAGTTAGCACCACTGAGAAATTTTCATTCCTTTTATTCCCCCCAGAATAAGGCACAATGTTTTTTAATGTTTAGCAATTATTTTTCTTATTTGGCATATAAATACTATAGATATAGTCTATTTAACACTAAATATTGATTCTCTAGGTTGCTTCTTAATCAGTTTTACAATATTTTATTTCCAGTTCTATTCTTATTATATAAGTAAGGAAACTGAGGCTTAGAACAAGTATATGACTTGCCTTTAGTTATTTTTATATCTCTGGTAACTTTTTTACAATAGGAGTTACTTAAAGATCCACTGTACATTGGACTCCGGCAGAGAAGAGTGAGAGGTCCTGAATATGATGCTTTTTTGGATGAATTCATGGTGGCAGTTTCTTCCAAGTATGTATAGTATTTATTTTACCTATATTTGAGTTGAATTTGAAAAATTTAAAGGTAACCTAACATAATGAAGTATAAAAATATCCAAGTTTTGTGCTATATGTCCAATAATTGGAAGCAATTTGAATAAAATACATGTGCATATATACTCATAGCAGTTAGTGGCCAAGTGATATCTTCATGTGTTTATCCCCTAAAAGGTTGTCTTTGTTGCTATTCCTAAAGAAACTTTTCTCTTATGATTATTGGCAGTCTGGTTAATAAATCTGATCTTTGATTATCTTTTTGGATGAATCTGACCCATTTGTGGTAGGAAAAGCAGAGGAAGAAGTGAGCATGAGTTAGTGCAATGCACAAGGTCCAGAATGGAGCAAGGACCAGGACATCTAACCACAATCTGTGAATCTCTGATTAAAAATAAGGTATTCAATTAAAGTGCAGTGCTATATTTTACCTAGTCTAGGTAGTATTTACCTGTGGGCCTAGTGCTACTGTAAAATTTTCCAGATTTTTTCTTTCAAAGAAGAAACTTCTGCCATAAGTTAGTAATATATTCTAGGAGAATTTTGTCTCACTAACAGTCATCCCATTTGTTACGGTATAGCCACAGAAACCATGTACTATGTAAACACACGTGTGTTGCCTTGGTTTCTCATAGAAATAAACTCATCACTAGAATCAACTCTAAATGGAGACATCCTTCTGGTTTCTTTTTATTATAAGGTTTGATTTTAAAAAGTTGAAATCCAATAGCAAAAAGTACTTCCACCAGCTTGCACAATAATTTAGAATAAATGGAATCTTTCATTACCCAAGGTTTTAATGCAGAGTATAGTTGGCAACTAGTATAGACTACTTTTTAAAAACCCATGCCTGATTTATTGTTATATTTTATATGGCCTGTGAATGATGTTACAAATATCCAAATGGCCCTTGGCAGAAGGAAGGTTCCCCAACCCTGGTATAAGCGAACATGGTTTACAATTCTTTTCTTTTAGTTGCTTTTCTTTCCTAATCTTATTATATTCATTAATTCTGATTGCATTAATTCAAAATTCCTTTAATGTGCTTGTAAATTTTTTACACTGATTTTATTCTTTTTTGTATGAGTCTTATTGAAATATATTATTCCGTGTGCCCTATTTTTCTTACTAGAATGTAAATTGTTTCATCAAAATAACTTTATTACAAGAGATTACTTTTTATCTATCATACATTATACTGTAGCACGTAGTGGGTATAAAGAAACTACATTGAAAGCATTACTTAAACATTGAATGCAGCCTTAATGAAACCACAGTGCGATACACCTGAAGCAAAGGTGGTTCTCTAATGAAAACTAGAGAAGCACACAAGTTTCCAAATAAAGTGGCCCTGCTTGTAGTCAACTAAATATTTGAGTTTTAAATATATACATTGATGTGTTAGAATTGATCTTTTCTCTAAAGAAGAAAAGTATTTTAGTAAATTACTATTGCGCCCTAATCGGTTTGGCTCAGTGGATAGAGCGTCGGTCTGTGGAATCAAGGGTCCCAGGTTCGATTCCAGTCAAGGGTATGTACCTTGGTTGTGGGCACATCCCCAGTAGGGAGTGTGCAGGAGGCAGCTGATCAATGTTTCTCTCTCATCAATGTTTCTAACTCTCTATCTCTCTCCCTTCCTCTCTGTAAAAAAATCAATAAAACATGTAAAAAAAAAAAGAAAAGAAATACATTAAAAAAAAAAAGAATTCCTTCTTAAAAAAAATTACTATTGCAACCATTATTACCTATCATTTTCTTTTTGAATCAGCAAACAATGAGATAAGAGGAATTCCTTAACATTTTATGAGTTTTAAAGCTAAATTATATTTATTAAAGATCATAGTTACCTTTGACAGTGACCTATATTCTATGCTTCTTGTATGTGTGTGTTCTTTGCCTTTTCTCTTGACTTTCTTTTTTTTTTTTTTTGAGAATTAAGAGTATGGTTTTATTTATTTATTTTTATTTTTTTCCTTAAAAACTTGTTTCTTATTGTTTTCCATCTATCTGTACCATATATAATAATTTAGAAAATAAGAATGAATATATCTACTCATTAGTAATATTAAAAAAGGAAACTCAATATAAATTTATTTCATTATATCTGGAAATTAATCTAAAAACAAAAGCAAAAAACACCAGTAGCAATGTCTTGTGGGTCAAAATAAGGTCCTTTGTTCAAATTATTTGTCTTGCCCTCCTTAATTTATGTGCATTTATAAACAAAGATGAAAAAGGTATACACATATGAAAGTAGTTTAATTCTTATTTTTAAAGACTATCGAGGGCATGAGTGGGAGGAGTTTATGGGGGGATGAGGTCACATATGTAATACCTTAATCAATAAAGAAATTAAAGATTGATAAAAATAAAATAAAATAAAAGGGGGAGGACATCTGTAATAGTCTCAACAAAAGATAAATAAATAAATTTTTAAAAAAAGGAAAAAATAAAGACTCTCAGTGTGGCTGATTTGATGGGGAAATAGTATAACAATATTTGAATGAGAGAGATATTATTTTATCATTGGAGATTAAAGATGAAAGTAAAAGGATAATTAAGGAAAGGATATTAGAAAGTTGGTTGAGGGTAAGTTCAGAAATTTAAGGGGACTTTTTTCAATTCAGCAATCCCGTATAAAGGCATTCTCTAGGAAATGTGAGATCTAATTTGCAATTAATATGATATCTTGACCTGTCCTTATTGTTGATGATCACTACCTTTCAGATAGTAATGGTGGGAGTCCTTATAGTGGCCCCTTATGACCTCTGATGCACTCGCTGCAGCCACACTCTCCGCACTTTGCTGTCAATGAACTCTTAACGCATGTTTCCATCTCAGAGTATTTGCCCTCGCTCTCCCCTGTCTGACATATTCTACCCCAAGAAATCTACTTGGTAAATGACCTAATTGTTGTCAGTACTTGCTGAAATCTCACCTTCTTCTGAGGCTTACTATGATCCAGATGCTCCATATAATACTGAAATCTGCCCCTTCTTCTCCCCATGCCAGGCTCTCCTGATACTCTTGCTTTGCTGTACTTTTCTTATTTTATAATTTTATATAATTTATTCATTTATTACATGTTTTGCTTACTGTGTGTCTCTAATAATAGAATATGTATTTCCTCAAGGACAGGAATCTACCTTGTTCATTTTATAAACAAGTTTCTATGTCAATTCCTGGCACAAAATACTTAGATATGCAATATATATTTGTTAAACTGGATTGAGCTACTCTAATGGAGGCCACACAAGAGAATGTGAGTGGATTGGCAACAATCTTTCACCATACTAGAAAATTAAAGTTTAAATATGTCCTACATCTGCTGAGTTACTACCATCTTTTTCATGTAGAAAGTAGGAAAATAGGGATGTGGTGAGGGTGAATACCTGATTTCCCCAAGTCTAACAACAAATAGATTATCCCTTGAGGGCTAAGAGGTTCTGAAGTCAGTGTGTTACATAAAGTAATCTAACTACATTTAATGCAGGTTGGCAGTAAATATTTTCTGAGCTGATAGATTTCAAAGTCCCATTATTTAAAACTATAACAAAATTTATATAAAATTTGCCACAATCAAGACATAAGAACAAAATAATCATTCATATTGCCAAGATGATCACATTCTGGCTAGCTTAGTTTTCCATCATTGGACTGTTATTTTTATTTCACAAATTATAAAACAAGCCAAAGCTGACACAGCATGTAATGCTTTTGATTTAACCATCATGTAGTGATTAATTCTTAAGACTTTGTTGTGGCCTCCACAGATGGTGACCCAATTTTTTTTTTTACATCTTCAGTCAAAATAAAACCACATTCTACAGTATAGGTGGCAAAGACTGCCACGTATATGAATAGAAACAAAATAAGCAATTGTTATTATTCTTAACCAATATGGTTAGATTTGGATATGTAAACATTATAATGGAGAAAAGGCTCAGCCTTACTGAGCACATATTGGAGTGGTGTTGCCTGGATAGGTTTGTAGTCCATTTCTACCGAGGCCTTATGGAATGACGTTTCTTACTTCATGGACTGCACCATGGTTTGGGACCTGACCCTCAGTTTGGGAAGTTCAGAACCATGATATTGTCAGTGTACAAGGCCCCCGTCTCAGGGACATGTGATAAGAAAAACCTGGGCTGTGAAGTCAACCTTTGGCTCCATCAACTACTACATTTGCAACCTTGGAAAAGCTGCTTACCTCTCCAGAAAGAAAGTGAAAAATAATAACAGCACCTACTTCATAGGATCGTTGTGATGATTGAGATGAAACATTAAGAAACAAAATTACTTTTGTTAAGTGATACAAATAGTAAGTACAGTTTTTTTCCCAAGGGAGGATGATGAGGGCCAGTAATTTAATAAGTTATAGGTTGGCAAATTTGCATAAGAACGCTTAATAGTTGGAATTGTTCAGAAATAAAATAATGTATATAAAAGTACTCATGCCCTGGCCAGGTGGCTCAGTTGGTTAGAGCATTGTCCCATACACCAAAAGACTGTGGGTTTGATTCCCAGTCAGGGCACATACCTAGGTTTTGGGTTCAATCCCTGGTCAAGGATAGGCAACAGATTTCTGTTTCTCTCTTTCTCTCTCCCCCACTTCTTGTCTCTCTAAAATCAATACAAATATATCCTCAGGTGAGGATTAATATATATATGTATATACGTGTAGAAGTATTTACCACAATGCTTTTCAATAAAAATTACTCAGTAGTTGTTATTTTTGGTTGTTTTTGTAGTAAATATTATTTGTGACCTCTCTCACTTTAAGTACGTGGGCAGATACGCTTAATATAAACATAATATATACATTATACAATATAAATATATAATGTAATATAAACATAAACATACAGGTTTCTGCCTTAAGTGGAAGTATTTATTAGAATTAAGCATTTTCTAAAGTGTTCTAACTTTAGGGTTCTATTAAAGTACTAAAGAATCTGTATTTTGTTTAAACATTCAGGGATGAGCTGTATCAAAAAATTCAGTGATTCATTTATAGTTGGGATCATTATGAGTCAGTTGAAAATGTTTGATCATCACATCATATAATTATACTTGACCCAGAGGAATATATTTCTCATTCAACATTTTAAATTACTTAGTTTTTCCTTGTTTTGCCCAAAGTTTTTTTCATCAGGAGTTAAAGGTGATTAATTCAAAAGAAAAAATTCTTACAAAAACTTTTTATTTGCCTTGTATTACATTTCCTATGCTGCATATTCGTTGTAAGTCAGCTTCAAATCAAGTCCATGACAAGAATTATTTCCTCAATAAAAGATGATATGAAGGTACTAAAAACTATTGAATTAATTTGCAAGATTAAAAAGGAGACTTGGGCTTATATAAGCCAAATATGCAAATCAACTATCAACTAGTTCACTTATTCACTGTCTCTCTTTCTTTAAAAATTATCTTTAAACAATACCATCTGATTATATCCCAAAGCAGAAATTGAAATAATTTTTTCTTCTTGAGTATCTGCTATGATTCCCCAATGCATTTATCTTAAGAACAGATTCATGCCCTGACCAGTTTGGCTCAGTGGATAGAGCGTCGGCCTGTGGACTGAAGAGTCCCAGGTTTTATTCCAGCAAGGGCATGTATCTTGGTTGTGGGCACATCCCCAGAGTGGGGTGTGCAGGAGGCAGCTAATCGATGTTTTTCTCTCATCGATGTTTCTAGCTCTTTATCCCTCTCCCTTCCTCTCTGTAAAAAAACAATAAAATGTATATAAAAAAATAGAATTACACATTTCACTTTCATATTCTAGATGTGCCCTCTCGATGACATGGTCCACACTAGAAAGTAAACTTTTCTGGTTTAGGTTGTTTGGCCTAAATTCATGTGTACATAGTAGACATCAACAACTCATAAATTTTAAATATTGTGCAGTTCTGAGTAGCATGAGAAAATCTCATGCCATCCCTCTCCATCTTGCCTGGGATATGAACCATCCCTTTGTCCAGCGTCTCCACACTATATATGCTCCCTGCTCATTTATTTATGCACTGCCAGTCGTGCAAAAGTGTAGCATGTACAATTATGTACAGTACATAATACTTGATAATCAACAACTATTACTGGTTTATGTAGTTATTATACTATACTTTGTTTTTTAGAGTGTATTCTTTCTACTTATTAAAGAGTTTTCTGTAAAACAGGATGCTGTGTTACACCAGCAGTAGCCTCAGACATCTCGTGCTTACTGAGTCTCTGAATTGCATCATTTTCCGTTGTGCTTGATTTAATCCCCCGTTGTTTTGTACAGTAACATGCAGTACAAACTTGTAACCTAAAAGAAATAGGCTATAACATATAACCTAGTTAGGCTCCACCGTCTAGGTTTGTGTAAGTACACTCTATGATGTTCTTCTAAATGTTATGAAATGCAAAAGAATTTGCTTTTAAGTATACTTTTTACACATGACTGGGGACTCATAAATATCGGGTATTAAAAGGCATATCTTTTCCAACTTAGAAATTATCAGAAGCTGACTCAGTTTTAATGCATTGCTTGTTTTCTTGACATGTAGACATATCTGTTTAAATTTAAGAACGAATACTTGATATGCATTCAGATCTTATCATGGATTTGAATCTTCAGAAATTAAAGAATGATTTTTACTGTTGCCATCCAGAGAGAGCAAATATTTAAAAATAAGGAATCATGCCCTAACTGGTTTGGCTCAGTGGATAGAGCGTTGGCCTGCGGACTGAAAGGTCCCAGGTTTGATTCCGGCCAAGGGCATGTACCTTGGTTGCGGGCACATCCCCAGTGGGGAGTGTGCAGGAGGCAGCTGATCGATGTTTCACTCTCATTGATGTTTCTGTCTCTCTATCCCTCTCCCTTCCTCTCTGTGAAAAATCAACAAAATATATTTTAAAATAAATAAATAAAAATAAGGAATCATAATTACTTCTTATTGTGTTTATGATATATAAAAGCCACCAGATGTATTCTATCAATATTAATAATAACAACTATCATAACAGTTGATACATTTTTTTAGGTTTTTAAAATTATAGTTTACATTCAAAATTATTCTATATTAGTTTCATGTGCACAGCATAGTTGTTAGATAGTTGTTAGAGTGTTTCATGCCTCATATTTCCAGTACTTACCTTACACCATATTTAGTTATTACAATTTTATTGACTACTAGAGGCCCAGTGCACAGATTCATGCACAGGTGGGGTCTCTTGGCCTGGCCGGTGATTGGGGCCAATCGGGGACATGGAAGGTTGGCCAGCGGGGGGAGAGGCCACAGGAGGTTGGCTGGCCAGGGAGAGGGGCCATGGAAGGTTGGCCAGCCGCCCCTATGGGAGTCATTGGGGCTGGTCAACCGGGGGGAAGGGGCCACGGGAGGTTGGCCCTGGGAGAACACTGACCACCAGGTGGCAGCTCCTGCATTGAGTGTCTGCCCCCTGGTAGTCAGTGCACATCATAGCGACTGGTCATTAGGTCGTTCGGTCATTTGGTCACTTAGGCTTTTATATAGAGATATTTCCTATCCTGTACTTTACATCCCCATGACTGTTTGTAACTACTAACCTGTACTTTTCAATACCTTCACCTTTATCACTCACTCCCACAGCTAATGCATTTTTATGGTATGTACCAGGCTGTGTTCTAATTTACGTACTTTAAATCCTCAAAACAGTTCTGTGACATTCTTACAATTAGTTGTCCCCATTTTTCAGATAAGAAACAGAGGCGCAGAGAGATTACGGACATTTCTATAGCTACTCAACTAGAAAGTGACAGGACTGAGATTCACCGTCAGTCTGGCTCCAGAGCCCACGCGCTGACTCATTACGTTGCATTGCTGTCTGATTTAAAGCAGTGCTGTCCAAATGTGTCCGTGCAAATAATGTGGCATGTGCAGCACGGTCTGTGTTGAGACCACTTACAAACGCAGCTGTCGCTGTCAGGGTGAAAATAGAAATGCCAATAGCTCTAAGCTTAGGGCTGGATTTTACACATGTAGCCATGATGATAAACCCTAATAACTGTGAGAAGGAAGTTATGGAAAATTAGGTGATTTGTTTGAAAACTATGCATTTTTCTCTTGCCCTAAACATTTTAACTTCCCTAAACAAATAAAACAGTTTGAAGATATTTTCTGGTACTTGAATTATAAGCAAATAGGAAATGTGGGTGAATTCAACAGAAGTTTCATTCAATGT
>NW_006297811.1:2281306-2284860 GCF_000327345.1 Myotis davidii | reverse complement strand
TCCCCTCCCGCCTTCAGGTCTATACTCAAAATTGCACCCTTCATACTGGCTGGCTTTCTCTACACTACTTATCACTATAGAACATGTTGTATAATTTACTTATTTATATCTGTCTTAAATAAATACAGTATGAATCCAATGAAGGCAAGGATTTTTTTTTTTTCTCTTTGGTTCACTGCTCTACCCCTAGGAAATACTCAGTAAATATTTGTTGGATTCATTCAGTTTATATCTGGTTTCAAAGTATTTTACATTAGATGTTTTACATTTGAACTTAAAGCTGGGAGTTAACGGGAATAAAGCTTTCGTGCTTTTTGTTTTAGGTGAAAGGACAAAACAGGAAAAAACAAGTCTCTTGGTTTTGACCGTCTCTGCCACATACTAAGTCTTCAATGACTGTGAAATGTATATTATACTTTTGTGGTTAAGGTTATTGTGTTAGTTTTATCATATATTGTATTCCTATGTACTTTTTTTCGTTCTTAGCATTCTGATGTTAAGAAAAGACAGAACAAGCAAATATATAATGCCATATGTAGGAAAAGAGCATGCTATAGCCTAGACAGGTCTTAATGTGAATGTGTGTTCACAGTCATACCAATATTTTTTTAGCTAAGTTAAACCTTTTTTTCTGGATAAGCTGTATTGACCTATTGGAAAACAAATAAATAATAGTGAGGATAAAGGGAAAAAAAAATCCAAACGTTGTTGACTCGTGTACAGTAAGAGAAATTAGCTATCCCTATAGTAGAGTTGTTCCCCCTCATACAAATGATTTCTATAAACTTAGTCAAAGACAATATTTAGAGTACCTTGGATTATATATTTATTCAGTAAACACATTGAGCACCTATAGGTATCAGGCATTCATTTTGCTAAATGCTTTTAAGGAACTAGTATTGTTGGGGAGAGAGATAAATAAACAGACATTTTCAGTAAGCCCTTCAGTAGAAATAAGTTTAAGGTATGTAAGAATTTAAGAAACAGTGTATCTAATAAGTAACCTGGGGAAGATGAGTTGTCAGAGAAGACTTATCTAGCTTGTCTCTTCAGACTTTTACAAAAAGAATAGTTTAGTATTAACTGTTCTTTTTAAGTGCCAAACCATATGAAATTAAAATTAGGAGCAGATTTTGCTCACTTCAGCCATTTGAGTTCACTATCATGTCATGTCTTGATATTTTGAAAAGTTGTATTAAATTTCTATGAAATTGTTTTTAACCATGGGGTAAGGCTGCCTAAATCTACATACATATCTGGAAAACTTTTAAAGTATTTTTTCACAAGTGGGACAAGTGAGTGTTTTATATTTAAAGACTTAGACACCTGGTCTCAACACCTGGGAATGTGTCAGATGTAAGATGTTTCCTAGGCATACTCATAATACTTCTGTAAAGTTAGATTTCAGAAATGCAGACCAATATAGAAAATTTAATTTTATTTGTGAGATGGGTATTATAGCAAGTTGACAAATAATATTTAGAAAAGATTTTCTAAATATTATTTGTCACTTCTCACCAGGTATTAAATATTCTTTTTTTAAAAAAAAATCAATAGATTTAAGAAATAATGAATACTTGCTATGTGCCAGGTGTTGTTCTGAGCACTGAGATATATATATATTGCTAGTATTATCAGATGCACCTGCACAGAGTTCTTATAATCAACTAATACCCAATACATGTGTTCATGTTGAGGCCAGGGTTATAGAAATTTTGTCACACTTCCACATGTTTAGACAATGGGTTATTGGGTCAATTATTTCACTATTATGGACAGTGTTTTTTATTTGTTTAATTTATTCATCATCTTCCCAAAACATGTGCAGCAAAAAGAACAATTGGAGGAGCCAAAACTTGGAATACACAGAGTTCTAAAAGACATAGTACCTAACAGATACTGTAAGTAAAGGAAAGCCAAGGAGTTATCCCATATAATAAAAGGATAATATGCAAATTGACCCTAACAGCAGAACGACCAAGAATGACCAGTCACTATGACGTGCGCTGACCACTAGGAGGCAGACGCTCAATGCAGAAGCTACCTCCTGGTGGTCAGTGCGCATCCAGAATGGGAGCGCTGCTCAGCCAGAAGCCGGCTTTTGGCTGGCTAGTGTAGCAGCAGTGGCAGGAGCCTCTCCTGCCTCTGAGGCAGCACTAAGGATGTCCGACTAATGGATTAGGCCCACTCCTCGTAGGGAGCACGCCTAAGCTGTTAATCAGACATCCCCCGAGGGCTCCCGGGCTGCCAGAGGGATGTCTGACTGACAGGGAGCGGGCCTAAGCTGGCAGGTGGACATCCTCTAGGGGTCCTGGACTGTGAGAGGGCACAGACTGGGCTGAGGCCCCCCTCCCCCCGCCTGAGTGCACGAATTTTTGTGCATTGGGCCTCTAGCCTAGTATAAAAAGAAAGAGAAGGGAGGCGGGGAGCTAGTAAAGGGTAAAGGAGGTCAACAGGCAGAACTTTTTTGCGAGGCAGGTCTGGTGACAAATTCCTTCAGTTTTTGGTTGTCTGAGAAAGTATCTCTCCTTCACTTCTGAAAGATAATTTCACTGGCTACAGAATTCTAGGTTGGTTTTTTCTTTTAATACTTTCTTTTAATACTTATAATATTTCAATTTAGTTTCTTCTTGGTGTAATCCTTAATCTTTTCCCTCTGTAGATAAGGTGTGTGTGTTTTTTCTGGATTCTTTCAAAGTTTTCTCTTTGCCTTTGATTTTCTACATTTTGAATATGATATACCTAATTATAGATTTTTTTTTGGTATTATCCTGTTGGTGTTTTTTGAGTTTCTTGGATATGTAGTTTGGTGTCTATCATTAATCTTAATTAATGAAAATTATTCTCCATTATTATCTCAAATATTTACTCTCCTTGTTATATCCATTGTGTGTATTTACACTCTTTGTAATTGTCCCATAGTTCTTGAGTATTCTGTTATTTTTCTCTTTGCATTTCAGGTTTGGGAATTCCTATTGACATTTCTTCAAGCTCACTAATTTTTTTCTTCTCCATGTCTAGTTTATTGATGAATCCATCAAATGCAATTTTCATTTATATATCATTTATATTTCTAGCATTTCTTTTTCATTCTTTCTTAGAGCTATCATCTCTTCTGTTTAATGTTACCCATATGTTCTTACATATTGTCTACTACTATTTTATCTATTAGGCCCTTTAACATACTAATCATAGTTACTTGAAATTCCTGGTCTGATTACTCCAAAAGCTCTATCATATCTGATTCTAGTTCTAATGCTTTCATTATCTTTTCAGACTATATTTTTTACCCTTTAACTCCCTTGTAACTTTTTGTTGAAAGATGGACATAATGGTACAAAGTAAAAGAAACTAAGGCCTTCAGAGTGAGGGTTTTGGTTTAGCTAGCAGTTAGGCTATGTTTACTACTTGCTATAGCTGTAGTGTTAGAGGACAAATTTTCCTCAGTGCCGCTTATCTTCCCCATGTCTTTGGGATTTCCTCAGAGATTTATTAAGTAGAGTTTGAGGCTAGCAGTTCTTTTAGTTGTAATCTCCTGTTATTTTATTGGAGCC
>NW_006297811.1:2280458-2281271 GCF_000327345.1 Myotis davidii | reverse complement strand
AAGGGGGGGGGGGGGGGGGAGAGAACGGAAGCATATTATAACCCTATGTTTAGGTCTCAGTCTTTTACTGAGCCTAAGATGAGTATTTCCCTTCCTCATTTTAAAGGTTAGAGGGAGCTGGAGTTGGGTATTTCATTTTCTCCAGGTTAAAGGCTAGAGGAGCCTTTTAAAAGGAGAATTGAGGACTCTGGGTGTATTTCAAAATGCTTACTTTTTCTATTCCTCTGCTGGAAGCATAAGAGGATTTCTCCAATCTTCCCAGTGAGAACCTGGTGAGGTTCCTGGAGGCAAAAATGTAGGTGGGCTCTCCCCAAGACTGCCCCCTCTCCCCCACCTAGGAGTTGTTAACTCTCTGGTTAGTCTACACTGACCTGCCAAATATTCATCAATTATAGTTGAAAGCATTGGCACAGATATTGGCTCCAGTTGCAGGGATTGCTCCTGGCCTTCTGTTCCAGGTAAGCTGTGATTCTTTGTATCTGCCTGTTTGTCTCTTCAGTTTTGGGGGGCAGCGAAATTGGATTAAGAAGGTACTATTTTGAGTTGGTTCAGCTTTTTTTCTTGTTGTAATGACTGCAGTGTCCACATCCAAGCTGTTTGCATGTCATACTGGAATCCTGACCCTAGACTCAGAATTCTGGGATACAGATGGTACAAGGTCCAGGAAGATAGGAAGTTTCTGGTAAACTGAGTTGGATTCTAAATCTTATTTTTGTTCTCAATTTTAGTTTGACAGCCCAAACTGTGACCTTGCCTTATCATGTCCTGTATGAATCCTTCCCCATGTTGTATTACCTTAAATAAGCCTAACTT
>NW_006297811.1:2270936-2279322 GCF_000327345.1 Myotis davidii | reverse complement strand
GTGTGACTTATACAGCTCATATGAGAAACAAGAGTGGGAACTTCTTTGCTGCACATATGCTTATGATTTAAGCATTGTCAACTTTCAAAAAGCCAGTTACAGTCTCCCTGTGACTCAGTGGTAGCCACATTCTCTCTTCCCCTTCCCCCCCATTCTCTCTTCCCCCCTTTCCCCCATTAAACTGCCATAAACCTCTTCCTCTTATGATCAGATAGAGCCACCCACAGGAAAATAAAACTTGGTGCATTCATGGCTACATATATAAGTTATCATTTGACATACTTTCTTTTAAAAATTTTATCCGTTTTGAATTTTGTGGAACATCATGAATTTTATTATTTAATGTCTAGGTTTGAAAAGAGAGCTATACCAATAAATAATCTTGAGATAGGCATGTCCTTGAATTATAAGCCCATTCCTTTTTGAGATCTTTATAATTTGTATTACCAGAAAGCAAAAGATCCTTTCCTGAAATTTTGTGTGGGTTCCTTGGTTAGATTTTTTTAATTTTACTTCTTAGCCTAGCCACAAACTTATCTTTATTTGAAATTAACTTAGTTGGTTTTTTGTTTTTTTTTTGCTTTAATGATACATATGTCTTGTTTTGACATTTAAAATTTTCCCTTCAAAAAAATGACGTCCTTATTCTGAGTATAGAACAGTGATGGCGAACCTATGACACACGGGTCAGAGGTGACACGTGAACTCATTTTTTTGGTTGATTTTTCTTTGTTAAATGGCATTTAAATATATAAAATAAATATCAAAAATATAAGTCTTTGTTTTACTATGGTTGCAAATATCAAAAAATTTCTATTAAATTAGGGCAGCATTTTCCCCGCTGCCCCTTGCCCCAGCACTGTTTTTGATGCACTATCTAGGGTTTGATTTTGTTTTGTTTTTTCCATTGGATCGATTAAAGAATGAGATATATGATCTCTTTGCACAAATGCATCAGAGGTTGTCCTTTGGGCATATATTTCATATGGGTTTTGGAACAATACAGAAGTTATTTTTCTTGCAATGGGGAATTACAGGATTTTGGAATGAGACAGAAAATATATTTCAGAGTTTTTCAAAATGCTGACACACTGAGCTCAAAAGGTTCACCATCACTGGTATAGAACAATAATGAACAGGTTTTGATCTTTATTATAAACTATTTAAGAACTTATAACCTTTTTTAACCCTATGTTAAGGGTTACATGTACAGGGTCTCTTGGTATTCTTTTCTACTCTTTCTGGGCCATGGAAAGGTATTTTCTAGTTCAGTTAGAAAGATAAATTCACATTTTATGCATCCTCTTCTCAGAGATGATCACTTTATAGTAAATAGTATGTTCAGGTTCTGAGAACTCAAATGCTGAGTGAAGAGACGTGTTTTGTTTTGCATACTGGTTCTCAAAACCATTTGGGCAAGGATTCCTATTTTTTGCAAAATCCCAGTTAACATTACTGTAGCACAAGTTTCTGAGAAACCCAGTTCCTCAGAGGTTTCTAATCACTAAAGAATGTAGTGATCTCTTTGGCTAGAAGAAAGTATAGGGGTTAAATAGGATATGTACTGCATAAAGATCAAGCTTTGTTTATTTTGAGGGGTTTTAGGAAGAAGAAAGATTTTGATCATTTACCCAGAAATATGAAACCTAATCTGTTCTGGAGTTTAGTTAACAAGTAAAAAAGAAATGAAGAGTGATAATTTATAAGTTATATTATAGTATGAAAAAAACAGATGTGGTCTGATAAGAAATATATTTTTATAGCTATATGACTTAACAAACCTAATCAGAATTTACTATGCAAATCAATTGAAGTATGAGCATTCATTTTACTGACGAGATAGTATAAATCATTTTCCCTGCTGCCCCTTGTCCCTTGCCCCAGCACTGTTTTTGATGCACTATCTAGGGTTTGATTTTGTTTTGTTTTTTCCATTGGGTCGATTAAAGAATGAGATATATGATCTCTTTGCACAAATGCATCAGAGGTTGTCCTCTGGGCATATATTTCATATGGATTTTGGAACAATACAGAAGTTATTTTTCTTGCAATGGAGAATTACAGGATTTTGGAATGAGACAGAAAATATATTTCAGCAAGCTAATGGAGACTTCTATTTTTCCAGGCATCTACTTATTCCAACAGTTTATATTTGGCCAAACTCCTAGTTTTTAAACTGAAGATAGGGAATAGTATCACATTACAATAAATGTTTGACTGGGTCTTAAATACTAATTACTCTTCCAAATTGTCATTAACCTGGCCTCTGAGGACTGGAATGCAAGAAGAATGCGTTAGTTACTGAGCTTCTTTCCTGACCTTTCTTCATTTCCATCTGTCATTATTCTAAATTTTATAAAACAACCAAAAAAGGGAAAACTGGTGGTATTTCTGGGAAAATAATTTCAGGGGGAAAATGTCAATTTAAAAAAGAATACTAAATATGTTTTGACTTATGAGAATATTTTATGATAGTGTTTGATTCTTAATATCTTCCTGAAAGTAAGCTAATAGAATAGTTGTCAAGATTTGTACACTATAAGATCCAAATATATAGTGCACTTTGATAGAAACGGCATTTAATCAAAACCTCCCAACAATGAGTTTCCAGTCTTGCAGTTTATATTCCTTAATGTTGCTTGTATATATAATTTATTATAAGCAAAAAAAATCAAAACACAAATGGTTTTAGAATATAAATTAATCATTGACAAAGATAATCAGACTGGGATTATTCATTACCACTGAGGATTTTATTTGAGGTCACTGTGTTTACCAACATGTTATAATAACACCTACTAAATATACACATATACCTAAAGAAAGGAGCAATGGGTATCCCCAGGCCATTGTTTATACTCATGGTTTCATATATCCTGGAGCTTAATCACAACTGTGGTAAATAAGGAAATCACACTGGGCAAACAAAACTAATATTTATGAGGGCTTTTTATGTGCCAGAAGTTTTTCCAAAGGCTTATATTATTTTAATTGCTCACACCTGTGAGGTAGGTATTATTATTCCCATTTTAGAGTTGAAATAACTGAGGTTTAGGGAAATTTAACAACCTACCCAACATCCAGAAGTAATAAGTAGAGCTGGATACAGACCCAAGCAGTTGGATTCAGCAGAGGCTTGAGCTGTGTGGCCTTGGATGGAATGTTGGAGCAGATCTTAAGATACTGTGTCTGGAGGCAGTTATCTAACTGCACTCATAGACAAGTTCTATTTTTGAAGGGCAATCCAAGCAGTATATTTCTATGGCTGTCCAGCACCATACTGCCATTTCTCAGATATCAACTACCGTTTTACATCCATCAGATTGGCAAAAGTGTTTAAATCTGACCTAGCCAAGTGCTTGCAAGGCTGTGGATGAATATGTACACTGCTTGCAGGAGTATAACTTCATTAAACACTTTGGCAACATAGTTAAGATTTTCATAATCTTCTGCACAGCAGTGACACCCCAGAGAAACTTGTTCATAATGAGACATGTACAGAAATTTTCACAGCAACATTGCTTGTAGTAATGCAAAATTGGAAGTAATCTAAATGTCTATCAACAGGAGAATGATAAATTGTGCCATAGAAATACCATGCAATATTGTATCCTATCTAATAAAAGAGTAATATGTAAATTAACCATCACTCTGTGACAAAGATGGCGGAGCCCATAGTGGCCGGGGTGGGATGCTGGCAGCGTCACCCTGGCAACATGGAGCCCAGCGTCCATCCCCTGCCTGCATGGAGGGAGGGAAGGGGCCTCGGGCTGGAAGCCGGGGCAAGGGATGCTGGCATCTTTGCAGACCGGGCTGAGGGACCCCCCACCCCCACCCCATGCATGAATTCCGTGCACTGGGCCTCTAGTAGTATATAAAAGTGGAAGGAACTTGTGCTTCATATGCCCACATGAATATATCTAAGAATCATATAATTGTGGAAAAATTGTAAAAAGAGACATCTGAACACATTCAGCCTGAGCTCTTAATAATGGCACCATACTTTCATGTCATAAGAATCAGGTATCATTCAATACCCATCAGATTCATGTACAGTTATCTATGTATATAACGCTTAAAAACAATGTCACATTTGCTTTTGGATGTTATACATTTATAGTAAAAATGCCGGATGCATGGGAATGATAAACAGCAATTTTAGGAGAGTGAAATGGGATTCAGGAGGGACAGAGGGAGTTTTAGTTGATATTTGAGCTTTCTTGTGGTCTGAAATAAATATGGTATAATATTAATATTTCATAAAATTGTGTAGGGAGCATATGGGTGTTAATATTTATAATGCTTTTATCTATGGTTAAAATATTTTGTCAATATATATGTGAGTATTTAGTAGTGTAATTATAGGTACATGTCTAAAACTTACTTTGACATGCAGGCATCATATCTACAAACCTAAATAATGTAATACATTCAAGGAAGTTCAATACAAATTTTCTGAAATCCTTTGTTAAAAATTTTTATGACACAAAAATGTAAATCAATTTTTTAAAAAAATTATAAACTGGCAGGCTTTTGTAGAAATTAACAAGATGACTCAAAATGTATTAGGAAGGGCAAAGGACTTAGAATTTAGAATAGCTAAAATAATTTTGAAAAAGAAGAATAAAATTAGAGAAATTATACTCCTTAAGTCTAAAGTTTATGAAGCTACAGTAAATTAAGATAGTTTAAAAATGGTATAAGGCATTAGAAAAATAAAGTAGATCAATAGAAAAGAATAGAAAATCCAGAAGTAGGCCAATATGCATATGGTTAATTGAGCCTAGATAAGTACGAAGGTAATTCAGTGGGGATACAATACTTCTTTTAAAACATAGTCTTTGAACTATTAAATATCTATAAAGAAAATATAAACATCAATCCACATCTCATACTTATCCCACAAAAATTAATTCAAAAGGGATCATAAATCTAAAGCTAAAATGATACCACTTTAATAGTTATATATAGAAGAAAATCTTTGTGCCCTCAGGTTTGTTAAATATTTCTTACAGGAAACACAAGTTATAAAAGAAAAAAAATGTTAAATTGTACTTTAATAAAGTTAAAAACTATGCTCTTCAAAAGATACTGTTAAGAAAATGACAAGAGAAGATAGTCATAATATATATGTCTGATGAATTACTTCAGAATATATTTTAAAAATTCCTACAACTCAGTAATAAGACAAAACCCAATTTTTAAAATGGGCAAAGATTTGAAACAACACTTCACAAGAATCTTTAAATACATGTAAGCTCATTAGTCATCAGGGAAAAGCAAGCTACGGTATTTTATTATTATTATTTTTTAATCCTCACCCAAGGATATTTTTCCATTGATTTTTTTAGAGAGAGTAGAAGAGAGAGGGAAAGACAGAGAGCAATATTGATGTGAGAGAAGCACATCAATTGGTTGCCTCCTGCAAGTGTCCGGACCAGGGCCTGGGGCCAGGAGGAGCCCAAGATAAGTGCCCAGACTGGAGTGGAAACCCGAACCCTTCAGTCTGCATTCCAATGCTCTATCCACTGAGCCAAACCAGCTAGGGCAGGAAATGCAAATTAAAATCACAATGAGATGCCATTACACACCCATTAGATGGCTTAATTTTAAAAGACTGATAATAGCAAGTGTTGGTGAGCATTTGGAGCAACTGGAACACATCTTTTTTTATTTTTAAATGTTTTTATTTATTTTAGAGAGATAGGAAGCAAGAGGGATAGAGAGCTTGAACCATCTATGAGAGAGAAACATCAATTGGCTACCTCCTACATGCTCCCAACAATCCGGGCACGTGCCCTAACAGGGAATTATGGTTCATGGGTTAACATTCAACCACTGTGGCATACTAGCTGGGCTGGAACTCATCCATTGTTGATGGACATGTAAAATGACAGAACCACTTTGGAAAATTGGCAGTTGTATTCTTTATATACCTACCATACTACCAAGCAATTCCATTCCTTGGTATTTTCAAAAGAGAAATGCAAGCTATTTTTTTAAATATTTTTATTTTATTTTTCAATTACAATTGAAATACAATATTATATTAGTTTCAGTGTACACCCAAATAATTAGATATTATACAACTTACTAAGTGATTATCCCAATAAATCTCATATCCATCTGACATCATACTTAGTTATTAAAATATTATTGACTGTATTTTTTATGCTGTACTTTACATTCCAATGATTATCCAAGTAAGTCTTTGCACAGGCCCTTTAAAAGGAATTTCCTGGGCCTCCAGCCCCCATCCGTCTCCGTCAAACTCAATCCCCACTGGTTTGTACAGCCACAAGTTATGAGGAATTCTCTTTCTAACACTGGAACTCTGTGCTGGGGGGCAGGTGTGGGGCTGGGACTCCTAGCTCCTGAGGAGGATATCCCTCCACAGCGGAGATATCCCTCCCAATTTTCATTTGCCACATGGGACTAGCCCATTCCTCGTTTCTACCCTACCCAACAGTCTTGATATGGCTTTTTCTCTATATCGTTAGTTGTAGGACTTCTGTCCAGCTAGATTCCAGGCAGTTCTGTAGTTTAGTTGTATTATTTATGTGGTTTTGGGAGGATGTGAGAACCTCACTTACCACACTGCAGTCTTGACCGGAAGCCACGAAATGCAAACTTAAAAATAACTCATAGCGCTTTATTTGTAATATTCTCAAAATGGAATTAAACCATATATCCATCAATCTGTTCATAATAACATACCCAAAGTGGTATAACCATATATAGGAATACTGTTCAGCAATAAAAAGGAACTTACAATTTATGCAACATGAATGAGTCTCAAGAAAATCATGCTAAACAATAGAAGACAAATACAAAAGGTTTAATTTATATTATCCCACTTATTTAAAAATCAAGAAAAGACAAATGTACTAGTAATCGACAGTGATAGAAAGGAGATCAGTAGTTGTCTGTGGGCCAGTGGTAGGGGATTGACTAGAATGGGCTTTTGGGATGTTGAGCATATTCTGTATCTTGCTTATAGAAATGCGTTTATTGAAACTAATCAAATTATACACCAAAGATGGGTGCTTTTTATTGCTTGTAACCACATGTCATTAGAGTTGATTTTAAAGAAAGCGAGGCATAGAAAAAGTCTTAGCCTGACATGAAACTATTTAGCAACTTATTATCTAGATGAGTTTATAGATTTTGTTATTTAGTGTGCAGTATTTAGATTTTCCAGTCATTTTCTTTATTTTCTCATGTTTTGTTGAGTTTAGAGAGAGAGGTAGGGAAAAGGAGAGAAAAAGAGAAACATTAATGTGAAAGCAAAACATCAATCAGGTACCTCCTGCACGCTCCCTACTGGGGATTGAGCCAGCAACCCAGGCATGGGAAGATGCTCAACCAACTTATCCACACTGGCCAGGGTTCTTGACTTCTTTCTTACTCAGTCTCCTATTGCTTAGAGGCAAGCATGGAATTCTAATACTCTTAAAACCCATAAACTCTAATTATCTATTTTAGAGTCTATTTATGTTCTTGCACATCTATAAAAAATAAAATTTGCCCAGCCAGTGGTTGATCTATGAACCAGGTCATATTTTGAATCCTAGTCAGGGTACATGCCTGGGTTGTGGGCTTGATCCCCAGTAGGGGGCGCATGAGGCAGCCGATTTATTATTCTCTCTCATGGTTGATGTTTCTATCTCTCGCTCTTTCTTCCTCTCTGAAATAAATAAAAGCATATTTTTAAAAATATATACATATCTTGCTATGTATGCCTGCCTCATTACTAGTCATAGTTTTATTTAGAAATCTCTTAGAGAGATTTTCCATATGGATTGCACTGAGAGCAAATATACAATATTTTTATTTCCTTACTTTCCTTAATTGGATTGGTGGTGAGTCACTTTTTCAACACCTGAATATTTTGCATACTAGTAGATGGCCTGACTTGTTCATCTGACCTCTGTTGGGTATATTTTTCTAATTCTTTTTATTGATTTAGAATTGCAAAAGGGGTTCTCAGAAGGATAGTGGAAAGACTGAAAATTTGACCCCAAAAATTCAATTTCTAAGTGAAGAGGCAGAACTCAAATCCAGGTATTTAGGGAGTTGGAATATTAACTTCATTTTACATGTTCTTTTCAGTAAGTATTATTTTAGGCACCGAAATTACATGTCTTGGCTTATATTTCTTAGCAATACCAGAATAAAGTTTTATTTTACAAATGATAAGTTATCATACTTCCACCCCCCCCCCAAAAAGGAATAAACTCAGTAAACTACTAAAAATCATCCTTCCAACACAAACATAGTTTTGTTAATCAGATTTTGGAAATACATCAGTTTGGCAGAGACAGAGTTGCATTCTTGAAAATTTAGACTGAAATTTGAGTGTGCTTGTTAATTCAAAATATATCAA
>NW_006297811.1:2268902-2270766 GCF_000327345.1 Myotis davidii | reverse complement strand
TTAAACATAGTTTAATATAAAATGAAGTTAAAGTCATTCTTAGAACTACATCATATTTTGTCCCTAAGAATTATTTAGGATTGACAAGCAACTCTGTAATGGAATTATAATTTTAGTATGTTGGATTAAATCATTTCAACTAATTATTGAGCTGATTTAAGGGGTAGGGGGAGGCATTGACATTCGAGTTAATGTATGTACGGGTGCCAGTAGAAACAGTTTGGGCTTAAAAGAGCTTTCATTCCACTGGAACATATGATTGCTTAGTTCATGAGGACCCCAATATGTAACAAGAAAAGAGCTTATTAATAAAGCAGGGAATATGATATTTTGGCAATTGCATTAGTATCAGGCAGTACTATTTTTATGGAATTATAAATAGACAAAACTTCAGGACACATAATTAGTAGGTGACTTCTAGTTGCAGAAGATGGTTAGTGTTCAAACTTTGACATTGGCCCACATGTTGTGGCAGAGAGACCAGATTTGTAATTTACATTGGATTTGTGCCCTCAGCTATTTCTAAATGTACCTTTCTCAGATTTTTCTCCAATAATATGCATAGATTTCTATTTATTGAGTGGCACACAAATGGATATGATCTTTCACAGTTTTAAAGTAATTATACATTCAGAGTCCTTTTCCATTTTTACTTTGATTCTGAGGTTTCTCTAAAAAAATAGTGTGATTTTTTTAAAACAAAGTTAGAATCCCAATGAGTGTAATCTCTTTCCAAATACTACCCTGGAACTCTACAATAATTACTGCTAATGTTCACAGTACTTTTGGAATTCCTCTTAGACTATCTTTACAACCTATAGCAATTCTTTAAATTAGCACAGTGATGGTATTTTAAGATAAGTCCTTTGAGGCTGATATTGATTCTTGAAAATAGAATAAGAACATTAATCCAAATCAATATTTGGATCATGTTCACAAAATTTTTGTCAAATCTAGTATCACTAGTTATGAAAGAGGAAAGAAAATCACCAAGATAGAACTATGGAGCAAGGAAACGATTTTTTTCTTATATAAAAATAAATTTCATTTATTTCTTTTTATTTATTGATTGATTTTTAGAGAAAGAGAAGAGGGGCAGAGAGAGGGAGGAAGGAAAGAGGGAGAGAAAAAGAAAGAGAGAAACATTGATTTGTTGTTCCACTTATTTCTGCATTTATTGGTTGATTCTTGTATGTGCCCTGACTGGGGATCGAACCTGCAACCTTGGCATATCTTGACAATGCTCTTAACAAACTGAAAAACCCAGCCAGGGATTTTTTTAATTTAAATTTATTGGGGTGACATTTGTTAAAAAGATTATATAGGTGTCTGGTGTACATTTCTGTGCTATATATTCTGTATATTGCATTTTGTGCCCATTACCCCGTCAAATCATCTTCTGTCACCATATGTTTCACCCTCTTTACCCTTTACAACTCCCACCCACTTCCCTCTGCTAACCACCATACTGTTATCTGTGTCTATGAGTTTCAATTTTATATCCCACATATGAGTGAAACATGTGGTTCTTAGCTTTATCTGACCGACTTATTTCGCTTAGCATAAATGATTTTAAAAAAATAGTTGAACCGTTTTGTAGCATCATTGAATAAATGCATAGTCTGGAAGTGAGCACTCTGAAGGATAACATTCATATTCACTTGAATATATCAATTCTAACAAATTCCTCTGAAAAATATTCTGTATTTTTATAGTCTGAAATAACATAGAAGATATTTTCCTACATTAAAAAAAAAAGGTCTCGCCCTGACTGGTTTGGCTCAGCGGATAGAGTGTTGGCCTGCAGACTGAGGCGTCCCGGGTTCGATTTCGGTCAAGATCATGTAACTTGGTTGCGGGTACA
>NW_006297811.1:2268207-2268621 GCF_000327345.1 Myotis davidii | reverse complement strand
CCATCTCATCGATGTTTCTGACTCTCTATCCCTCTCCCTTGCTCTCTGTAAGAAATCAATAAAATATATATTTTTTTAAAAAAATAGAGACAGAATATCATTCTTATATATAAAAAAAAAGGTCTCCTGGTACAAATGGCCATTGTACTTGGCCTTTCTGGCTTTTCTCTAGGTGACAGTGCTCATGCGTGTGTCTGCTCCTGTAATCATGGTGTCATTTAACCTTCTTGGGCATTACTTGTTGCTAAATGGTCTCCAAGGACCTTTTGAGCTTTATGACTCTGATAATCTGCAGCAAAATAACATACAATTCTCTTTGCTGCTCAAAACTTGATCCCTTGTCTTTTGTGGAAGTTGTTGGCTTTTAGAAATAAACAGTTTGATCTAGACTAAATTGAGAAGGAGACATGGACA
>NW_006297811.1:2236700-2248314 GCF_000327345.1 Myotis davidii | reverse complement strand
TCGATGTTTCTCTCTCCTCGATGTTTCAAACTCTCTATCCCTCTCCCTTCTTCTCTGTAAAAAAATCAATAAAATATATATTTTTTTAAAAAAATAGAGACAGAATATCATTCTTATATATAAAAAAAAAGGTCTCCTGGTACAAATGGCCATTGTACTTGGCCTTTCTGGCTTTTCTCTAGGTGACAGTGCTCATGCGTGTGTCTGCTCCTGTAATCATGGTGTCATTTAACCTTCTTGGGCATTACTTGTTGCTAAATGGTCTCCAAGGACCTTTTGAGCTTTATGACTCTGATAATCTGCAGCAAAATAACATACAATTCTCTTTGCTGCTCAAAACTTGATCCCTTGTCTTTTGTGGAAGTTGTTGGCTTTTAGAAATAAACAGTTTGATCTAGACTAAATTGAGAAGGAGACATAGACAGATTTAGTGATTCAGTCTGCAGAAGTAAATGACATACATGATTGAGGTTGGGGATAAGATATTTACTGGAACATGCAATTGAGGAGACCTTTAATTCTCCATGGTAAGTTTGCAGATGGAGTTTATAAAAGCATTTTCTAAATTTCTGCATCCTCTGTATGAAGGCATTCTGGGCATGAGAAATGGTGCAGATCAGAATACAACGGCATGTTGAAGCACAGATCAGACCTTTAGAGCCAAAGCTGCCCAGTGGATTTTAGCCTATACCCATGCTGCTCTCAACTCATAGAGACCGGGATGCCATCTTCCCCCTCCCATATTCCCATCTCATCACACTCCATCTTTGCAGGCCATCAGGTGGCCTCTGGACGTAATTCTTAGAAAACCTTGCTTCGCATTATTGTTATTATTGGTCTTCCTGTTAAAATGTAAACATAACATTTCATTGTCTTTTTCCATATACTCTTTCACATACTTCATGCTTTCATACTTTATGTTTTATGTTTCAAACTCCCAATACTCCTCTCCCTCTGAAACCTTTCCACTATACCTTTGGAAACCTATTTCTGTATATTTATCTTCTTGCTTTGCTGAAGCATGGCTCACATTTAAGACCTTCACTTTTCACCCAGTGCTTTCAAATAATTTGTATTGGCCCACATAGTGTTTTAGGGTTGGGAGAGGAGATCAGTGTCTTCTCCCTTTGTTCCTTTCAGATTATTAGTACCCCATTGTTATGTAAGTACCCCCCCACCTCCCCTCCCCATGTCCCAACACAGCTTTGATGTTTATGTCTGTTGGTGTTATCATGTCTCTCTCTATCTTCTCCCAATTTCTTAACTGTTCTCCCCTGTTTTAACCACCTTTGCCTGTTTTCAAAGTCATGCTCTTCACCCACTTTAATTTCCATGTGGATGACCTTTCTTGTATGTTGGCCTTTCTTGTTTTTTAAGATATTCATTTCTAATGGCGTTTTGTACCAAACCACTTTCGATGTCCACTCATGGCTGTATCATGGGCCTTATCTTTGCTTGCAGTTGCTCAAACTCTGATATACTGAAGTCATACACCTTAATGTCTCATGACATCTTCCTTTGCTTGCAGATCTCTAACGTTGCTCAAAAACGTCATATGGAAAGCTTGAGCCCCTGATCTTCCTTACCAAGCCGGCGTCTACTCCTGAGGGTTCATGTTTTTTAATAGACCCTGTCCTCTACCAAGTTGCCAAGCTAGAAACTTGGAATTCATTCTTGATTTCTTCTTCCTCATCATCTGCTTTTCTTTACCTAATATTGTCTATTCTGTCTCCTAATAATTCTTGAATCCATCTTCTTCTCATTATCACCATTCTCTTTCAGATGCAGACCTGGAGTTTTGCAGCAGCCTCCTAAGGAAACTTCCTGCACCTAGTCCTGCCTCTCTAATCCATTCTTCACCCTGACCACACAGGATTGGTCTAAAATGCAAACTGATCACGTCACACTCCTGTTTAATGTTATACTCTTAGGATCCAGTGCAAATCCCTGAACACAGATTAGAGGTCCTGCATATCTGGCTCTGTTTACCTCTCTAGCCTTAATTCTTGTTTCTTTCCCATCAAACATTGTGATTTAGTCATGTTTATTTCAGTTCCTGGAATATGCATTGATTTAACTCTGAGCCTTTGAGGATGTCCCTCAAGAAAAATTCTTCGTCTTCCTCTTAGTTTGGCAAACTCCTACTCACCTTTCAGGCTTCAGCTTTCTCTAGAAAGTTTATCTTAATCCCCTTAATTCTGGATAGGTGCTTCTTCTCTGAATGTTGGCATCCTGAATTTGCTCTATTAAAGTACTTATCCCACTGTATTATAATCCCTATTTACTATATTTGTCATAAGCTTTGTGAGAGCAGAAATGTGTTAACAGCACCTAGAGCAATTCCTAATTCCTAGTAGGTACTTAGTTTATCATTTGCTTCCCAATGAGACTGTAAGCATTTTAAGGGCAAGATCCATGTTTCCTATTTGCTACTCAATTATTTGACCTCCATCAGACCTTAATTACATTATTAAGCATGAGTAATTTGGAATAAACTATCTCTAAGGTACCTGTCAGAACTAAAGTGCTCTATATCTTAAATGCTGCTTAGACTCCTGTAAGTCATAAATCATAAACAAAACAAAACATTTTACTCTATCTTTTGGAGAAAATCAAAATGTTTTTGGTTGACTTGGTTAGAGTGAATTCTTGATAGTTTATAACCAAAGAAAAAGACTAACGCTTTCACCATTGTCTGCCTATATACTTTTTATAATAAAAATATCTAGTATATTGAATGCATACAAATGCTATCTTACTAGTTTTATGATAAAATCATAGCTCCCTTATTTTATCAATGCAATGCTTTGATTTTTTTAAAAACATATTTTATTGATTTTTTTTTTACAGAGAGGAAGGGAGAGGGATAGAGAGTTAGAAACATCGATCAGCTGCCTCCTGCACACCTCCTACTGGGGATGTGCCCGCCACCAAGGTACATGCCCTTGACCGGAATCGAACCTGGGACCTTTCAGTCTGCAGGCCGATGCTCTATCCACTGAGCCAAACCGGTTAGGGCAATGCTTTAATTTTTAAATATACTGTTTACTTTATTGACTTGACCATGATGCTGGTGTTTTATGGAAGCCTGATATATAGTAGTTTGAACAGAGGTCCTGTGGGTCAATCCAGACCCTTCCACTTATTAGCAGTATGAACTCAACTATGGCCCTCAATCTCTCTGAGCTCCAGTATCTTCATCTGTAAAATGGATGAACAACACATGGCCTAATTGGGTTACTGAGGGAATTAAATGAGACAATCCCTATGAAATGTGGAGCACAGTGGCCAGTACTTAGTAAGTGCTACATATATTCATTAGTCACCATAATAAGATTTTTGCCTGATTTAACAGCCACAAGGGAAACATCTCTCTAGTTCTTACATGTTAATTTCATGGGTGCTATTTCTGTTACTTTTGAAAACCATTCACACCCACTGGTTTATGTGATATTTTGATCATGAAATAGTAGGTTCTTTTTGTAGTTATGTAGAATTGAATTGGCTCACTTCCTTGTGTTCCATTGCTCATAATTTCATAGTAACAAGGCTGGTTCAATCTGGAACAAAATACCCCTTACATGGCTGCCTCTTATTATATGATGCAAGATGCTTGTGTCACAAAATGAATTCAGAATGCCTGTCTCTAAATCTTTAGGAGAAATCAGAGTTAACTATAAGGTAGAGAAAAGTTGTGAATTTAAAACTGATACGCAGTATTCTCCAAGGAATAATTTTAAAACAAACCTTTGTAAGTGATAAGGTATCTTGTGCACCATTTTGCTACCGATTCCTATGCTTTGATTTCACTTAGAAAACAGTGTAAGTTTATAGCCTGACCACATTGCGTCCTACACACCAAAGGCAAATGGCATTGAGGGGATTTCATCTTAACCACAGAGAAACTGTGACAAGCCCAGAACCACAGGATCAAGTAAGTGGTACACCCAGGAATAGCACTGAGAAGCTCTGATCCCTCCTCACATGCTGAAACCACAAGGTTCTGCTGCTTTGGGACATAATGACAGACCAGCTAATGCTGCTCCACCACATGCACATGACACTTTGGGGCCAACCATATGAGGGCACTATCTGAAAGCAGGCAGCCTTTGCTTCCTAAAGGCCGGCGTGGAAACCAGACACAGGAAGGAGCCATTACAGGCACGGGGTGATTATTGACCGATATTTGTATTTGGGGTAATCAGTTGCTACCACAACGTTTGTTTCTCTGCTAAGATTGTAAAAAAAACAACCACCACATAATAATTTATAACCAGAGAAAGGCCATTCTTAATAAAATTTTAGTAATTTTTAATAAAGCTAGTAGCTAAAGAGTTTCCTAGAGTAGCATCACATATAAAAGAAGTATATGATTTATTTGTTTCTTTTAAAAATTGACCTCATTCCCCCATTGTACTTCACAATTTTTCTTTTGACTTTAGTTGATTTCCATAGCACTGAAATGGTTGTTTTGAAGATTTGTTCTGCTATTTTTTTCCTCTTTGGGGACCAGATTTGCCAGCCTCCTCAATATGTCATGCCAGAAGCAGCCTTATCCTTATACTATTCTAGGATGACAATTACTTTCTTTTAGGCCTTTGAAAATATTTCACCGTCTATGGCTTCTATTGTTGCTATTAAATAATAAAATATGTTTAGTGATGATAGAGTCTTGATATGCCATCTTTGCATGGTGAGCACTTATATGCATCACTTCATTTAACCCTGATAACAAATGTATTACAATATACCATTATTATTCTCATTTCTCCTAATGAAGGAATAGAGACACAGACCAGTTAGGATACAAAATAAGTAAGGAGGGCAAGATTTCACCCCAGAAGCTCTGACTGTAGAACCTAGGTTTTTAAACAACCACCATACCCAAGCAAATACTTAAAGAGAATGAGATCATAATATTGTAATAACTATATATGGTGCCAAGTGGGTACTTGAAATATTGGGGGAACTACTTTGCAAAGTATATGATTGCCTAACCACTATGCTATACACCTCAAACTGATACAAAATATTTAAAAAATATATAAAAAAATAGAATGAAAGATAGATAACATTATTAAATTATAAAGTTATTTAAAAACTTTAGTAATTACAACAGAGAGACATTTTTTTCTGGGTAGAAAGATTAGTAGACTAATCATCACTGTTAGATTATCATTACCCCACAGGGTCAACATGCTCTGCCTGTTGCTCAGCTACAAGGTGAGAACAACAGTACTACCTGCCTCATAGGTGGTTGTGAAGGATAAGTCACCACACACACACACACACACACACACACACACACACAAGTGAAAAAGTATTTGTTGTTATTAGCACAGAAACTAACCTGACTATATATCAGAATATAGTGTCTGATTACAGGTGATGAGAGAAAGGATGGACTATTAAATAAATAGTGCTGGTGTAGTTGTGTGAATTATATGGAAAATAGAAATTTTGATTTATCTTTCTGAAAAATCTACATCCCAATAGTAAAAAATAATACCAGCTATAGAGCTTAATTATTGTCTAAATTTGTGATGTCATTAGAATAAAATTTTGATTAATAGTTAAGATGCATGTAGAGAAGGCTGTACTAAGCATACTATCAAAGGTATAAATTATAAATAAAAAGATGGAAAGACCTGATCACATTTAAAATTTCATGGTGGAGGAACTGAGTAAAAAAGAAGAAAAAGAGAGCGGGAACTCATGGACATGGACAACAGTGTGATGATGCTTTTTGGAGGAAGGAGGGGGTGGAGGCAGAAGAGGCAGAGAGGGGATAAATGGTGTTGGAAAAAAAATTTTAAATTTCTTTTGTAAAAACAAATAGGAGCACTGTAAATGATTAAAGGCACAATATACTACAGTAGGGAAATCTGTCTGAAAGTTAATCATCTTAATTTGTAAAGAGCTCTTATGAAATAATAAAGAAAAGGATCATAAAATAGAAAAAATAACCAAATAACATACAGTCTTCCAGAAAGAATTATAAATAGACATGGAAAAAAAATGTGTTTCACCAGTAATAAAAAAATACAAAAAATTATATACCAATTTTCACTTGTGAATTTAATGTGATTTAAAAAGATAGTTCATCAGTAACAAATATAATAATACATTAATAACCACAATGGAAGGAAATAATTACAAAGTATTTTGTTGGATCCGAAGAAAGTGACCTCATCTGCATTGTGATAGCAAGATGTGGTGGTTTGAGATGGTCTTTGAAGTGTAGGCATAATATAGACAAGAAGTGAGAGGTTTGGCAATGGGGTGGAGAAGGAACAATAAATAACCATAGCTGTGGTTTTGTCACGACTAAGGAATGAGGTTTTAAAAACAGTCCTGAGAATTCTTGAATTCAGGAAGGGACCAGTGGAGAAGGAGAAATGGAAGCTGTTAGTACAGAGATGTAAAGTTGAAGCAATAGGTCCATAGAAAGATTAGAAACAGGAAGTTGAGGTACTTCAGAAGTAGATGGAAAAAAAGAAATAAAAGTATAAAGATTTTTAAATGGAGAGGAAAGATAGGAAAGCTAAAATTGTTCTCTCTGGATAGCATTAATCTTAGTGAGGAAGTGACTGATAAGAGATTGCTTGTGGGACTAGGAGAATTAAAAAAAGGGTTGTAAAAGCTGCTTTGGGATAATGGAGTGGACCAGTAGGCATTGAAAACAAATATTGCAAGTTAAGGTCCAAGCTGACACTCCATAGCATGGAATTATGTGTCATATAAGAGGAGTGAGGGGTTTATTCGGAATGAGGGGAAAACTGTCTTTGGCATACACAGGTGAAGCAAGATGCAATGAATTAGGAGGAAAGGAAGGACCAGAATGAAGATATTATGTACTGGAGGAAGAGTGGAAGAGATGGAAGACAGGACTAGGGACAGAGAGAAGAGTATTTTAGAATTTAAGATCTTGGCAATAAAACTTTTAGACCATTTGCTTCTTCCTCTTAATTCATATTTTATTAGCTGATCTTTGCTCATAAAGGAATGTCCTAATTATTTCTATTTGGATAAAAATTTTTACCATGAAAGTATTATTATTTTTTTAATTATATAAGTTTCAGGTGTACAACATTGTAATTTGACATCTGTATGTATTACAAAGTGATCACCTCCAAAAGTCTAGTGACCATCCATCACAGTGTACTTGCCAACCTTCACCCCTTTCAACCACATCCTAATCCCCTTCCCCTCTGGTAACCACCTGTCCTCTTTTGTTATATCAAAATACCAATAGAGAAAAGCAGTTTTCAATTTGAAGTATTTGGCAATGTAAATGCATTTCGTCTCCTGAACAAATATGCTGATTTTGTTTTTGTTTATTTTTTTAAGACTCCACATATGAGTGAAATCATATGGTATTTGTCTTTCTCCTTCTGACTTAGCATTATATCCTTAAGGTGCATCCATGTTGTCACAAATAGCAAGATTTTATTCTGTGTATTCTGTTATATCCCACTATATTTACATCACATCATCTTTATCCATTTCTCCATTGATGAGTACTTAGGTTGTCTTATTTCGATATCTTGGCTATTGTAAATAATACTGCAATGAATATAGACAGTAAATATCTTTTTTATTAGAGTTTTTCTATTCTTCAGATAAATATTCAGAAGTGGAATAACTGAATCATATGGTTGTCTGTCTTATATTTTTGAGGAGTCATGACACCATTTTTCTTAGTGGCTACATAAATTTACAATCCCACCAGCACAAGGCTTCTCTTTTCTCCACGTTTTCTACAGAACTCGCTGTTTTTTGTCTTTTTGATGATAGCCATTCCTACAAGTGTGAATGAAATCTCATTGTGGTTTTGGTTTGCCTTTTCCTAATTAGTGATGTTGAACATGTTTGTTTTCAATTGCCATTTCTTTTGAAGACCTAACGAACAATTGTAATATACTAGTTACAAAATGATAGTGTTAGTTAACAGTTACCTGGTGGCTACTTTAGAGACCACTGTTAAGTGAATTGATAAGTGACTTTGAGACACTGATCTACAAAGCTTATGTTTGTAGCATCAAAGACACTATATCATTATGCATTCTATCTTCAAGTAAGGGTTATAGCACATTAAAATTAGACAGTTTATATTTCCTTTCTGAATTCCTCCAGATGTTCATTTCTCATGAATAAATACTCAAAAAGAACTTTAGTACAAAAATGAAGAAAACAAAGTTGAAATTATGTAGGATCATATGAATAAAGGATCACACAAATAAAGGGTCAGACAAGTCAGTTAATTTCAGAAATAAAAATCCATCCTGTATACTTCAAAGCTCAAAACCTTTCAGTGTGTGGCCATGAATAGAGAGTAAAAATCAGAATCTTAGGCTAGAATGTTAAGGTTTCCAACATAAAATTCTGACCTTATCTTTCATTACACCCTATGTGTATCACCACATTATAGCCAAATGAGGTTTGACATCTTTGGAACAATTTTTTCCCCAACTTTCACCTTGATTCTTTTGCTTCTGCTATATACTCAGCTTGTAAAACCCCACATCTCAACTTTTGAAATCATAACTATTCATTAAAACTCAGTTCATTTGTTACACAGTCTGTGACTCCAGCCAGAAGTGATACCTGTTTTCTTGTCATCTATAATTCCTATGTATACCACTTTTACATTACTTTTCATGCTCTTCTTATTTATATAAAAATACTTTAGTTTTCACTAAATTTTAAATTCCCTGATGATAGGGACCACATTTTTATTATCTTTGTATTATTTCACAGTACCAATGCAGTGCTTTTTCTGACGTAAGCATGCACTAAATATTTGCTGAACAGGCATTGGATGATACTAAGTAGCAAAGTAGGACCTTCAAAAAAATAATGTTTTTCCTTTTCTTTAGGCTACTTTTAAACTAGAGGCCTAGTGCATGAATTCATGCACCAGTGGGGTCCCTAGGCATGGCCTGTGGGGATCCAGCTAAAACCAGCCCTCCAACATCCCCCAAGGGGTCCGGGATTGCGAGAGGGCGGTTCTCGGGTGACACACCCTGGAATCGGGCTCCCTCCTCTCTAGTTTTGGGTGACTCACCCAAGAACCGCAGCTGCCAAGTCACCATAGCTCGGCAGCTCCTGTGTTGAGCGTCTGCCCCCTGGTGGTCAGTGCATGTCATAGCTACTGGGCAGCTGGTCGAATGGTCGGCCGGTTGCTTAGGCTTTTAAATATATATATAATTTCATTAACTTCTTCTAACATAAATGTTTTGTCCCATAGGTATGGCATGGATTGCCTTATTCAATTTGAAGATTTTGGCAATGTAAATGCATTTCGTCTCCTGAACAAATATCGAAACCAGTATTGCACATTCAACGATGATATTCAAGGTAATAAAATTTTCACTGCATGTGGGCAAGAATAGTATCTGCTAATGGTTGCCAGAGTGGAGGAGGTTGGGGGAATGGGTGAAAAGAGTGAAAGAGTATAAGAGATACAAACTCCCAGTTATAAAAGAAATAAGACATGGTATTATAGTCAGTAATATCATAACATTCTATGGTAACAGATGGTTACTAGACTTATTGTGGTGACCACATTATAAAGTATATAATGTGGAATCACTATGTTGTACACCTGAAACTAATATAATATTGTATGCCAATTATATGCTATTTTTTAAAAAAGAATATCTACTGAATGCCAGGAATTATGCTTGATGACTTCATATATTATTTCTTATTTACTTTCTTATACTCTATTTGAAAAAAGTATCCTGTGACACTAGAATGTAGCATATCAACCATAAGCTAGAGAATGAGCTCCTCCAAATCTGATAAAATCCCATGATTATAGCTAACAAGAAAGCAAAACGAGCCCTAATCAGTAGGGCTCAGTGGATAGAGCATCAGCCTGCGGACTCAAGGGTCCCGGGTTCGATTCTGGTCAAGGGCATGTACCTTGGTTGCTGGTACATCCCCAGTGGGGGGTGTGCAGGACGAAGCTGGTCGATGTTTCTAACTCTCTATCCCCCTCTCCCTTCCTCTCTGTAAAAAAATCAATAAAATATATATTTTTTTAAAAAGCAAAATGGTCGAAACCGGTTTGGCTCAGTGGATAGAGCGTCGGCTTGCAGACTGAAAGGTCCCAGGTTCGATTCCGGTCAAGGGCATGTACCTGGGTTGCGGGCACATCCCCAGTGGGAGATGTGCAGGAGGCAGCTGATCCATGTTTCTCTCTCATCGATGTTTCTAACTCTCTATCTCTCTCCCTTCCTCTCTGTAAAAAATCAATAAAATATATTTTTAAAAAAGCAAAATGAAAATATATTGTTAATTGTTTAAAAATAAGACTGCATATACTTTTCTCTTTAGCTACTATCTCAATCAGCCACAGTTTCTAAGCTTCATCCCAATAAAAGCTGCCTTTATGTATAGTGCATTGATTTTTACTATTTGTTTTTTGATAGAGTGTATTTCCTGGGTTACCTGCTTTTGCCTGTGTTCCCTGTGTTTGTTTGTTTCTTTCTTTCTTTCTTTTCTTTTTAAACCCTGAAAGAGAGCCCTAGAAAGAATGCTGAAAGTGATTTGATTAGGCTAGTGGGGGGTAGTTTGATAAATTTTTAAAAAATATTTCTTATTGATTTCAAAGAGGAAGGGAGAGAGAGAGAGATAAAAACATCAGTGATGAGAGAGAATCATTGATCAGCTACCTCCTGCACACCCCTCTGCTGGGGACCTGGTAAATCCAGGCATATGCCCAGACCAGGAATCTAGGTCAACATTCAACCACTGAGTTCAACCTCTTAGCCTTGTGGGCTGGGATGTGATTGTTGTTTTATGAGCACTTTCACACCCTTAGCAACATTAGCACTCTTGATGGCCTTTATGTTTCAAAATTATGCTAATTGTCGATTTCTGCCAGCAACAAAAGCATTCTCTTCTTTGTTGCCTGAGAGACACATTTTGTCAAGCTGAAGTGTCAGCAAGAAAGGGTTGTCAAGTCGACAGCCTGTTTTATTCCCCAACCCAGACCCTTTTACGGTGAACAACTTGGTCGACAACCAAACTGTAACTGTTTGAGATGGGAGACTGTACTAGTTATTTGGAGAAATTCAGAAAGGAAATATAAGCCGTCTAATTTTAATGACTGTAATCCTTGCCTGAAGATATAATGTAAAATGATAAAGTGTCTTTGATGCTACAAACATAAGCTTTGTAGATCAGTGTCTCAAAGTCACTTATCAATTCACTTTGCAGTAGTCTCTAAAATAGCCACCAGTTAACTGTTGAACAAACCTATACTGTCCTTTTAAACATATTCTATATCTTTTAACTTGTGGGTCCCACAGAAATGTCCATATAGAAGTTAAAGACCAGTATTACATAATTTTGAATCCTACAGAATTAATAGGCATCAAAGTTCAGTTTAAGAAGAAGAATGCTAAATCCCAATCATCAAACAAAATGAACAGTTAGGAAATGGGGTCAGAATTCCTGTCAACTAAGGTAAAGAATTTAGAGGTCAAGGCCTGGCCTGCATCACAATTAAAGTCAGGAGCCCAGGAAATCTGAGACAGGGCCAGGACAGGGCCAAGAGCACACTGCCTGTGGGGATTCCCTGAGGGGCTGCCTCAGAATATTC
>NW_006297811.1:2228718-2236690 GCF_000327345.1 Myotis davidii | reverse complement strand
TTCCTGCTGCAGGTCAGCCATGGAGGCATTCCATACTGTTTATTCATCCCCACTAATCTGCCCTAAAATGTAATCTACATCCATTTTGTCTACCTATTTTCACATAGGAGTTTTAGAATATAACTGCCTTAGCTTCAAAATGAATGATTTGAGAAAAATAGATCTAATCTCTGACAAAAGAAAACTTGTGGCCACTTATTAGGTTTCTGACTAGAAATGAACAAACCATTTTTCCATACCAAATAGTGTCCTTAGTGACACATTTCCCACATATGTTTCTATTTTACCTTTTTAACCTATGTTTTTACCATTTTGCCCACAAATGTAATACTTTCCCCACTGTGGGCATGGGAATTGCCTTCCAGTGCCAACAAAAAGAATTATGTAACTATTACAGCCTGACCGTGTAAATAAATGTTTTTACACTGAACCCATGGGGAATTTTTTAAAACAGATGTGTGACTTAAAGATACTATTTTATGAAAATATTTGATTTTTTAAAATATTTAAAATTCTACTATAATCATAAATGATAGAGATTTTGGTTCAAAATGTATTTAGTCCTTAATGCATTCTAATTATTTTTAACTGAAAAAAAATTTGCGAGTTAAATCTATTAAGCATTTAATTATATAACCTGTAGACCATCAAATTTTAGCAAATTCACCCAAAGAGTTGGTCTTATTCTCTTGTCATTTTAAAATCAGCTATAAAAAGAGATTTTTCTTCTCATAGTAGCCTCTTTGGCTCCTAGTTTGATTGTTGGAATTTTTAAAATAGGTAAATGTTGCCTAATCTTATACCAAATGCGTTGATAATTGAAAAGATAAAAGTCAGAAACGGCCAAACAGACATTTCATAAAAGAATGAATATGTTGGCTGGAAAATGCATTTTAAAGTTTAACTACACCACTAAGTTTTAAAAAGCGTTTTAAACAGCAAATGAGAAACTGCTTTTCTCTATCAAGCTGACAAAGGTTTTTATCATTCCAGCTGTTAATGATGTTTTAAAGAAAATGAGCATTCTCATTCATTGAAGGTGGAAATATAAATTGGTAGAACTCCTGGAGAGGCAACATGTGTCAAAAACCTTGAAAATGTGCAGATCTTTGACCCAATAATTCTATTTTTAGCAACTTATCCTGAGCAATAAAAATGCAAAACAAGTGTACAAAGACATTTATTTATTTTAAATATTTATTTATTTTTAAAATTGAGATATAATTGACATGGAATATTGAATTGGTTTTAGTTGTATAACATAATGATTTGATATATATATACATACTGCAAAATGATTACCACAATAGGTTTAATTAATTAACATTCATCACTTCACATAGTTACAAATTTTTTTTGTGATGAGAACATTTATTCTCTTAGCAACTTTCAAATATGTCATATAATATTGTTAATTATAGTCACCATGTTGTATATTATACCCCTAGGACTTATTTGTCATATAACTGGAGGTTTGTACCTTTTGACTCCTTTCACCCATTTTGTTCAACCCTCACCCCCAGCCTCTAGCAACCACCAATCTGTTCTCTGTATCCCTGATTTTGGGTTTTTGTTTTAGAATCAACATATAGGTGAGATCATCCAGTATTTGTCTTTTTCTGCCTGACTTATTTCAGTTAGCATAATGCTGTCAAGGTTCATCCCTGTTGTCACAATGTAGGATTTCCTTCTTTTTTGTGGCTGAATAATATTCCATTGTCACATATCACATTGTCCTTATCTATTCATCCATCAGTGGACACTTAGGTTGTGTCCATGTCTTGGAAACTATAAGTAATGCTGCAGTGAACAAAGGGGTGGCAGTTATTTTTTCTTTTTTTGAGATAGTAACTTCATTTTCTTCAGGTAAATATCCAGAAGTGGAATTGCTGGATTATATGATAGTTCTATTGTTAATTTTTCAAGAAACTTTCATACTGTTTTCCATAGTGGCTCCACCAATTTATATTTACACCGACAGTTCCCAAGGGTTCTCTTTTCTCCACATCCACGCCACTATTGGTTATCTCTTGCCATTCTTACAGTGTGAGGTGATATCTCATTGTGATTTTTATTCACATTTCCTTGATGATCAGTGATGTTGAGCATGTTCATAAACCTATTGGCCATTAGTATGTTTTCTTTGGAAAAAATGCCTGTTATGTATATTTATTGTAATGTTATTTTCTGTAAGAAATTAGATTCATCTACATATTCAGAAATAGAGGTTTGGTTAAATAAGTTATCATATATCTATAGTATGAAATATTACAACTATAAAATATTTTAAAATACATGATTGACATGGTAAGATGGTCATATTTTTAAGTGATGAAACTATGTTAAAATAGTAAGCATGGCATGAGATATTTTTTATCATTAAAAAGTTTTTGAATTTGCATATATTAGCTATAGAAAACAATTATAAGAATATACATCAAAGATTTAAATGAGCTTCTAATTTGTCTACATACTATCAGCCTCGAAACTCTCAAATCAATTCCCTGCATTGCTCTCTGAATTTAGAATCTTTCAGCAACCATCTGTTACCTATAATAAATCATAACATACAGTCCTATACATATCTATAGCTACTATGATTTTGTAGTAGAAGGCACTGTATGATCTCATCCTGACACTTCACTAACCTCCTATCACTTTACATTCCAATAAGCTGTGTTTGCTTCAGCAACACTGTAATACCTATAGTGTCACATATGTTCTGTGTTTCCTCTCCTTTTACATTTTGGGAGGCTCAGTATACAAATGGAGCTCGTATTGTAGGTCTTTACCATAAGGTGACTTGATTGAGCCATTTCCTTAAGGAATCCTTATCAGTCTGGTGTGTGTTTTTTCTCTTAACACTGCTCAGATTCCACAGAAATTATTTTTCCAATTTCTCTTCTGATACTTGCTGGTATTAGCTTTCTGCCAGTGTTCTTTGAGCCACATAGGAGAAGACTGGGGGTCTCCATATTGAGTATGCAAACTTTAATTTAATCTTCTGTTTACAACTATGGCATCATTGCACCCAGTTATTCCTCGTGTCTAACAATTACTCCTGGTGTTGTACAGTCCAGAGACCCTCTCTAGAAAATAAGCTTTTAGTTTTTTCTTTCTCCATAGTGTGGGAAGGCCAATGGTCTGCTAGAAGAAGAGGGAAGTGAATCTGGGATCTGACTACTTCTTAGATTTTTGACTAGCCTCCTGTTTTTAGTCTCTTTTTCATCCTCACTTCCAGAGGTACTTGGTGCCTCCTATATCTAGGCCTTTGAGACTTTTGCCATATCAGTCTGATTGCTTCTTAGAATTCCCCATGACTGGCCAGGAATTCAGCTTTTCAAGTCTGCTATGTCAGTTGCCATTTGCCCATCTGCCTTCCAGCTTCTAAATGTGATTGCTATCCTCTTCTCCTGGTCTCTTTGATTAAAAATAAAAGCCTTCTTTCTATTGGTTTAGTAGAGTTTGTTGGGGAGAAGGAAAACTATGCTATCTGTTCAGTCTCTCATTTTTCACACTTATCCCTCCTTCCATGCCTTGCTCATGCTCTCCTGTATCGTTTATTCTGCCACCTGAGGTGCTGGACCTCACATTAACCCTTCAGTGCTGTGCTCAGTTGGTATGTTCTCCAAATGCCATGGCCTGTGCCTAAACAAATTCACATCTCCTCCCCCTGTTCTAATCCTTGTACTTTGTCTGATCTATGTAATAGTACCTGAGGATTACAATTATTAGATTACATGTCAGTCTCCTTTAGTGGTTATATGTAGTAATTATAATCAGATGATTAAATTATTGTTTTAGTAGAGGTCATACTTTGATAAAAGATAGGACTGACATTTAATAACCATAGCAAAAGCACAGCATAACTAACTGTGACTTATTTTAATGTTAAAGTCATATTAAATACAAATACAAATGGAAGTTTATAAAATTTTAAGATTGAATCTCTTTAGTAGCTTACTAACAATGTTAAATATTGAGTGTTCTTTACAAACAGTGATAGTGCAAAGATAGACAGTAGCCTCTCTTTCTCTGATTGACTAAAAGTTTAGTTGTCAATTTCAAAACCAAAGTTATTTTGGAATAATTTATTGTAAGAATTCAAATAATTCTGAAATATCAACGTACCACATTTACTCTTTGATTGCAATGAAATTGAAATCAAGGTTGTACCAGGAGGTCAGACCAACCCATGTATATGAATCATATTCAAGTATCTTTTTGGTAGTGCTAAAAATACCTTTCTGACTTTATTCTTTTAAAAAATATATTTTTATTGATTTTTAGAGAAAGAGGGATAGAGAGATAGAAACATTGATGAGAGAGGAACATCATCATCGATTGGCTGCCTCCTGCAGGCCCCCTAATGGGATCAAGCCCACAACCTGGGCATGTGCCCTGACTGGGAATCAAACCTCTGACCTCTTGTTCCTGGGTCTATACGCAACTGTTGAACCACACCAGCTGGGCTCTGACTTTATTTAATTCTGTGAAGAGAAGTGTTTGATTATGTCCTCAGGAAATATTATAGAATATGCATTTAAGTATAAGGCTCTGATGATACCCAGTATAGACAGAAACTTATTTTTGCTTTAATTGGGAAATGTGTGAACTTAAAGCATTTTGAATTTAAAAATACAGACTGATCTAGCATAACCATATAAAAATAAGTAACCACTTTATAGATAAGACCTTTTGGAATATTTTATTGTCTATTCTTAAATGTGCAGTTCTACTTAAAATCAAAACAATAATATAAATACAGAGATTGCTGATGACACCATAATGTTGACTTTTCAACTGGTTAAGTCTTGTGGTGCTGGTAGAATCTGTAGAAACCCTTAAAATTATAAAATATCAGAGTTAGAAGGGAATGTAGAGCCCCTCAAGTCCAAATTTCTGGCTAATGTACTTCCAAAGAGCCTGAAATAGGAATAGCTTGAGATACTATTCGTGAATAAGTACTTATCTAGTGACTAGATGTACTTCTCTAACTAAAATTATTTTTTTCATGGATTTAATAGTTGTGAATATATGTAGATGTATGAGAGAAATACCATCCTAATACTGTCATGGTATTTTTCATACATAGATCAGCTGCGTATTTAAACAGCCTTTCATTTTAAATAATCTATAGAAAAGTGGCCTTTGCATAAAGTATGACTTGCCACAGATCATAATTTATTGCATTGGTGATTCCAAATTGCAAGCATTTTATTTGTGTGATCCACATTATGTTCCAAAATAAAAAACATACAAGAGAGGGTCTTCAATAATTATTATTTATTGTGATCCTATTTATGACCACAAAATTCTGTAGGAAAGAAACAATCAAAAGATTTAAAAGAACAAATATACTGGTGGTGAAATGTTTAATGTGTTTTGGTACTTGACATACATAATACTTCATAATTGTCATTCATCAGACCTATTCTAATCTGTTATTGTTTGTTTTTAACCAATGAGTGTGTTTACAGTTTAACTAGGCTTTATCTAGAATCATTACTTTAGAGCAGGGGTCCTCAAACTTTTTAAACAGGGTGGGCCAGTTCACTGTCCCTCAGACTGTTGGAGGGCTGGACTATAGTTTAAAAAAAAACTAGGCGGCTGCTAAGCAACAGGCAGCAGTGGCAAAAACACCCAGCGGGCCGGATAAATGTGTTCCGCGGGCCGCAGTTTGAGGACCCCTGCTTTAGAGGAGTGAAATGTAGACACAGCTGGAACATACTGCAAGAAGCTGCACAGATTTATTTCACACATGAGCCATAAAGAGGTTGAGCTATGTAATTATGCTCAAAGCAAAAGAACTGCTCTATGATCTGTGAAAGCTTAGATGGCAAATAAAATTAGAACTGGTGAAGTTTCTATGACCATGCAGAAAACTCAGTTTTAATTCTAAATAAATTTTACATTACTTTTGTCTAGCACCTTTAGGATTCACCAGTGATTATAGGTAGGAAGCCAATTAGAGAATGCTGCAACATCTGATCTTAAAATTGATTAAAATATTTTTATTAATTTCATAGAAGAAGGGAGGGGGAGAGAGAGATAGAAACATCAGTAATGAGAGAGAATCATTGATCGGCTGCCTCCTGCACACCCGCTACTGGGGATCGAGCCCACAACCTGGGCATGTGCCCTTGTCCAGAATCAAACCCGGGGCCCTTTAGTCCACAGGCCAGCGCTCTATCCACTGAGCGAAACCAGCTAGGGCCAAAATTGATATGAACTGTTAATTTTCAAATTGAAAATTAAAACATTAAATTCCAAATGTATCATAAACATCATTACCAACACCATTATCAATAAGCGCTTACTATATGCCCACTCTGGGTAGAGGGGATCAGTAATAGATTTTAGAGCCTAAGAGTAATTAGGTAGAAGAATCTAATAACACTTAGTATTCTTTTATCTCATATAGTAAAACTGTTTTACAGATAAGGAAACAGATGTACAAAATAATTTTTCTAAAGTAATTTAGCTAGTAAACAGGTTGAGGTGGAATACACATAAGAATCCAAATCCCACACTCTTATTTATTGCATCACCAAATTAAGTCACAGAATCTTCTTTTCAGAGTTTCACAAGTATATTAAAATATTGATGTCAATTGCCTGAGACTTTCACCTCATATGCAAGGATGGAATCCGACAACCACAGGTTCCCTCTTTGTACCATTTAAACTGTTGTATAATGATTTCAAGATGTGACTAAAGACTGGAGGCTTAGACATTGGCAGGATCTGTTTGAGGATTGATTACTCAAGGACATTTGTTACTTCTTTTAGGAACAGCATCTGTTGCAGTCGCAGGTATCCTTGCAGCTCTTCGAATAACCAAGAACAAACTGTCTGATCAAACAATACTATTCCAAGGAGCTGGAGAGGTACCTGCCTTATAGAATACTTACATTCTCCTAAACTAAACATAGAATTCATTTTAAATATTCATTAACTTGAAATTTGAGGTATTCTTTCAAATTTCTAGTATATTGTAAATATAGGTTTTATTAAAAGAGTCACAATTTTACATTCATTTTGAGGCCTATTAATTTTTCATAGGAGGCTTTACGGTATAGAGATACTTTTCACAGTTTTACAGTGATAAGTTTATCAGATGTTGCCATAGGTTTTTATAATGCATATTTAAGGTGCCATGCAATAACAAAAGTTTCAAATGTATGCTTATATAGAAAAGCCTTTAAGAAATAGTTAAGGTATGCTACCTGATGTTAACTTTTATATCCTCCAGTGTCATAAAAGTTTTCTTAATTTCACTCACATCTCAATGTTTACACATATAACTATATCCAAGTTTTTAAGAAAAAGGTATTTGAGAGACTCATTGTTCATTACAACTGTTCTCACAAAAAAGAACCAAAATATCTTATACTTTTGGAAGGAGATAGCAGCAAGACAGAATTATGCTGTTTTCTGTTATCTTTTTCTATAAATTTGTCATTTGAAAGAAAACTAGACACTAGCAATAACAATTAATCCACAAAATAGAAATTAAACTGTTAGTTGAATTGAGCTTCTTGTGAGAAAACTGCCAAAATCTGTTCAGAATTATAGAATGTAATAAACAGAGAAATGCTTTGTGGCTGTACCATATATATTTTAAGAAGCTTTAAATTTACAAATTTAATAAGATTATGACTAAATGCATTACACTCGTAGAAATTGTGTATATTATGTTGATTTTGATTTTACTTGTTCTTAAAACAAAATATACAAATCTAGAACTTAGATGCCAAGATATAGATGTGAAATATTCAGAATGTAAATCCCAAATTTGTTTTCACATTGAAATAAAAATCAAGGCAAATAAGAGTTCATTAACATTTGAATTTTTATTTCCGTGGATTGTACCATGCTATACTTCATTTTAGTTAACTTCTTTTGAATTTCCAAAGGATTTTTGTGAGTTGTTAAAACCCACTTTTGAAAACTAGTAGGACAGAAGTATTC
>NW_006297811.1:2207494-2227755 GCF_000327345.1 Myotis davidii | reverse complement strand
TATAATAGAGATAATAGTCCCACTTCATAGGGTCATGGTAGAAATAAATAAAACTAGGTAAGTAACCATGTTGCTGCAAAGTTGTAAGACATCATTCATTATTACTTATACCATTTGGGCACATCAATCATACTTTCTTAAACTACTGGAAAAAAACAATGTAAATCCCATTTCCACATGAAGATGAATTTTAAAAATAAACATAAGTGGTGTATTTGGTAATTTAATATATAAGCAAATGTGAATGTGTACAAACTTTCTGGAAAACTGTTTTATATGTATCATGAGCTTTTAAAAGTTCATGCTTCTGATCTAATATTTTCCATTCTTTTCCTAAATATGTTTTTAGGGGAAGGGAGAGGGAGAGAGGGATAGTAACATCAATGATCAGAGAGAATCATTGATTGGCTGCCTCCTGCACGCCCCCCCCACTGGGGATTGAGCCCGTAACCCAGGCATGTGCCCTAACTATGACCCCCTGTTCATGGGTGGATGCTCAACCACTGAGTAACACTGGCCAGGCCAATAATTTCCATTCTAAGACTCTATCCCATAGAGTTAGAGATGTGTATAATGTTTTCTATGAAGATGTTATCACAACATTATTTACTAGAGGCCCGGTGCACAAAATTTGTGCACTCAGAGGGGGGTGTCTCTCAGCCCGGACTGCACCCTCTCGCAGTCCAGGGCCCACAGGGGATGACCCTATGGGGAGTGGGCCTAAGCCATCAGTCGGATATCCTTAGTGCTGCCGCAGAGGCTGGAGAGGCTCCCACCACTGTTGCTGCACTAGCCAGCCATGAGCCTGGCTTCTAGCTTAGCAGTGCTCCCTCTCTGGGAGCACCCTGACCACCAGGGGACAGCTCCTGCATTAAGCATCTGCCCCCTGGTAGTCAGTGCATGTCATAGAGACTTGTCGTTCTGCTGTTTGGTCGATGTGCATATTAGCCTTTGATTATATAGGATAATAGTGATACATTTCATCATACATTAATTATAATAATGATCTGTTATACTTAAATAAAGAATAATTTGCAATAAATTTTGGAATAGTCACATGAGTATAACATACAAGCTTAAAATTGTTCTCAAAGACTTATAAATAACATTAAAGGATTTATAATATAACATTAGGTGAAAAAAGGAAAACACCATCTTGTATATAACTATTTCGTTTAAAAATTGAGTTACATATAAAAGTCATAAAAGGAAATGCATCAAATACATATTACTTTAAAACTAACATTATTTTTATTTCTGTATATTCTATATATTATGTCTTTTTGTATATTCTAAATTCTACTTAGTAATTATATTCCTTTAAAGTTAGAAAAGTTAGAGAGCAGGTTGATAGGTATCTGGGCTGGAGGCTGGGTGGATGGAGTGGAGGGATTGAGCAAAAAAGGAAAAAAAGAGAAAAAACTCAAGGACAGACAGCATTATGGTGATTTCAGGGTTGGGGTGGAGGAGGTAAAGGGGGTGTAAATGGTGAGGGATGGAGACTTGACTTGGGTGGTGAACACACAATAGAGTGAACAGATGTATTGTATAATTATGCACTTGAACCTGTATAATTTTGTTAACGAGTATCACCACAATAAGTTCAATAAAAGGGAGGAGGGATAAAGCTAGAAAAAAGTTTTTTTTAAAAAAAATCAGTATAGACAGACAGATTTTACCTCAGAAGAGAAAGTATATGTATAACTTTTTTAAAAAATGTTATTCTTTTTTTTTTTAAATTTTATTGATTTTTTACAGAGAGGAAGGGAGAGAGATAGAGAGTTAGAAACATTGATGAGAGAGAAACATCAATCAACTGCCTCCTGCACATCCCCCACCGGGGGTATGCCCGCAACCAAGGCACATGCCCTTGACCGGAATCGAACCCAGGACCCTTCAGTCCACAGGCCGACGCTCTATCCACTGAGCCAAACCGGTTTCGGCAAAAATGTTATTCTTTAAGGTATTACAAATAGCAGTACATATATCTCTTTTATGAAAATCTATAAAGCAATGAAACAAGATAGAAATCACTTTGACAGCATCTTCTGAGAACCAAATAATAATCATTTTATTAATTTCCTAGAATTGCAAATTAATTGTTTAAAATAAAAATTTATAACAAAATTTTCAATTTCTTGGCTTAAAAATTGCTGTTCTTTGAATAATTAGTATAACTATAAAAAATTGTACGCTGTGGTCGAATGAAAAATACTATAGTCACGAAAGAATATTTACTGATGAAATCACCTATGGATCAGGCATTATATTAGCCTTGGGGGACAGAAGAAGGCCCTGCATCTCAGGAGGCCCACAGCCCAGGAGGGAAAACTCAAACAAGTCAGGAGTTACAATTCTACATGGAAATGTTATAGAAATACGTCCTTGATGTCAGAGATGCACATAGGTGTCACTTCCAGCTTCACTAAAGAGCTTAGTAGGAATACTGAGGAAGATTCCGAGACAAGATGTCTCTTCATCTAACTTTGAAAGGAAGAATTAGGAGTTTATCTGGAGTTTCCATAGACATCTTAAACTTCTTCTGTCTAAAACTGAGGCAAAAGAAGTAGAAGGGCAAGTTCACTTTCAGATCTTGATTGAAAATAGGGATCATGTCTTTCATCTCTTTATATCTTCAAAGCCCTACATAGTGTCTATAATTGATAATAAGTATTTTTTTAATAAATGAATTAATTAATGAATGGCCTTCCAGGCAGAAGGGCAACATTTTCCAGCAACTGAAGAAACGTATGCAGAGATTTGCCTCTGGTCACTCTGATGGCATTGTGGAGGGTGGGTTGAAATGAGGTGAAAATGAGGGAAGGAAACACATTATAAAACTGTTGCAATAATACTGATAAAAGTTAGTTGGGTCTGAAATAAAGCAGTGACTCCGGGGGTGAGTGAAAAAGTTTGATGCAGTGGAATTTAAGAAATAGGTCCATGACCTGTGCGGCTCAGTTGGTTGAGCATTGTCTCATGCAGTAGAAGACCGCTGATTGATTCCCTTCCTCTCTCTCTAAAATCAATTTTAAAAAAAAAAGAGAAATAGCATTATTAGCATATATAGGAACCGATTAAATATGGAGGGAGGAGTAGGATAGAATAGAGGGAGGAATCTAGCAGGAGTCCTTGGACGTGATGCAGCCATATGTAGAAAAGGAATAAAGAATGGACCAGCTTAAGGGCAAGAGAATGAGATCGGTTTTGGACATAGCAAGGTTAAGCTGCCTGTAAAGGCGTTAGACAGAGATGTCCCCTTGGCAATCGGAGATAAAAGAATAAGGCTCAGGTTGAGGGTCTGGGCTCCTGAAGATGGAGATTTGGGGATCATCTGCATGTAAATAGTTGGAGCCATGGAAAAAGCTATACAAGTTATGCTGTGCTTAAGGATGTAATACATTCAAGAATCCAAACAAAAGTGTAAGTCTATAATTGTGGTTTTGTGATTTCTATTGACTTTTTTATATGTGAAATCTTCATAAGATACATAGATTTTAGCATCTCAAATAATTTTAACATAGACTTACTGAACTGAGAGTTCAAATTCCATGGATTATAATATTTGGAATAACTGTGAAGTTGTTGCTAGACATAATCAGTCACTCTTACTTCATGCTTTTGCTGGCCAAAATAAAGAACTGCATATATTCCGCTTGCCAAGGTAAATAAAGTTACATTTAAAAGGCTGTTATATATTTAATAGCTTGTGCAGTATTTCATATAACAGAAATAAAAGAAGCTTCAGTTAACTGCTTTTTCTTTTGTGTTTTTAAAAATCAAAATTATGTTAGTTTTTTGTGTGGAACTAATAAATCTTAGAATAACTAGTAAATAAGTATTTTTTTTCAAACCTACATGATTTTTTTGTTTGTTATACTTTATCCTTAATATTTTTACAACCTCTCCTGAGAACCAATAATAATCGTTTTACTAATTTTATTAACTTGCAGTGTAATTGTTTGTACTTTATAAAAATATCATAACGTTTTAAATAAAAATTTTTATTAGTCAAACTCCTTAACTCTTTTTTAAAAAAATATATTTTATTGATTTTTCACAGAGAGGAAGAGAGAGGGATAGAGAGTTAGAAACATCAATGAGAGAGAAACATCGGTCAGCTGTCTCTTGCACACCTCCTACTGGGGATGTGCCTTCAACCAAGGTACATGCCCTTGACCAGAATTGAACCTGGGACCTTTCACTCCGCAGGCTGATGCTCTATCCACTGAGCCAAACCGGTCAGGGCTCCTTAACTCTTTAAAGACATAAAACCAAAACTAGTAAACTGTAAGGTTAGCTCATTTATGGAGTTATAGCATCATCAGACTAGATAACTATTATCCTGACATGTTTTCTCTCTTCATTTTCAACATCATATCTATAGCATTGTCTATCATTTACCTCCTATCCACATGTACAGTGGAATGAGTTTATGCTATAAATATCAATATTTTAAATAATTCATCAATATCAATAAAGTTGATTAAAATGGATTATATGGTCACTGATAATATTTAAATACATTAGGTTAGTATTTCAAAGCAAGAAATATTGACATATCTATTTAGCCAGGTAATATTAATGGACTTTAATATAAAGAAGCTGAGAGTTGGTTTAAAAGAAATCCTTCCAAAATAAAAATTAGAGAGAGAGAATAAATACAGTGATGGAATGAAAAGGGAGCATGCCAGCATGACTGATACTTGCATTTCATAATGATAATCTGGGGCACTTTCAGAGGGGACAGGAGCCACCCCATAAACCAGTCCAGACTTCAGGTATTCCGTCAGTAAATACGTTCCTGCTTTCGCCAATGAATCAAATCACTGCTGAGACAGAAAACTCAATATAGGACTACAGTTTTATTACTTTAGTTTTATTTTGTTCTCTTTTAAGTAGTTGTTTTGAGTTAATTTAATTTTTTTTTTTGCTTTATAGTGAAATGTTTGGTTCCTATGAAAAGAGATAGTGAATTAAGGCATTGTATATGTTGTAAGGGTAGTTTTGACAGTACAGTTATTTCCTTCCTGAGAGCTTCATCTGTACGTCCATGCTGTACGTCCATCCTTTCTTCTAGGATATCATCAAAGTTTCAGCCCGTGATCCTACTACCATCTTGAATGATGGTTAATACATTTCATACACTATGGTTAAAAAAAATTCTAACTCCTAAGAGACTTTGAAGCTTGATGGAAAGTATCTGACTTGATTTTTATTCTCTCTTTTCTTATTCATATAGGGTATGATCCATGTATACATATTTATTAAAAAGAGCAGAGACAAAAGATTATGAGTGTGAGTCTTTTAGACAGTTAGGAAATTATGGATATTGATTTTAACAGTATTAAATATTGATGGTGTCAACTACTTTTATCTTAAATTATGACCATTCTGCAGCCCTTGTTTTGCTCTAGCCTGGAAAATACTTTTTCCACATCATTTATCTTTTTAAAGTCTGTCCTGAGATGATGAAACACAGCTCTGAGGTCTTTAACATACCTTCACTGAAAGTCTTGTAGTGAAGTGTTACTGACAGTGCTCTGGGAAGGCCCATCTGCAGATCCAAAGAAGGGTCAGATTCAACTCAATACACTAATGACATGGCAGCAAAATAGGCCAGTAAAATGGTGCCTATTGCATAAGCAGGCGTGGATTCAAGGTAGGCACTCGTGGAAGAGTTCTTTTTATGCCTGTGTGTGTGTGTGTGTGTGTGTGTGTGTGTGTGTGTATGTGTAGGCAATCTATAACTGATTTTTTTTATACGTACCCTGGGTCAAGGAATGCTAAGTCAAAATCTTGACACTCTTTGCCACCTATCCTTCTCACCCTTACCCAGAGGTATGTGCTTTTGATAAAGGAAATCATTCGTTATATTGTGTCTTCTATCCTGCACTATGAATCCGCACCAAAAAAATGAGGGGAGAGAGGAACTTAAAAAGTAATAACTTTCAAAAGGAATTCCCAGCTATCCATAATACATTTGTTGTAATTGGAGACTTAAAAAAAAAGAAACTCTAGAATTTTGGATTTCTGAGATAAGTGCCCACAAGCACTTTACCAGAAGAGAGCAAAATGCTGACCTGAAAAGGATCCTGGAAAGGAAGAATGAAGGGAAAATAAATCTTCTATATCTTATATCCAACTTAAGTGATTGGCATAAAGAATATGGATTCCAAATTAGATTTTGAAAACAGGAGAAAAATGAGCCATTGGTCCATAAAATAGAAATCTAAAGGTAAAGGCAATTGCCTTAAGCTTACTAGATTCAGAGAAAGTCACCTTCCAAAAGTTTTAAAATCTAAACCAGATAATCACATCAAGTTTGGAAATGGTATAGAAAATACTTAGGAGACCTTTATTTTGTCTTTTGATTTTTCTTTTTGGCATGCAAAGCCCATCACTTATGCAAGTAACACTATTTCATGATTCCTGGCCTTCTTTCAGAATTCTCTCAGGGTTCCTAAGTCACCACCAAGAATCAAAACTTTGGGGGTGAGGCTGTGAGTAATTTATGTTTCTCACTAGATGCATCTTCTGTCCAAGTGCTGGCTTCAGTGGGTAGGAACTGTCAGTGCTATTACTATTATTGATACAGTAAGACACTCATGATAACAGCATACGTCTTTTATTTTCAGACACTGTTTATCTTCTTTATGATTTGCTTCGCATTCCAGGGAAACTTAGGGGTTTGACCCACATTAAATATTTTTCATTATATTTCAGAGAGTGGGGAATGGATTGGGGGACTATGCCTCCTTCCTTTTTAAAGATACGTCATCACAGAAGTTGCTCACATAACTTACAGTCTGTCCTTTTGGCAATGAGGTAGTCTCCGTCTCATCCCACTCCAGGCTGAAAGGAGCTAAGAAATATAGTTTCCACCTGAGTAGCCATATGGTTGGCTAAAACTGGGAAATCTTATTAAAAAGGAGAGAATGAAAACCAAATACAAAGAGAGGTTGTACATTTAAACATTTATTAAGAGAGTAAATTTCATATTAAGTGTTTTTATCACAATAAAATAAACATTTCATTTTCAAAAAGTGGAGGGTGAATTGATGGACAATTAGATTCTCTGCCACAGCATGAAAAAAGGTTTCACTGTTTGGCCATAAAAATAATATGACATATCTATACTAATAATATCCTAGGTGGTCATCATGCCCTCATGCATCACGCCCTAACATTGTCATAAGATGGCCGTCACAAGATGGCCACACACACAGCACAGGTGGGGCCCAGCAGAGGAGGCAGGTTGTGGCAGGGGAAGGCAGTTGTGGGCGATCAGGCTGGCAGGGGAAGGCAGTTGTGAGTGATCAGGATGGCAGGGGAGCAGTGAGGCGTCAATCAGGCCGGCAGGGGAGGGGTTAGGGGGCAATCAGACTGGCAGGCAGAAGCAGTTAGGGGTGATAAGGCAGGCAGGCAGGCGAGCAGTAGGGAGCCAGCAGTCCCGGATTGTGAGAGGGATGTCTGACTGCCCACTTAGGCCCAATCCCTGCAGGCAGGAAAGTGTACTCTGCCTTTCGTCAAAGGAACTATGAAGTACATTACAAAGAACATTGACACAGAAAAGGGATGAAGAGGAATTGGGGCCTAAATCAGAGTCTGAATTATCAAAATATCTGGGGGGAATTCTGTAGCAACCCTGAGGGGTCCCAGATTGGAGAGGGTGTAGGCTGGGCTGAGGGACACTCCACCCACCCCCATGCACGAATTTCATGCACCAGGCCTCTAGTTTAGACTATAATCCAAAAAGACCAATAGGCAAAGCCTGCAATTCATCCAGTCTTCTCTGAGAGAGATGACTTTTCTTAGCAGCCCTCAAGATTGTATAACATTGCATTGGATGACTAAAGCTGGTTTGGAGTAGGTGAATAATTATCTCTGTTAGAGAACCTAGCACATATTACACAAGTTCTCTTGTCTTTAAAAACTTCTCTAAACCTTTGAAGAAGTAAGAACCAGGCTTAACTTTGAGAAGTTCTTCTCATACAAATCTGCACATTAGCAAGGGAGCTACTCTTGCTTCTCACTCAAGATTCAATGCCTCTACCGTAAACAGGAAAGTGTCCAGTATAGTAGCTGCTTACAACCATTACTTAGCACCCTGTTTGTGATGGACTAGACACTAAAGACTGCCATACCTGCCTGAAAACAAACAAACAAACAAACAAACACCACCACAAGCTTCCAGAAGAGCTGTGTGGCCACCACTTCATGATGCTCATTTCTCCTTCAAGGTCCTGTGACGGTACATCAGCTTGGTGACCACTATGTTTAAAACAGAAACCATAGCTGCAAGAGAGTCTGGGGACTGTAGTTTAGCCCTTTAGCCTCAAGTGCACAGGAAGTCATGCTAGAAGCAATTTGCAATCCTGTAGCATTTGCCATGTAGAGCCTCAGATAGATGTTAGTCTAGTTTCCTGCCTTTACACATGCAATTGACTATATGCATTTTTTGGGGGAAAATATGTCATGTTTAGTTTAGAATGCTGGATGTTGAAAGTTATTATTCCCAGGAAATATGTCTTCCCAAGCCACAACTTTATTTAGTACCTGTCTTAGAAATTTCATTGTTATGAGAATGAAAATAGTCATGAATTTTCAAGAAGTCATATACTACTTCCAGAAATAGTTCAGAAATAATTTAAATACTGTCCCTTTCAAGTGGTTTCAAATTGATATTCCTAATCATGACCAGACTTTCTCTTTTCTTTCTAATAATGCAGGACTATTTTTTTTTTGCCAAGTATCTAAGCAGTAATAAGGGCATTGAGGTAGCACATAGATTGCAAAAGCATCCTTTTTATCAAATTATTTCAGAGAAAGGGACCTCTTCTTCCCAAAGCAACAGATAGGAACAACACTGAGTAAAACAAATGGTGGAATATATAACCAAAATAAAAGTCTCCCCCTGTATCTGTTAGATATTGTGTTATCAAAAGTGACATACAGTGATAATTACTTATTTCTCACACACCTGTCAGTCAGATAGGGTAGCTCGGAGGATGTTGGCTGGGTGACTCTAAGCTGCAGGTTGGGTCCGGTCTGCTTCACAAAGCTGTCATCCTCCTTGGACCAGCAAGCAAGCAGGTTATGCACTTTTTAAAAGGACGGCAAAGGCACAAGAGAGCAAGTAGTACCAACAGTTCCTCTTAAGGCCTAAGCTTGGAACTGGCTCTCTTTCATTTCTGCTCATATTTTATTGATCAAAGCAAGCCACATGTTTACATCCAAAGACAAAGGGGCAGGAAAGCGTACTCTGCGTTGGGTGAAAGGACGTATGAAGTACATTACAAAGACAATTGGTACAGAAAAGGGATGAAGAGGAATTGGGGCCTAAATCAGAGTCTGAATTATCAAAATATCTGGGGGGAATTTTATAGCAACCCAAATACTTCTGTTTCCTTATTTGTGACTAATAGATTATCGTTAAGTCTAGCCATATCTTAGGATGATAATTAATTTGTGATTGAGATATGTAAGTGAAATAGATTTCCCAGTAGTGAAGCTAAGAAAGGTGAGGGATGGAGATACCAGGCGAGTATGGGGGTACCTCCAATACTGCAATTTAGTGATAATTGTAAGATTTCATTATTGTAAAATTTTCTTGTAGTAATTCAAAAGAACTGTTTGAGAATATATAGTGTTTATTCACAAAATCAGATCATCTTTACATAACTCTTTGTTGTTAGACTTATGACTAATTCTAAAAAGGCTGTGATAATAGATGGGTTAAGGTGATGCTTCCTGATGAAAGTGGGAACTGAATTTGTATGATTCTTTTGACTATATTTTTTGTAATAAGTATGATGAACAGAATATGGACTAATGAAATTCAACTTAGTATTACTAGAAACTAGAACATTCTCTCCTGGAATAAATATGAAACAAGAAGCTTCAAATTTTACTCTGAATGAATTAAAAAGTATTTTAAAAAATTGAGATATAATTGACATATGACATTATATTAGTTTCAGGTATACAACATAATGCTTCAGTATTTGTTTATATTGTGAAAAGATCATCACAGTAATGTGGCTAACATCCATCACCACACAGTTCAAAATTTTTTCTTATGGTGAGAACTTTTGTTAATATCTATTCTTTTAGCAACTTTCAAGTGTACAATACGGTATTATTAACTATAGTGATAATGCAATTTATATATTATATTCCCAGGACTTAATTATTTCATAATTGAAAGTTTGTAATTTTTTTACACCCATTTGCCCATTCCCTACCCCCCACCTTTGGCAACCACCAGTCTGTTCTCTGTATCTATGAATTAGAGGGTTTTATTTTTTTATTTGTAGAACTGATAGTTTAAGGTCCAGTCAGAGTCTGAAGGCAGAAGAGGGAGGAAGAGAGAGAGGGAGAGAGAGAGAAACATCAATGATGAGAGAGAATCACCCATCAGCTGCCTCCTGCATGCCCCTTACTGGAGATGTGCCCTTGACTAGAATCGAACTTGGGACCCTTCGGTCTGCAAACTGACACTCTATCCACTGAGCCAAACCAGCTAGGGCAGTAGGGTTTTTTTTGTTTGTTTGTTTGTTTGTTTGTCTTTTTCGTTTAGTTTTGTTTTTTTAGATTCCACTTATAAGTGAGATCAGACAGTATTTGTATTTTTCTGTCTGACTTGTTTCAGTTAGCATAATACCCTCAAGGTCCATACATGTTGTCACAAATGGCAAATTTTCCTTTTTTCATGACTAATATTCCATAGTAGATACCATATTTCCATCATCCATTAGTCCATCAATGGACTCTTAGGTTGCTTCCGTGTCTTATATATCTTTTTGAGTTAGTGTTAAATAAGATTATTTTTCACAATGTCTCAGATGTAGTATATTTTGTTGTGTAAGAAAGAAAAGCTGAGATAATAACCTTTTAGAACCCAGAAATGACTAATGGTGAATTCTGTTCTTAGGAAGCTGTTTGCTTTACTGTCGTGCTCATAATAGAAAACGGTGCTAGAGAAATAGAACTTTTCAGTAGACTACAAGAAAATGTACCAAAATTATAAACACTAGGATTATTTCCTATTCACAATAATTTTAATTATAACTAACATTCAAATCCTGTTAAAAATCAGGCACAGACCTAACCGGTTTGGTTCAGTGGATAGAGCGTCGGCCTGCGGACTGAAGGGTCCCAGGTTCGATTCTGGTCAAGGGCATGTACCTTGGTTGTGGGCACATCCCCAGTAGGGGTGTGAAGGAGGCAGCTGATCGATGTTTCTCTCTCATCAATGTTTCTAACTCTCTATCCCTCTCCCTTCCTCTCTGTGAAAAATTAATAAAATATATTTTAAAAAAATCAGGCACAGTCCCAAATGCTCTAGATATATCATTTAATGTAATCCACAAACAATCTGATGAGGTTTCTTACTGTCCTTATTTTACAGATGAAACACGTTTCAAACTATAATTCACATATATTACTTTAAAAACACACACAAATAAAATTATAACCTTTTTAAGCAAGAAAAGTGTACTATCTTTAGGATTAACAATTTGAAAATGATGTGTGATATACTGCGTGTAAACCTTTTTCTCCAAAGCTATACTTGTGTGTATTATTAGAAAAGCTGAATTCCATTACCTCCCTTAGGCAAGTTGTTTAACATCTAAAGCCTCTATTTTCTTTGCAAAATAACTCTAATTATACTTGTTCTACTTTTTAAAATTGTTGAGGGGATCAAATGAGATATGTGAAAATAACTTATAAGTCATAAAGTGCCATAAAAAGTTAGGCAGGGGTTGGCACCAGGGGGGTGAGGGCATAAGTAGAGAGATAGGGGGCAGTGGGGGGTTAAGGACACATATATAATACCTTAATAAAGAAAAATAAATAAAGTTAGGCAGGGGTTTATTATATAATCAACATCTTACATATTTGCAACTGGAATATTATAATTAGATGTTTTCAAGACAAGACATGGCACATTCATAATCAAAACATTGCAAATAAACACATATAAAGCTAAGACTTATTCAGAAAATGAAACTATGGTATAAATATGGCATCAGTTCCATTCTTAATCAATGGTATATAAATTGTTAGTGCTACAGATACAGCCAGATCTACATTCTGAGACACTGCTGTATTCAAACAAATAACGTTTAGTAACAGTATCTTTATTTAAATGACATTTTGCATTACCATTTGTTATTGTCAGTTTCTCACAGATGTCTGTAGGATTAGGAATTTTAATATTAAAAACTAGATAAATAAGGGAAAGACTTTATTTAGTTCACTGTTATATCCCCATTGCCAGAATATCGTCTGAGACATAAATATTTCTTAAAAGAATGAGTGAAATGATACTCTGATCATTGGAGAAGAGAGTTTAAGAATAGCTGTAACATAAAAATGTTAAGCATAAATACTGGCAATATGGTTAATATTCTGAAGTTTCTTTGATTCCCATATGTTTGGCAGATTTATCATTTCTTCCTCTTTGCTTTACTTAGGGGCGTGCTGCCTTAACAAAAGAAAAAGAGGAATTTGCTCATGAACATGAAGAAATGAAAAACCTAGCAGACATTGTTCAAGAAATAAAACCAACTGCTCTCATAGGTAAACTTTTCCCTCCTCACATAAACCCCAACTGACCCCATTTTCACCTGATTCCTTTTCTTAACTACTGATCTATGAGGCATAGTTTAGCTTTTTGAAATTCTAACCTTTGGAATTGACAAACGAAATTATACGTTCACTGAAGCTACGGCACCCCATGGACACCTAGATTTGCTGTCTTCTTGACCTTACTGATCCCGGTTGAAGTGTGTGGCCCCCTCTGCCAACTCTGTCAGCCTGTTAGTACCTGGCACATTCAGCACTTTTCCAAGTGTGATTGCTCCCATAGACAGTGGCTCTCAATGGGATGGAGTTGGTCCCCATGGAAACATTTGACAATGCCTGGAGATACTTTTGGTTGTAACAACTGGGAGGAGATGGGGGGTGGGGTCAGGGCTACTGACATCTAGTGAGTAGAGACAAGGAATGCACAGGAAAGCCTCCCACAACAAGGAATTATCCAACCCAAACTGTTAATATTGCCAGAGTTGAGAAACACTGAACTGGACTTCCTTGAAGACAGGGACCATATTTCACATATCTTTGTATTGCTCATAGCACTTAGCACAGTAGTTTAACATGGCATGTGCACTGTGAAATGTTTATTATGGCCAAGGTTAATGTGGTTGAAAAAAACGCAAAGAAAACCATGAAATTTAAGCTCTTATTTTGTGTGTATATGATGTCAGCCCTTACTTTGTATCATACTCCATTCCTAGAAGCTCTTATGAAGCAGATGACAATATTGAGAATAATGTTGATAACCATAATAAAAACAAATACTCCATGCCTGCAACTGTAGGAAGCCTTTATTGTTGTTTTTTATAAAATATCGTCTATCAGGAATTGCCTTTTTTTTTTCATTTCCATTATGCAAATTGCTTCATTCTCTGTTAAACTTGAAACACATCGTACCTCAGTTTTTAATTAAATTGGATGATTGTCTTAAATGTTAGCGTTGGTTTATAAAACACAATTACTTGATAGCCCTAGAGACTGAAATATACTCATGTATTTCTTATAGAGAGATAATACATATTGTACAAATTTTTTAAATTTTTTACTTATTGATTTGAGAGAGAGAGAAAGAGAGATGTCTTGTTCCACTTATTTATGTGTTGTTTGATTCTTGTATGTGCCCTGACTGGGGATCAAACCCGCAACCTTGACATATTGGGATGATGCCCTACCAGTGGTCAGCCAACTGTGGCTTGCGAGCCACATGCGGCTCTTCGGCCCCTTGAGTGTGGCTCTTCCTAAGCCTTAGGAGTACCCTAATTAATAACAATGTACCTACCTATATAGTTTAAGTTTAACAAATTTGGCTCTCAAAAGAAATATCAGTCGTTGTACTGTTGATATTTGGCTCTGTTGACTAATGAGTTTGCCGACCACTGCCTAACCAACTGAACTACCAGGCCAGGGTCATATTGGACACATTTTAATGTCCTGTTATAAGTACCTGTAATCAAAATTCCTAATGATTAGTCACCAGCTCAATGTATTTACGAGTCAAGTGTTATAGTTGTGATTTTTTAGACACTTGTAGATTTATAACCCTAAAGGCTATTGACATTAATAAACTTACCTTTTTGTCACTTTGATACTAAACTTGTTTAGCATCTGTTAGAAAATGACCTGACTTTTCATTGTTGCTTGGGCATGGGCTTCTTGGATTCATTAACCAATGATAGTCCTATTCACTGGTTTCTCATTTCTATTTTAGGAGCTGCCGCAATTAGTGGGGCATTCTCGGAACAAATCCTCAAAGACATGGCTGCCTTCAATGAACGGCCTATTATTTTTGCTTTGAGTAATCCAACCAGCAAAGCAGAATGTACTGCAGAGCAGTGTTATAAAGCAACCCAGGTAAAGCAAAAGCATAACTGATATTTTAATTATCAAATTTTGATTCATTATAGGGAAGCTGAGGATATCAACGGAGCTTACCACTTAACTTTTTAAAATTACGCAAACAAGATTGAAAAAAAATAGTGAACAGGTCAGAAGGGATAAGAACCGTATTCTAGAACAGGGGTGGGCAAACTTTTTGACTCGAGGGCCACAATGGGTTCTTAAACTGGACCGGAGGGCCGGAACAAAAGCATGGATGGAGTGTGTGTGTGACCTAATATAAATTCAAAGTAAACATCATTACATAAAAGGGTACGGTCTTTTTTTTTTTTTTTAGTTTTTTTCTTTTTAAACGGGCCGGATGTGGCCCGCGGGCCGTAGTTTGCCCACGGCTGGCCTAGAATGTTGTTGTAAAAATCCTCTTCTTCAATAAAACAAAATAAACTTGGTAATGTTTTGTTGATAATTTTCCTCATGATTTAGAATTATCTAAGGTTAAAACATAAAAGTTAAAAAGGAAAAAGCTTGATTCTAGATGCTTATTAAAATAACTTTTAACTAGCTATTCTGAAACACTGAAGCACACAGTATGCAAACCACAGTCTTATTTTTGCTTTGCTAACCCTGGGTTTGGGTTTTGATGCTGTGGGTGGAGTATCTGGGCAGCATTCTGACATCCAGCCAGGCTGGGGCAGGCGTCCTCAAAGCTTCAGTCCTTTACTATTTCTCCAAAGTGACTTATTTATGCTATCTTTGTTTTAATATACAGGGTGGGGCAAAATTAGGTTTATAGTTGTGAGTATGCGAAACAGAGTTTATTCTTGTATTATCTATTTATTTTTTATTGTATTATTTACTATTATTAACCCACTTTTTCCCCTCCCTCTATACACGCCTCATGCAGCCCAGCCAGAAGATGAGGAAGGTAGAAACAACTCTATTATATGGGTGAGGAAACAGAGTAGGGAAGGAAATTATGTTTAATGACTACTTCCTGTGGATCAGACACTGTCACATGTTATTATCAGGGGCCCCCCAGACCCCTCCGATTGCTGGCTCTGCCCCTGCCCAGGCCTAACGCCTCTGGCCAAGACATTAGGCCTGGGCAGGGGACCCCCAGCTCCCCACGGTTGCAGGCTCCACCCCTGCCCAGGCTTAACGCCTCTGGCCGAGGCGTCCGGCCCGGGCAGCAGGGACCCGCAGCTGCAGCGGCCCTGCGATCGTGGGCTTCGCTTTAGGCCCAGGCAAGGGACCCCTAGCTCCTGGGACTGCCAGCTTCGACCATGCCCAGCTCCCATCGCTGGCTCCACCCCTACTTCCTGCTATCACTGGCCAGGGCGGAAAAGGCACCTGATTCTCCGATCATGGCTGGGGGCAGGGCAAAGGCTCCCCCCTGGGTTTCCGATCACTGTCAGTGGCAGGGGGCTTCTTCCTGCTTTCCCTTTCGCCTCCCTGCCTTGTGCCTACATATGCAAATTAACCGCCATCTTGTTGGAAGTTAATTTGCATATAGCCGTGATTAGCCAATGAAAAGTATAGCGTCGTACGGCAATTACCATTTTTCTCTTTTATTAGTGTAGACTAGAGGCCTGGTACATGAATTCATACACAGGTGGGGTCCCTTGCCCAGTCCTGATCGGGGTTGATCGGGGCCTGCCGGCCGGCCAGGGATAAAAACCACGCAAGGTTCAACTCCTGCATTGAGTGTCTGCCCCCTGGTGGTCAGTGCACAGCATGACGACTGGTTGACTGGTTGTTCGGTCGACTGGTTGTAACAGTCACTTAGGATTTTATATATAGATAGATTATTGTATTATTTTCCATATGGACAGCTGTATACCTACTTTTGCCTGACCCTGTATAGGGTGTTTCAAAAAATGTTTACACACTTTGAATAATTATAAAGGCAGTCTATTAAAATACATTTTATTTTCAACATGTAATAGAATTTACAGACATTGTGTGTATACTTTTTTGTGACTTCCTGTATATTTAACTGATATGTTGACAAGGGCCTTCTTCCCTTCAAATGTTTGAAAGGTCTTTAAAACAAAATAAGGATTGAGTCACAGATGTCTAAAACTTTTATTTTGGAAATAAATCCAAAATGAACTAGAAAAGGTCAACATGACACAAAGTTATGCCGCTGCACAAACCAGACTTTGATGCCCCACTTCTTTAATATTATGTCCTTAATGCTTATGACTAGAATTGATGAAATGTTGGCAGGAGCTACTGCATTGTTTATCTCTCTTATTTGGGATGGCATCAATGTCCTCAGTAATTAAATTTTTATCTCATCTCTAGAGTGGGGAATTTGACTCATCAGTAGTTCTTAAATCCTTAAAGGAGGAAAAAGCTCTCTGAGCAATAACAAAATTTTAGCATTGTACATTGCAGGCACATTAAATGTTTAAGTAATCATTTTGCTTTGGATATTTCATAGTCCTCAAGAGTTGATAGACTCAGCTGTGATAGTCAATCAAAATTACCTAAATTTATATACTTGTGTTTTTAAGTTTGAATACATTTGATGCAAATGGCCTAAACTCTCCGTAGGATCTTGCTTAATGTCCTGTGTCCTTATACATAAAATTGAAAGTCACTTGAGGCTGAAAAGGTAAGCACTGCCTCAGCCAAAGGATTACAGAACAAGAAAGATCTGCCTGTGGCTGCGTGTGAGTCTCCGCAGCTGCAGGCACAGGGGAAGTTGCTAAGAAAATTTAGAAATGCAAAATGCAAAAAAATTATTGAACCTAGAAAAACTATACCAAAAGTGGTATGGAGAGATTTCCTTCTCCATTTAGCATTTCATGTATATGAGAATACTTATCTAGCTATTATTTACTTACTGCCATTCCTCCATAAAATATGACAATTATAGAACAATGGGCAGGAGGAGAGGGAGTGAAGGAGGTTAAACAAGAATAAATGCAATATTGAAGGTCTCTTCTTATAAATTTTCAAAGGTGTATGTACATGCCAAGTAGTATATACAAATGTTTATTTAATATATATCAAATCTTAATTTAGTTACATTAGAAAGTTACTTGTAATAAAATATTTTATCTGCTAAACAGACTGAAGGTATCAGATTTGTCTAAAAGTATAACCTAATCTTGTGTAACACATAATAGTGTCTTACAGACACCTACTGAGAATTTTCATTTTCTTTCTCATCTGTTTTCATCTTTTTATATCCTGAATAGGTTGAATCATTATACAATTTTAACTTTATACATAAGATATTCTCTGAAATTGGTTAAAATGAATAAGTTCATATTATTAATATCATAATGGGTTTAGACTCTAGATCAGCGACTTTCAACTGGTATGCCACAAGAATTTTTAAAACATGCAATACCTAGAGAACAAACTGACAGCTGTCAGATGAAAGGATTAAGAAAAACAAACCAAAAAAAAACAAAACAAAAATAACTCACGGACACAGACGACAGTATGGTGATTACAGAGGGAAAGGAGGTATGGGGAGGTAGAAGAGGATCTAGTCGGGATAAATGGTGACGGAAGGAGACTTGACGGGATGGTGAACACACAACACAATATACAAACATTGTATTATAGAATTGTACACCTGAAACCTATATACAGTGGGGCCTTGACTTACGAGTTTAATTCGTTCCGAGACCGAGCTGGTTAAGGAGCTCGTTAAGGAGCACGTTAACTCAAATTACTCTATCAACTCAATGCAAAAAATCAGCCGAGAGACAGCTGGTATCTCAAAAAACTCGTTAGTCGGGACACTCATAAGTCAAGGCCCCACTGTGATTGTATCAACCAATGTTACCCTAGTAAATTCAATGAAAAATTTTTTAAAATATGCACTACCTGACTAGTTAGTCAAGGGCACTGACCTCTTTTGTCTTAGATTGTCAAATGAAAAAAAATGTCAACAGCCAACACAATAATAGCCATCCAGTGTGAATGCCCTGTCTTGAACCATAAATATATAAATCATATAATATAGTTGCATCTTATTGGTCATGTTGCATAATAAAGCTAATTGGTTAATTCTTGGTACCAGAAATCTTTATATACAAGTATGAGCACTTGGTTTTTTAACCAAAGAACTTATATGAGTATATGCATAATCCATGGACACAAAGTCACTTTGGAGTAAAAATTACTATTACTATTTTTTGATAAATTAATAAAAATCAAACCTATTTTTTGTCAGATTGGCAAAAAAAATCAGATATTTTTGGGTGTGCTACAGAATTTTAGTAATCAGTTTCTGTGTGCCATGAGATGAAAAGGCCGAAAGTCGCTGCTCTAGCTGTGAGAGGGATGCAAGTTCTAATTCAGTTTATCATCATTTAAACTATGCTTTGGGGATTTGGGACTTTAGACTTTCCCAGTGCATTTCTCAGATGTGATGCTTTATTTGTCCAAGGTTCCCTATTCCTGTCTTAGAAGCCTTACTGCTTTTAAGGACGTCTCCACCCTCCCTTCACAGATCAGACAGATGCTTCCCTTTCTGTCAGCAGTATGGAATGCGGCATCCAACAGGCCCAAGTTAATGCCATCTTAACGCATGTAATACACGAAGTTCCTCCAAAACATTGTGACAAAATATGAATCTAGGAAAAAATAAAGACAGTCTTTGACAGTTATTGATAATTTAATCTTATTTGCTAATCCCACTTGCTCTAATAGGTTTATTTCCTATATGATTTTTCATGTAATTCTTCACAGCGTAGAAATATATAAAATTTGTCCTCGTGATTATGTTGAAACGTGTTGATCCCTAAACTCTAACCTAGAATGTCATTCTTTCCAATACTCCACTATTAGTGTATCATTTTTATCTTCAGCAGTCTATAATTGGAAGCCCATTAGAGATAGTTGACAGGGCTGTAGGTTGGACCACTGCAGAGTGGCACCAGGCTTTCGGGTATCTGTGCACTTCTAGGAGTGGAGAGTAAGATAGAGAGCGGTCATAATCACCCACTCAAGAACTTATTGCCAACACCATAACAATTTGCCCAGACTTATTAGGGATGAAAAATTAAAATTCTTTTTAAATGCTCAGTGGGAGAGTCCTGCTGTGATACATTTGCGTTAAGATAGCTTGCTTCTTTTTACAGTTGTGTGTCTGTGTTGTAGGGGCGTGCGATTTTTGCCAGTGGCAGTCCTTTTGATCCAGTCACTCTTCCTGATGGTCGGACCCTGTATCCTGGCCAAGGCAACAACTCCTATGTGTTTCCTGGAGTTGCCCTTGGTGTTGTGGCGTGTGGATTGAGGCATATCACAGACAAGGTTTTTCTCACGACTGCTGAGGTACTGTAAAATACTCTTAAGTTCTCTCAGGCTATAAAATACCAAAGGACCTTCATGTAGTTGTCTTTATCTAGTACAATCTCAGCTCACTCCCTAGAAGGTATAGCTGAAGGAGAGAAAATCTTTCCCAGTGGAGAGAGAATAAGGGGCAGGTAGCAGGCTCATACTGAGTCATTTGTAAAAGATTGTTCTTTAGTAGCCAGCAAAAACCCCACAAAATTGTGTTCTGATTTCTTAAATGAAACCCTTTTTTATCTTTATACTTTCAAATTTTGTGACAGTAGTGAGACAATTAAAAATTTTGTTTCCAGCCCAGCTGGTGTTGCTCAGTGGTTGAGCATCAACCTATGAACCATGAGGTCCACAGTTCAATTCCTGGTCATGGCACATGCCCTGGTTGCGGGCTCAGTCCCCACAGGGGGCATGCAGGAGGCAGCTGATCAAGCTGTCATCATGGATGTTTCTCTTTCTCTCCCTCTCCCTTCCTCCCAAATTAATCAAATTACATTAAAAAAAAA
>NW_006297811.1:2204687-2207344 GCF_000327345.1 Myotis davidii | reverse complement strand
TATATTTAAAACAAAAGCCTGATTTGGGATAGTGAAGAAGTGTTTATCATTCAGGGTTTAGTGTAGAAAACAGAAACCACTCTATTATTATTTTTTATCTTCACCCAAGAATATGCCGGTATTGATTTTAGAGAGAGAGAGAAAGGAGTGGGGGGGTGGAGGGGAGAGAGAGAGAGAGACAGACAGACAGACATCAGTTGCCTTCTCTATACACCCAGACTAGGAATCAAACCTTCAACCTAGGTATGTGCCCTGATCAGGTATCGAACCAACTGACCACACAACCAGGGCATAACCATTCTAGTATTTTTAGCAGAAAGGAAATTAAAACAGGGAATTAGGTGTTTATAATGTTGCTAAAAGGATAGAGGTGGGTATTAGTGTGGGCCTTCAGAAAAGATTCTGAGAATATCACAGAGAAGACCCACTAGGGAAGCTCTGCTAAGCTACTACTGTTAAGAACTGAGAAAGTTCTGAAATTTTACCCTATTGTCAAGCTAACAAATTAGCCCACCACAGTTTCATAAATTCTGGCAAAAGATACAAAACTCTTAGAGACAAAGCACTTTAGTACTTACTAGATATAGCACAAAAGGTAACATGAACTTCTAGTGCCCACTAGCTCCCCCCGCCCCCAGGCCTCAGGGGGGTGATTCAGTGATTGAACATACAGATGTAAAATCATGAGCTTTTGATAATCAGAATGTTCATCTAGCTGATATCATGTTCAAAAATGATACAATTCATGAATGAAAATTAGAGTGAATTTCTTCTCTTAGAATTAAACCACTGTACAACATTATAACTGAACTGAATGAAATAACACTTAATTAATATTCAATGAAAATGTCAACAAAGACTCTTATGAAATTGATGTGATCTAAAGGTGTGTAATCCCCGTATCACGCTCGGCATCATTCTGTGAGAACAGATGTCTGGAAGCGATAATGTTCTGCTGCTTTCTTTTTGTCCCTGCAATAAAAGCACAGCAGCTATGTCTCAGCGTTACTTTAACTCAAAAAGTCTTGTTGAACATAAATACATGTCTAATTACTAAAAGAGCTTTTCAAAGCTGTTACATTAAAAATGTAATGATTATATTTTATAGCAGATACATCATAAGGGGAAAAAAAAGGTCTTTTATTCATAGTAGCCAGCATTTTCTTTCCTAAATAACTCCAGCACCCTCTAGTGACAAATTGCATTAAAAAAACTTTCCATTTACTATCCAGGAAAATAGCAAAAAACTGTGAAAAAAAATAAGTAAAATATGTCGATGTCATTAGTGTTGTTCTTTATCAGAACTTGGGATCTCTCTGGCTAAATCGTTTGGCCTTTCCACGTTTCTCTTAGGCTTCAAAACAATATTCCGGTTCTCATACCACCTTATTGATTTTAGTGTCTCCCTTCCATGTCTTTGTGTTTTTTGTTTGTTTGTTTTGCTATGAGCACTTTTCTGGCATGCATTTTTTTGTCCTATTTTCCCCCCTTTTGCTTTGAGAGATCCCATCCATTCTCTTGTTTCCATTATCTTCATTCAAAAATTGCTCAAATCTGGGTATCTCTATTATCACCTTCATCATCCCCCTTATCTAATGGGCATTTCCACAGAAACACCCTGCTGATTGCTTAAACACAAGACGTGTAAAACCATATCGCTCATCTTCCCTTGCCTTCAATATTTGCATTTGTGTTAGTGATATGGGCTTTCTAAGCAGGCACCAAAGCTTAGAAGCAGACATTCTTTTCAGTCTCCCTCATCCTGAAGTTTCCATGCATACACACTTACATGTAATTTCTCTCTATGACCTACTATCTGTTATCCTGCCTGGAAAACTCTGAAAATCATTCCCCACCCATTGAAGCCTACCCTTCAGGTCATTGCTTAAGTCCCCCTCATCCTCTTGTGACCACTCTGGCTGCTCATGGTCTTTCTCCTTAGCTATGGCTGTCTTCATCGAACATAACAGCATTTAAATTTCATTCCTAGTGGTTTTATGCCTTTGAGAGCTTCGTATTTTAAACAATTAAGTGTTGTCTTATAATTAAATTGTAAATTACCTTTTTTTTTAAAGTGAGCTTTCCATATTCTTCTTTTAAAATACCAGTAGCACCTAGTATGATGCTAAAGTATATTGCAGAAACTGAGTAAATACTTACTGAATTAAATTAAGTAGAATAGTCATGTATCTTAGCAAGAAGAACAAATACAATACCACATGCACTCACTGCTAGAAGGCCCTATTAAAGAAGAAAGTCCTTTTCATCTAGATTATATTTGTAGCTAATCAAAGTAACATGTAGGAGACCTAGGTGAATTTTTGATTGGCAACTGCAAATAACTATTAGGGTATTGTAAAAATGCTAGTTAGATATCTTATGCAACTCGAAATCTCATGGATTGGCACCAATGCTGAAAACTATTCCTGGACAGTTTAATATCTCACACAGAGATTGTTGGATTTCCTGGTACTTTGGACAGTCTCCTGGGCCTCTGATGGGAGCACCCAGTGTGCCCCAGGGGCAGCCCTCCTGGCTTGGCATTGAACGTACAGCAGCCTGTTCACTTCTGGGAGGCAAGCCTTGTCTCCTGTCCTCACACCACTCCTCTTGAGTCACCTGCTGGGTCCTCTCATTCACCTATGTGTGTGTGTGTG
>NW_006297811.1:2185915-2204620 GCF_000327345.1 Myotis davidii | reverse complement strand
TCGTATTTTATTGGTGAACCATTTGAAAGCAACTTACAGATAGTATGCCTTTTTACCCCTAAATATTTTGGGAAATTTTCTTATGTGATCAATGCACCATTATCAATTCAGGAACATTAGCATTGATATAATACTATTATTTAGTGCACAATCCAAATTCAAATTTTCCATTAAAAGGACCTTCAGAGCATCTAGGCTAATCCTTTAATCTGTAAGAATATTTCAGCCTTTTGTTTCCTTTATGGCATTAACATTGGAGAGTACAGTCCAGTTATTTTGCAGTGTTCCTCAATTTAGGCCTCTGATTGGTTCCTTCTGATTTAATTCAAGTTGCATGGTTTTGTGAGGAGCACTGAATGCCTAGTAATTGTCTCCTTCTCAGGGCAACACCTCAGGAGGCACATGATGCCAAGTTTTCTCCTATTTTTAAAACCACTTTATTGAGTTATGATTAACACGTGAAAAGTTGTGGTGGTCAGAACACTTAATATAAGAGCTACCCTCTTAGCAAATGTTTAAGTGTGCATGAGTGCACTTTTTGCTTGATTTAGAAATGGGGATGGTTGCGGACAGCAGACGCTGATGCTAGTTAGGTGATCCAGATACTCCAGAATCTGTGGGAAATTAAAATCCTACCCGCAAGGCAACTCTGAAGTAGGTTTCTCAGCCTCCTGCTCTCCCTCCTGTGCAAGATTCTGTGAGCTGTGAGTCATGGCATCATCAGCTTTGCACACCTTCCCTCCTCAGCGGCTTTCAGGCTCCTTCTCCATCACTGTCGTCCTCCTGTAACTTCCTACTCCTCTCTCCCTGTTCCTCTCATGTGGCAAATGGGAGAGCTGCTGGCATTTCATGGTACAGTAGAACAGGAACTGGACTAAGAAAACCCAAATTCTATTCCTGTCTTTTTCGCTAATGGTGTGATCTCACCAATCACCAAGCCTGTCTGGGTGCAGTGTTTCCGTTGATAAAGGGGGAGGGGCAATTAGAGGATCCCATTCATGTGATCCGCTTCTATACATGACTGTATATGTGCCGTTCACCTAATTATCCTCATAACCCCCACGTCGTATGTGTGAAGTGTAAACATTTTTTTTCTTTTTTTTTTTTTAAGGTTATAGCTCAGGAAGTGTCAGATAAGCACTTGGCAGAGGGCCGCCTGTATCCTCCTTTGAACACCATTAGAGATATTTCTCTGAAAATCGCAGTAAAGGTAAAACTGTTCTTGTTCAACCTCGTTATTTTTCCTTCCTTCTATTGTTAAATATGCATTTTTTGGTATTAAAAATCCACTCTCTTGAAATTTCTGTCACCTTATTATGTCAGCAGGCACAGAGCCTCAGCAGAGCTTAGGGACTCTGATCTGTAGCAATGGAAGAATCAGCTGAATCATTAATTCCCCCATCAATCTTTTTCTCTCCTATAATTTAAGTGATTCATTAGGATTTCCTTTCAGGTACGTCTTTTACACTTTACCCTTTTTTAGTTAGTATCTTCCATATCACAGTTATGAAAGTTGCTAACATGTTGCAGATGTGGTAGATGGACATTTAGACTCCAAAATACCTGCCTTATCCGCGTCTCCATGGTGTGTGGATCCGGGTCTCCATGGTGTACGGTATCTTAAAGATCACAACTAATAACACTGGCAGAGGGCAATGCAATGACAGCAAAGCACTCAAAGCTGTTGGGGCGGTAGATGAGCTATTGAAGGAATCAGCCAAAAAGAATCTAATGGCAGAGAAATCTTTTGTAACTGAGAGAGATTAATATTATTGCAATATAGTTGTATTAGTTTGCTAGGGCTGCCATAGCAAAATACCACAGACTGGGTGATTTAAAAACATTTATTTTCTCATAATTCTGGAGGCTAGAAATCTAAGATTCAGGCATAAGCAGGACTTATATCTTTGGAGGACTCTCTCCTGAGCTTGTAGGTGACTGCCTTCTCTGTGTCTTCATGGGGTCTTCCTTCTGTGTATGCATATCCCTGGTGTCATTTGTTCAGGTTTACCTTCTCATAAAAACACCAGTCAACATGGGTTAGGGCCCACCCAAACAGCCTTGTTTTAACTTAATTACCTCTTAAAGGCCCTGTCTCCAAACACTGTCACATTCTGAATACTGGGGGTTAAGGCTTCAGTATTTTGGGGTGACATAGTTCAGCCCATAATATAATTATATATTTAAGCTAGGGTTTCTCAACCTCATCCACATTTTGTCCGGATATCTCTTTGTTGTGGGGATGTCCTGGGCATTGAAGGATATTTAACAGCATCGCTGGCCTTTTCCCACTAGATACCAGTAGCCTCTGAAGGGCTGTGACAAACAAAAATGTTTCCAGAACATTGCCAATTGGTCCCTCAGAGGCGAAATGGTTTGTGGTTGAAAACCAAAGCTATTAGCAAGTTTATCAAAACGACACCATTTAGGATTCATATGTCATTATTTATCTTGTTGATTGAGGGTAAATGCTTCAAAAACTGAGTAATCCTTCAAAAACCATTTAGATAATCTGCTTGGTTATTTATTTGTAAAGCGTATGCTCATGTTTTCTCCTGATGTGTGTCTACTCGCCTTTAACTAGTTTGAATGGTTATTGCACCACACAGGAGTTGGGATTACAAGAGGGCAACTATGGAAAGAAAAGAAAACCAAGAATAGAACACCGTTTCTTTTCTGCCAAAAGGCAGAAGAAAGGCAGTTAGGAAGAGAAGTCATGATTTCAAGGAGAGACTCAGGACTGCGCAGCATGTCAGAATTAGAGGAAGACACACTTTCAGGATCGGGGTGGACATTGTGATTAAGGAAATCAAGTCCTGGCAAGAAAAACTCGTTCGAATGTTGACAATTTTTATTTATATGTAAGAAGTCATCAGAAACTATTACAAAAAGCAATTTCAATGGTACAAGAAGTTAATCAAAGCCACTCTTCTAGAGAGTTGGGCTTTGACAAAGAGAGAGGGAAGACTTCACTGAGAGGATCATTAAGAGTCAGTATCCTGGGAGCATGAAGAGGAATGAAATTCCACATCGTCTATGTCAGAAATGAAACAATGCATTGCAGGCACTTTGGAAAATAGAGAAGAGGGAAATGCCTAAATTTGACTTTTCTAACAGAAGCAACTCATCATTTTGGTGTGTGTGCTTCCAGTCTTTTTTCATGTGTTTGCTTTCATTTCTAACATAATTTAATAATGTATGGTGTTTTGTTTTCTGATATTTTCATAAACATTTCTTCATAATATAGCACAGTCTTTAAAACCATAATTTTTCATAAATGCATAGTTTTACATTGAGAAGAGATACCTAACCATTCTAATATTCTTCGAAAACAGACTTATCCAAATAAGTCTAGTGTACAATAGCTCCTCAGTGAAACAGGAGTAATTTAAGAGCACATATGGAATGATTCATTTTGACAATCCATTTTTCTCAGAGAAAATATGGGAAGAGAGGACGTTTGAAGAGAAAGAGGAGATAGTTTGAGTTGATGTAAAGGGAAATTGAGATTGTTTTCTCAGATTAATTGGAATCTTCTCAGTAGAGTGGTGAGAGTTAAATGGAGACTCAACAGGGGATGGTTTGAAATTACCTGTGAGAAAGCTGAGAGGAAGTTGCTTTTTATTTTATTTTTCAAAAGGAGGATAAAAGCATAATGTGTAACCACGTAACCCAGGTGAGGTTAGGAATAGTAGGACGTTGCGGGGGAGAGCCATGAAAGGAGAAAGCTGGCACTGAGGGTTCCCCACGCTCGGGACTAGAATGGAGAGTGTGACACAGAGATATGGAAACAGGATTCTGTGATGCTGGGAAGGGGCGTTGAAACTGCCCGTGGAGTCCTGCTGGTTAGGTGAGCAGGGTCAGGTGAGCAGGGGTAAAAAAAGAGATTTTGTAAGAGGCTATGGTTAGAATAGAGATTATTAAAACTGCAAGGTGTTGAAGTTCAAACTTAGTAGGCATATTACGATAGTCAGTTCAAGTTAATTACCAGTCAGGTCATTTCAAGACATTTCCCACGTTATCTGAGAAATCCTGGTGTGATCACCCTTGAATAAATCTCTGCTATCCACACTTCCCTTTGTTGCTGTTATTGTATTCTCCTCTTGCTACATAATTTATATTTGCACTTTCATTTTATATCTTATTTGTGTATGTGTGCTTTTAATACAACTTGCTGTTTTTGAAAACAGATAAGATATAAATTATATATTAATTTTCTAGGAACAGACAAAAACTTCTGCCATGTACTCACCATCACCTCTGTTCCTTAAAATATAACTAAGACTCTTTTTCTATTTCTAGATTGTGAAAGATGCATACCAAGAAAAGACAGCCACAATTTATCCTGAACCCCCAAACAAGGAAGCATTTGTCTGCTCTCAGATGTATAGCACTGATTATGACCAGATTCTACCTGAGGCGGCCCAGAAAATACAGACCAAATCTGACCAGTAACATAATAACTAACATTTCTAATTCCATTATGAGATCTGAAATCTTTCATAATTTTTAAAGATTAGACTCTTTTATAATGATTTACAATATGCTAGATTAAGATAATTTTACTTTAACAATCTAAAAATTTATGGGAAAATATTAATATACTTTAGGGCACATATCATACTAGACAATTTTGCTTCATTTACTTTCTGGTTATTTATGATTTCTATCTTATTTTGCCCAAGTTCTCTTTAAAAGTTATTGTACCTACTACTGAGAAACTCATTGTTTTTATATAGGGAACTAATGGGAAGACCAAAATTAGTAATAAATTGATATGATTAAAATTAAAACCCATCATTCTTTGGCTGACCAATTTGTTAAAAATCTTTTTTTATATATAGACAGAAATATATTTAGGCATAAATGAACTTTTGCTAAAAACAGAAATAACACGTTGTTGCCTAGAGAAATATAACTTCTCAGGTATTTTTATTCCAATTCCAGACCATACTTGTTCTTTTGGTGCAACTGAATTCTAACATTTCTAAGAAAGATTATTGCTGTTTACAATGCATTGGGCAGCCTTAGATTTTAATATTCTTTCTCCATTGTTACATCTTCTTATCATCTTGGCCTCCATCACCTATCCCTTCTAATAGCATCTTTCTTTCCCCTGACTAAGTACCCTATCCTTCAGCTCCACTTTACTGCTCCTGGGCCTTTGAGGACTATGGCTCCTGTCCTGAGGTAGGTACCTTCAGTTCAGCACAGGCTGAGCAGTGGGAAGAGGAGAGGGGAGAGTAGGTCAGCTCCTTGAGAAAGGGGTGTCTGCGGTGTCAACCTCTTAAGACAAGGATCTGCAGAGTTAGGAGTGAGAGCCCAGTTCCCAGACAAGCTGGGTTCCCACTTGAGTGACCTGCTCTAATGTTCCTTTGATTCGTTCTGATAATCAAGAGCTCCTTTTGTGGTTACAGTAAACACAATTTCCTCTGAATTTGGAGAAAATTTTGTAACCACTTCCCCAATAGCAGAAATCTTTACATTAGATATTAAAATATTCTAATTACCATTAGTAGTTACAGCCAAGAAATTCATGTTCATTTCAAGCTTTACTTTAGAAATTAATCACTGAACTAGTGGAGACAATTTTAAATTCATAAGCTCAGGTACAACAACATTTGCTATTGTAGAATTTTTCGGAGAATTTTCTGTTTTTTGAAGTAATGCTTTTAAAGAATATAAAACGATGTTCAAGGTTAACTATACTATAAATGATTTTATTGTAAGTGGAAGGTTATAAATTGTTTTAAGTGGGAGAAGGGGTGGGGGTATTTCTGAAGGTAAGATTTAGTCAAGAATTTCCTCAATATAGTTATTTTGATAAGATCCAGAATGCCTCTTTTTTGTCTGTTTCGATGTTGTGTTATAGCTCTAGCTAAATGTACTTACCTATGCAAAAGATTTATTAAAGCATAGAAAAAGTGAATGAAGAAAAGTGTAAAATAATTGTTTTTCTCTTAAAGTATTGTTCATTTAAAAATAATGCTGGGTCTTAATGGGTTGTCATGTGACAGTATATAATGAATTTAAAAGTATTCTGATAGTTAATTTCAATATAAACTTAGTTTATTTAATACCAGTTGTATACAAAATGAATGAGCTTAGAGGAAGATAGTGAAACAGCTTTGGATGGTTAATTACTAGGTAGCATGTATTCTGTGTACATTATCTTATTTAATGTGGTCCCCACAATTCTTTTATGAAGTAGAATATTTTGAGTAACTTGCCAAGTCCACAGAGTTAATACTAGTAAGTAAAGGAGGCGGCTTTTAAATCTATGTTTATCTTTTTTCTTAGTCTGTTCTCTTTTCACTAGAGTACAGTTTAGAACAGCACTGTCCAACAGAAAATGAAAGGGCTACATGTATAATTACTAGTAGTTTCATAAAAAGAAAAATGGAATTTATATTAATAATATTTTTTATTTAAACCAGCATATTCAGAATATTATCATTTGACATATAATCAGTATAAAATATTAATGAGATATTTCACATTATTTTGTTCATAAGCCTCTAGTATCCAGATATTTATACTTACATCAGTCATGAGAATATAGAGAACAATGGAATAGGACAAGAAGCTCACAGAGACCCCCTGAATATATGAATTATAAAGGCAGCACTATAATTAGAGATAAAGAATGGATTATGTAGTTGAAAGATTAGGAAAACTTAAAACTATAGAGAAAATGAAAACTATCCTACCTAATAAAAGAGAAACATGCAAATTGACCATATCCCCAACACCCTTCCCATTGGCTTATCAGCAGAATATGCAAATTAACTGCCAACCAAGATGGCGGCCGGCAACCACACAGCTGAAGCGAACAGGAGGCCTGCTTGCTCCAGTGACGGAGGAAGCCAATGTTCCCAGCCTGCCGGTGCCAGCCTCTGAGCTGTACTCTAAGCACCTATGTTGCAATTATAGAATCTAAACAAGCTCCAGAGACCTGCTTTCAGCCAGCTTTGGCCTCAGAGCTTAGAGCTGCAGTGATGGCAACAGAGTTTCAATTATAGAAGCCAAACAAACCTAACAAACTTTTTTTAGCTCTCAGCTCCAGTGACAGCTATAGAAGGTAAATAAATCCCAGAATTAAAAAAAAAGAAAAAAAGGAGAGGCTGGGAGCTTAAATTGCCCTCCAGCCTGAAAACAGCTCTTAGGCCCTCACCCAGACTGGCCAGGCACCCCAGTGAGGGGACCCGCACCCTGAAGGGGGTGTGGCCAGCTGCAAACAGCCTTCAGCCCGTCATCCAGGCTGGCCAGGCACCCAAGCAGGATCCCCACCCTGATCCGGGACACTTTCAGGGCAAACCAGCAGGCCCCCCACCGATGCACCAGGCCTCTATCCTACACTACAGTCAGGGCGGGACAGCGTGAACTGCTATCTGGGTCCCATGTGCAGCCCTGGGCAGCGGGGCATAAGCCCTGCCCCCAGCTGGGACCCCTGTGTGCCACCTGAGCCCCCAGCTGGGACCCCTGTGCCGCCTAAGCCCTGCACTGCTAAGCCCCACCCCCAGCCGGGACCCTATGACTATAGGAGAGCAGGACAGTGCTACTATTGGAGAGAAGGACAGTGCCACGGGGCCCTGGGTCATTGTGGTGATCGGGCCATCGGTAAGTAGAAAAGTGCAGCCTGTAGGCAGCCCCCAGCTGCGCCTGATCTGGGAGCAGGAAAGCAAGCCTGGCCTGCGGGCAGCCCCCAGCCGCGCTTTCTCCCCGGTCGCCATGAGGATCCAGGAGCAGGAAAGCAAGCCTGGCCTGCAGGCAGCCCCAAACTTTGCCTGCTCCCCAGTTGCCATGGTGATCCGGGAGTAGGAAAGCAAACCTGGCCTGAGGGCAGCCCTCAGCTGCGCCTTCTCCCCGGTCGCCATGAGGATCCGGGAGCAGGAAAGCAAGCCTGGCCTGCAGGCAGCCCCAAGCTGGGCCTGAAACGGGAGTAGGAAAGCCCGGCCTGCGGACAGCCCCCAGCTGGGCCTGCTCCCCGGTTGCCATGGCGATCTGGGAGCAGGAAAGCCCGGCTTGCAAGCAGCACCTCCATCCTGGCCATAGCTCAAGGGAGAGTACAACATGCAGTGGAGGCCAGGAGCCTGAGAGATCAACACAGAGGGTCTCCTGCTCCAAGCCTCCATGGTGTGGCTGGGGGCAGGCCCCCCGCAGACACACACACACACACACACACACACACACACGACACACGGGACGCCTGCTCCGAGCCTCTGCTGCCAGACTAGCCATCAGTAGGACATCCACTGAGGGCTCCTGGACTGTGAGAGGGGCAGGCTGGGCTGAGGGAACCCCCACCCCCCACCCCCAGTGCACGAATTTCGTGCACTGGGCCTATAGTATACTATATAAAATTAAAACTACTATGTAAAAAGGTAGACTTTAAATGGGTTAATACTTAAGTATGAATGGTAAAATATAAAACTAATAAAAAAATCGAAGCAAAATATCTTTGAGACCTCAGAAACACAAACTTGAGGTTAAAAAAATTGATGGAATGCATTATCTAAGAGTGGAAAGGTTTTGGCTGATAAATGGCTGCTGCCATAAAACTGTAAAGGATGCAGAAATCCAGGACTGTGGGGTAGGTTAGTTGCTCTACAGAGATGGAATCATAAAGAGATAATTTAGGCTCAAAGGCTTAAGTTCTCAGCTCAAGGCACAGTATAAAAATGAGAAAAATGCCTATGTTTTTGCTAAAAGAATCTCTTCTCTCTTACCAACTGTAAGGCTGAAATAACTGAAAACCAAGGTATTATTTTAGCCATCTGGCTGCCAAATACACCAGGAATTGTATTCACAGCCTTACCAGACCTCATCTAAAAGTAAAGAGTAATGACCAGGAAACAGTAGGACCTGGATTTGGAATGGGGCTGTATGGCAGAGGGATTTGGAGGACTTCTGACACTTTGAAATAGGTGAACAATAGCCCTTGTTTAATTACTGAAAGTCCTGTGTCCCAGGAAACCCCTCAACCCCAGACAAACCAGAACACTTGATGTGTCCTCCCTTGCTAATCAAAGCGGGAGGTCTTCTTGTCTAAAGATGTTGTTGCTCAACCAAAGGACTTGTATGCATGCATATAAGCCTAACCAATGGACACAGACAACAGGGGGGTGAGGGCATGAGTGGGGAGTGGCAGGGGGCAATGGGGGGATAGGACACATATGTAATACCTTAATCAATAAAGAAATTTAAAAAGAAAAGATGTTGTTGCTGTCTTGCTTGAAGATCCTGTGCTGATCTCACTCGGTTTGCTTCCTGCTCTTCCCAAATTACTTCTTATCTCTGTACACATAATATCAGATTCCAGTAGCTGGGTTGGATATAATTACAAAGACAAACCCAGGAGGAGAAGATTCCTACCAAAAGAATTCTAGATTTGGCTCATTTACATTGGCAAAACCTGAGGAAAATGTTTGGGATTCTGAAAATGTACTGAGGAAAAAGTGTAATTTTGGATTGGGTAGAATTGATTGATTAGGGGTGCACTTGCCACAGGGGTCTAAATTAATGTGCTGCCTTAAGCAGTTGAAAGAGATTCTACTAGTTGGTTCAATTAGTTGACTGAAATATACTATATAATAAAAGGCTAATATGCAAATCGACCGAATGGCGGAATGACCGGTCACTATGATGTGCACTGGCCACCAGGGTTCAGGCGCTCAATGCAGGAGCTGCCCCCTGGTGGTCAGTGAGCTCCCACAGTGGGAGTGCCACTCAGCCAGAAGCCAGGCTCACGCTGGCGAGTGCAGCGGCGGTGGCAGAAGCCTCTTCTGCCTCTGAGGCAGTGCTAAGGATGTCCGACTGCGGGAAGCAGGCCTAAGCTGTCAGTCAGATATCCCCTGTGGGCTCCCAAACTGTGAGAGGGTGCAAGCTAGGCTGAGGGACCCCCACCCTGCCGAGTGCACAAATTTCATGCGCCGGACCTCTAGTAAAGTTAATAATGGCCCACATTGAATACAATTGAGAATGCCAACATTCCTTGAAATAATATAAAGGAATTAAAAGATTACAAAAATAGGAGTGTTGGAGTGGATTTGTCTTGTGCAAATCAAAACATTCTAATCCTAATTATTTCCTAACTAAGTTTCCCAAAAGGACCTATCGGTTTCACTGAGGCCTTGAGAGACACTTTGGTGAAGGGAATAGCAGCATCCATGAAAAACATTTTTAAAAAATTAAGGTATAATTAACATGTAACATATTAGTTTCAGGTGATTAACATGATTCAATATTTGTATATATTGTGAAATGATCACCACAATAAGTCTAGTGATCATTTGTCACCATACATAGCTACGAAATGTTTTTCTTTTTTATTAATATTTTTTTAGTGTACCACAGAATTTTAATAATTAGGTAACTTATTTTTTAATATATTTATTTATTTCAGAGAGGAAGGGAGAGGGAGAGAGAGAGATAGAAACATCAATTACTGATCAACTGCCTCCTGCATGCCCCACCTGGGGGTCAAGCCCACAACCCAGGCATGTGCCCTTGACCAAATCAAACCCGGGACCCTTCAGTCCACAGGCCAATGCTCTGTCCACTGAGCCAAACCAGCCAGGGCCAAAATGTTTTTCTTATGAGAACTTTTGAGATGTACTCTTTTAGCAACTTTCAAGTATGCAACAGAGTAGTATTAACTACTAGAGGCCTGGTGCGTGAAATTCATGCATGGGTAGGTTCCCTAGGCCTGGCCTGCAATCAGAGCTGATCTTCCCCAGGTTGGGGCAGCTGGCCCCACCACCTGTGTCCGCCGCTGCCACCCACCCCCAGTTCCGCATTCCCCATTGGATGACCGGAGCCTGCTGGCCGGGTGGAGGGACCAAGAGGTTGGCCGGCAGGCCTCAATCAGGATCTGGGACTGCGGGCTGGGAGCAGCTCCTATGTGGAGCATCTGCCCCCTGGTGGTCAATGAATGTCATAGATGACCGATTGTTCCACCATCTAGTCGATTTGCATATTATACTTTTATATACATAGATAGCATACTAAACATTACATGACTTATTTTATAACTGGAAATTTGTATGTTTCGACCAATTTCCCCCACCCCCCTACACTCCCATCTCTGTCAACCACCAGTCTCTTGTATGTATCTACTAGAGTCCTGGTGCATGAATTCATGCACCGGTGGGGTCCCTCTGGGTGGCCTGTGGGGATTGGGCTGAAACCTGCAGTTTGAATGCCGCCTGCAGCTCCTACCTGCTGCTCCTGCTCATCCCAGCCCCACTGAACCTGCTGTAGGCTCGCACCCAATCAGTCCCAATTGGGAGAGGCTAATGCCGCCGCAAAAAAGCTCGCTGTCCATGAGTCCTGCATCTGGTGCCCTCCCAAGGGGAGTGGCCTGCAGGATTAGGACAAAACTGGCTCTCTGACATCCCTGAGGGGTCCCAGATTGCAAGAAGGCACAGGCCAGGCTGAGGGACCCAACCGATGCACAATCGGGGCCGGGCAGGGACTGACCAGCCAGGAAGGGATGCGGAAGGTTGGCCAGCTGGGGAGGGACCAAGGGAGGGTTCCTGGGTGTATTCAGCCCATCTTGCTCAGTCCCAATTGGCCAGACGCCAGGAGCAAACTAATCTACCAGACAGAGGGTCTGCCCCCTGGTGGTCAGTGCACGTCATAGCGAGTGATTGAGTGGCCATAGATATCACTAGCATATTACACTTTGATTGGTTAAACAGTCGACGGTCACCGGACAACTGGAAACTTAGCATATTAGGCTTTTATTATATAGGATGGGCTCCGTGTTTTTGTTTGTTTGTTGTTTTTTTGTTTAGATTCCACATGTAAGTTTATTTCACTTAACATAATGCCCCTGAGGTCTATCCATGTTGTTGCAAATAGCAACATTTTACTTTTTTTATGGCTCAATAATATTCATATTTACCACATTTCCTTTATTCACCCATTGTTGGCCATGTCTTGCCTATTGTAAATAATGCTGCAATGAACATAAAACCCATATATTTGTATGAATTAGTGGTTTCATTCCTGGATCATATGGTAGTCCTATATTTTTTTTCAGGACTTCCGTAATAGTTGCACCAATTTACATTCTCACTGACAACTGACAGTACACAAGGGTTCGCTTTTCTCCACATCTTCACCAACACTTATTTCTTGTCATTTTGATAATATCTGTTCTGACAGGTGTGAGGTGATACCTCATTGTGGTTTTAATTTGCATTTCCCTGATTATTAGTGACGTTGAGCACCTTTTTATGTACACAATGGACAACTACATCTTCTTTTGAATAATATTCAGATCCTCTGTCTTTTTTTGTTGTTTTTAACCCTCACCTGAGGATATTTTTTCCAATGATTTTTTAGAGAGAGTGGAAGGGAAGAAGGGAAGAAGGGAAGCAGGGAGGAAGGAATAAGAAGGGAGAGAGAGATGTGAGAGAGAGACATCGATTGGTTACCTCCCACATGTGCTCTGATCAAAGACAGGGATTGAACTTGCAACCCAGGTACATGCCCTTTACCAGGAATCGAACCCATGACCCTTTGTTGCATGATCGGTGCTCTAACCACTGGGTACACCATGTAGGGATTCTCAGATTTTTAATCTGATTTTTAATCAGATTTTTTTGGTATTATTGAGTTGTATGAGTTCTTTATATATTTTGCATATTAGTCCCTTATCAGATACATGATTTCAAATATTTTCATCCATTGAGTTGGTTGCCTTTTTCATTTTGTTGAGGGTTGTTTTTGTTGTGTGGAGCTTTTTAGTTAATGTAATGTAATCCCACTTGTTTATTTGTGCTTTTGTTGCCTTTGTTCTTGGTGTCAAATTCAAGAAATGGTCACCAAGATCAATGTCAAGGTGTTTACTGCCTATGTTTTTTTCTAGGAGTTTTATTGTCTCAGGTGTTTCATTCATGCTTTAATCCATTTTGAGTTAATTTTTGTGCAGTGGTCCAGTGTATCCAATGCCATTTGCTGAAGAGACTGCCCTTTCCTCATTGTATATTTTTGGCTCCTTTATCATAAATTAATTGACTATATATGTATGGGTTTATTTCTGAATATCTATTCTGTTTCATCTATATATATAAAAGCCTAAGCGACGAGCCAACCAGCCAGTAGCTATGACATGCACTGACCACCAGGGGGCAAATGCTCAATGTAAGAGCTGCTGAGCTGCAATGACTTGGCAGCTGTGGTTCTAGGGTGACACACCCGTAACCAGAGAGGAGGTAGCCCGATCCCGGGGTGCGTCACCCAAGAACCACCCTCTTGCAATCCGGGATCCCTCAGGGGATGTCAGAGAGCCAGTTGCAGCCCGATCCCCTCAGGCCAGGCCAAGTGACCCCACCAATGCACGAATCTGTGCACAGGGCCTCTAGTTCATATATATATGTCTGTTTTTATGCCATACTGTTTTGATTGCTGTAGCTTTGTAATATAGTTTGAAATCAGGGTGTGTGATGCCTCCAGCTGTATTCTTTCTCAAGATTGCTTTGGCTATTTGGGGTCTTTTGTGGTTCTATACAAATTATAGAATTGTTTGTTCTATTTCTGTGAAAAATGTTATTAGAATTTTGATAGGGACTGCATTGAATCTGTAAATTGCTTTGGGTATTATGGACATTTTAACAATATTAATTCTTCCATTTGATGATCATGTAATATCTTTAAATTTATTTGTATCTTCAATTTCTTTCATCAGTGTCTTATAATTTTCATTGTACAGGTGTTTCACCTCCTTAGGTCAATTTATTCCTAGGTATTTTATTCTTTTTGATGTAATTATAAATGAGATACTTTTTAAAATTTCTCTTTCTTATAGTTTATTATTAGTGTATAGAAAGGCAATAGATCTTTGAATATTAATGTTGTATCTTACAACTTTAATGAATATGTTTATTAGTTCGGACAGTATTTTAGTAGCCTTTAGAATTTTCTGTATATAATATCATGTCATCTCAAATAGAGGCAGTTTTATTTCTTCCTTTCCAATTTGGATGTGTTTTCTTTTTTTCTTGCCTAATTGTTCTGGCTAAAACTTTAAATCCTGTGTTGAATAAAAGTGGCAAGAGTGGGCATCCTTGTTTTGTTTCTGACCTTAGAGGAAAGCTTTCAGCTTTTTTATCATTGAGTATGGTTTTAGCTATCTGCTCGTCATATATGCCTTTTATTATGTTATGTTCCCTCTGTACATAATTTGTTGAGTTTTTTTAAAATCACATTTGGATGTTGAATTTTGTTAAATGCTTTTTCTGCATCTATTGAGACAATCATGATTTTTATCCTTCATTTTGTTAATGTGGTATGTCATATTGGTTGATTTGCTGCTATTGAACAATCCTTGCATCCCAGGAAGAAGTCTCATTTAATCATGGTGTATGACCCTTTCAATGTATTGTTGAGTTTGGTATGCTAATATTTGTTGAGGATATGAAAAGCATTTTAATGACTCTTCTCTGTGAGCCGGGGAGCTTGTGGGAAATGCTAGGTTAAAATGGGCTCCTTATTTCAATAGAGATGTCAGAATCTTGTGGTCGATAGAGCTTAATAGCAAGGCTTTGCAGCTATTAACAACTGGAGACAAATTGGAAACAATAATAGAAGATCTACTATACTCAAAAAATAGTTTAGTTTACAGAAATCTTTGCTGGTAGGCAGTAAATCATAGGACCCCATATGTCCTGAAATTTTGTTGAAAAATTTAACAATTAGGACAGCTCATGTGCTGACCAAGAAAAATGGATGCCAGTATACAACCGATAACAGCCAAACCAGTGTATATTAGCTGAATATCAGCATGGCGTAGGTCCAAATATGTGGGCAACCCACATAGGTCTACTTGATATGTATAACAATAGCAGAAAAGCCTGACTACCACCACCAAGATTGAGTTCCGAGGCCCTCACCAAATTGCCAATCACAGGTATGAATGAAAGATCTCGAAGGTGAAGAACCCTGTAATGTAAGTGCTTCCGGCATCTTCCCTTGCGGCTCCGTTTTCAGGTTAACAGCAAGAACATCACTAGGCCTTTTGGAAATCATCTGGCCACAGTCTGAACAAATACAGATTTCTGGAGTCTATGAAACCTTTTTGATCTATGGGACAAAGTGCATGCTATAGGAATATATCCATCATCTATTTTTCCAGTGAAGAGTTAGAATTGATGTCTTCATCATGTATGGCAGTATCCCATAGTGCAGTGGTTCTCAACCTTCCTAATTCCGCGACCCTTTAATATAGTTCCTCATGTTGTAATGACCCCCAACCATAAAATTATTTTCGTTGCTACTTCATAACTGTAATTTTTTGCTACTGTTATGAATCGTAATGTAAATATCTGATATGCAGGATGTATTTTCATTGTTACAAATTGAACATAACTAAAGCATAGTGATTAATCACAAAAACAATATGTAATTATATATGTGTTTTCCGATGGTCTTAGGCGACCCCTGTGAAAGGGTTGTTCAACCCCCAAAGGGGTCGTGACCCACAGGTTGAGAACCGCTGCCATACTGGATCCCTGATATATAAGAAAGGCCTATTCTGGCAGGAAGTACCATACGCTTTACAGGGATAAATTTCACCATCAGAAGCTTTACAATAAGCAAGGGTGTGATTCTTACCACATCTAGAATTGGTATGATCTTTGGCATGTGCAAAAGACAGATGGACCTTTAAGAATGACAGCTGCGCCCAGCCGGTGAGCTTCAGTAGTTGAGCATCAACTTATGAACCAGGTCACGGTTCTATTCCCAGTCAGGGCTCCATCCCCAGTTGGGGGAAGGTGCAGGAGGCAGGCAATCAGTGATTCTCTCTTATCATTGATGTTTCTATCTCTCCCTCTCTCTTCCTCTCTGAAATCAATAAAATATGTATATTTATAAAAAACAAAAATAAAATAAAAGCTATTAAAAAAAAGGATGACAGCTGCTGTGAGACAATTTCTTGGAGCAAATCAGTAGGTAGATGTTCATTTGTCTAATGCTTTTTTGTTTGTTTCTCCTTTACTCCAGTAAGCAGAGGGCCCCGAAGCAGTTTGTGCTATCAACAAGCAACATTATATATTGTCTTTTGTCAAGGTTTCATTAACTCTCTGATACTGTCCCAGAGTATAGTCCTTGTTACCAGACCTTGATCATCTTACCACTGTATGGTGCACAAGCTGGTCTAACACATTGGTGATGCTGTGCTCATAGGACCTGAGCTAATGGGTAGATTAATCCAAAGAAAGCACAAGAGCCTCAGCCAAGTTTGCGGAGGTCCAGTGTCTGGTGTGTGTTGGAATGTCCCCTCCAAATTGCATACTTTGTTCCACCAATGACTAAAGAAGAGCCTCAGTGTTTGTTGGGCTTCTTTGAATTTTGTGTCCACTACTCAAGCCCATTTATGGGTGGTCCACGTGCTTCTAGCTTTAACTGGTCGAAGAAAAAGAAAGGCCCCTCCCTCTGTTCCTGGCTGCAGGGCCTTCTGAAGGGAGATAGAATGGGCTCAGTTTTGAGGCAGATCAGGATTCTGTATTAAACCAGGATTTTTGAGCAAACCATGCTTGCCCTCTTCAGAAAGTACCTATTCTTTCAACTTACCATGGGGCTACTTGAGGTAAAAGCAAATTAAAGAAAACTGTGAAGACCTCAGATAGGCTCCCTCAGGGCCTTCTCAAGTTCTCAGAAGGGATGGGTGGCATGTAAACTGTCATACCTGGAAACAAGTTCACAGACAACGTATTTGTAATTTAATATGGGGATATGTTAGGGTCCTTTAAGTCACCTGGCCCACTCCTCAGTCCATTATACACATACCCTCAGCACTTAGCCTGACACATAGTAGACCAAAAAAGGAACAAAAAGCAAATAACATCCTTGGAGAAATATTGATTTAATCGTTTTTTAAAGACACTGCAACATTTATAATGAGCATTCTTTGCAAATAACCATTAAAAAATATAAGGTATGTATACAGTATCAGGATTCTTGTTACAAACAATGGAGACTGGTTCTTTCAAGAAAAAAAGGACATTGGATAGCTCAAAGGTGTTAACCAAGCATTCAGTAAGTCAGAAATGAGGGTGGCACTATGGATTTAAGCAGCAAGAGATCAAAACTTCCGTTATAGGAAGTTTCCAATGAGCGACTTGGTTTCATTCATTTCTCCCAAACCATTTAGAGAAGGTGCAGTTCCCCAAAGAGCAAGCTTTCTGTTCAGGAAATAGGAGGCACTGTTGTCTGTAACCACTGGATTGCTGCACAGACAGAGCTCACCTGGATTAAAATCCCTATGTGAGAAGTGAGACCTCTGTTGAGAAGTAGCTGCTGGTATGTGTGTGTGTGTGTGTGTGGGGGGGGGGTGCCATGTGCTTTTATCAAGCTAAACAAAACCAGCAGTCTACTGTACATAGACAGCTGAGCTTTGAATGTTCATATATGTATTTTTTTCTATAAAACCTATACTCCCATAATTTATGTTGATTGTTAGTGGTTCTGATAGGAATAAAGTATTGCCACATGCTCATATTGGGCATGTAAAAGCTGGCTCTGAAAAATTACCATCAGAAATAGCTACAGAAGCAGGAAAGGTTTCATAAGCTAGAATTTATTCCTTTGAGTTCTGTTTTTGTTTTATATTTTGGTTCTTTAAGCTTGTTTATCTGTCACTACTTTTGCCAATTTAATCAGGAAAATTGCTGAGTGGGTTTGGGCATATATTAGGTGCTTGGTACATATTGTCTCATTTCAAAGGAAGAAAATTAATGGAGTTATATCTCTTTGGAGTCTAAAAACGTGTGAATGCTAATTATACTTATTGATGGTTTGGGGGAGATTGTATGGGAAATGCTACATGAAGTTGTTTTCAGTCCATGTAAGCCTTATTTCTTCCCTTCGTTTATAAGAAAGGCATGAGGCTCCAGTCTGATCCCAGCTACATCCCAGGCTAGGAGGGGTAAGCTGATGATCTCGCAAGGCAGGCCCAGGGCAGGGCCTCCTAGGTGTGCCCTGAAACTCATTCTGAGCTAAGAGCATTGGTGGAACAGAGTGGACCCAGTTCTAAGGCTTCACGGTCAGGAAACTCAGCTTAGTGCCTGGCCAGTCTATTCCGTTTTTCCTCACCCTGGCCCAAGGACATGTGTCTACATCTTAGACATGGAGTGTACAACCAGAATGAACTGTTATCAAAATGCCTGTAAGCCCCTCAGCACATGCAGCAGTGATGGGCATCTAACAACGTATGGCAATACGGGGAGTGAGGCATTCCCCTGCAAGTTTCTAAATCTCAGCATCCAGCTTTGGCATCCTGAGGGGACTGTGGCCTTAGTGGGGTGCTTGGGACCCAGCAGGAGAATGAAAGGCTTACATGGACTGAAAACAACTTCATGTAGCATTTCCCATACAATCTCCCCCAGTTGATTAATGATACTAAAGAGAACGATACAATATTCTTAGTTCAGTTCTTAGCCCTGGGCCTGCCTTGCGAGATCGTCAGCTTACCCATCCTAGCCTGGGATGTAGCTGGGATCAGACTGGAGCCTCATGCAAACAGCCAAATAGCACATGTCCTCTTCATTATTCTTGAGACTTCTGATTCTTCTGCCATTACAGATAGGCTCCAATTTTACTGAAAGAAAAATCTCAAAATCGGGGGTTTAAAATAAAGTAAGAAATGTAGTAAACATGCTCTGTCTTTGTTCTCATTTTAAAACTGATTTAAAATTC
>NW_006297811.1:2182581-2185770 GCF_000327345.1 Myotis davidii | reverse complement strand
TGCTCATTTTTGAGTTTTCTTAGAAATTCTAAGAACTGGCCCAGATTCATGTGATAGTCATTCCTTAATCCGTAGTCACCATGGGCCTCAAGGAGTAATTCTTCAAAAGAATGGAAGAGTCTCAGATCCTCCCCATTTCCTTCGGTTTCGATACTTTCAGCATGCTTACAGGAAATGTGTTTCCAATTGGGATACCTGATCGTGTGCCAGAACTCCTCACAGTGCTCTTTGAAGCCTTCCACACAGATTATACCAGGCTTTCCTGTCATACAAAACCCAGTCACATCTAACCTTTTCCCAGCATCCAAAATCTTCTTCCTTAGGTCCTGCTGATATATGTGATGGCTGTAGATCCACATTCGGAGAAATATGTTCTTGACCGGCTTTGCTTGTATAGATGGTTCATAAACAAGCTTTCTGTTCAGGAAATAGGAGGCACTGTTGTCCTGTAACCACTGGATTGCTGCACACACACAGAGCTCACCTGGATCAAAAGTCCCTATGTAAGAAGTGAGACCTCTGTTGAGAAGTAGCTGCTGTTGTCTGTCAAGCTCAGAGGACCGTCCAAACAGCTGCAATGCTACATAGGGATAGCTGTGAGGCATGGTTACTTGCAAATCAATTTTCACCTTAAAATGGAAATCAAATAGATTTAAGTACCATAAAATCACCCAAGCTAGTTTATCAGTAGCAACTGCATGATTTTATGAAGTATAATAGTTATTGCTACTATTGGCATCTGTGTGCCAGACACTGTACTAAGTACTTTACACTATTCCTTCCATTTATACATTCATTTATCCCAGTATTTATCAAACACCTAACCATGTTCCAGGTACCCTATGGTAGAATAAAGAAGCGAAGACACCATTTCTACCCTGGTGAAATCTAGAGCCTAGTGAAGGAGACAGACATTAAACAAAAAATTATGCATAGCAAGTGTTGAATTTCAGTGGTGAGAAACATTACCATGGAAGAGTACAAGGACCCAATGAAATGCGTAAACAGGGGGACTGAATCCAGTCTGGGGAACCAAGACATCTCCTTGGGGGAATGACAAAGGATGAGTAGGAAATAGAAGAGTGGCTCTCAAGTGCCTAGTCTACTTATTACCTGTGCTATGCTAATGCTGGAGATAAGTGGGTCAGAAGAAGAAGGTAAATTCATTTTTAGTGTTCAGATTTCTATCTGTTTGCTTTCTGTGTTAGAGTACCACCAAAGAAACAGCCATTCACCTCTTAAAAGCCAGTTTTGCTAAAGGCCACATTTGTATTTGTGAAAATCACATATGTACAAGAGAACCCATACTATAATAGTTGGATGGGTAAAAAACTGTATGACTGAGCAGAATAATAATGGTAGTGAAATGTTTTTTAATTAAAAAAACAATACTGGGTATATTTGTTAAAAGGTTTGCATGTTTACATGTTCATATAAAATTCAGGATGTTTACTGAAGATAATTTACAGGGCACTCGTATTTTACGTATTTTGCTTTCAAACAAGGAATGGAAATATCCTGGAATATCTTGTTTGTTTCTTCAATCTGAAAGCTCATGTTCCAAGCGTTTCCAATAAAAACGAGGTACCTGAGAATTAAAACAACTCAAGGCACTTACCTTGGGCTCCTCAATCTGGAGTGTAATCACAAATTCAATTTTTGGTGGCAGCGCCTCCCTTGTGCCTTCCAGGTATCTTTTTATAGTCGTCAGCGCATTCACATCTTCCAGCTTCACTTCTCCTTGGTTGGGAAACATAGACAACAGCATTTCCATCTCCAGCAGCTGGAGCTGCAGGCACTCTTGGACAGAAGCGGAGGACATGTTGCCTAGAAACCAACCTGCCAGGAAAACTGGAGAGGCCCAGGGACACTGGGTTTGTCAGTCAGCAGTGCCCAGCAAGATCTCCCCACGTTCCCTTTGCGCGGGCGCAGTTTTGCAGGAACACCGGACACTGAGAGCTGGGGGTACACACCGGACACTTACACTTTTCTGCTTTACCTCCTGGGTCCAAAATCTAGCATGTACAGCATCCCCAAGGCACTGCCTTAAAATTCAGATTCCCAGTCTCCCCCACCCCCACCCCGCTTCCGATCTGGATCCGGGGATGTGGACTTCCAACAAGTGTTCCCAATTATTCCCTTGCAGGTGGTTGGCAAGCCTGGATTTGGGGAAAGGCAAGAGGCCCAGGGGGAATCCTCCCAGGTCCCTGGCCTGGGCAGAGCTGGACTCTGCGGGCAGGGAGCCCCGCAGTGCGGGGTGAGGGGGGGAGGGGGAGCTTTGGTTCCCCGGCTCTGGGGTCTTGTGGGCCCAGCCGCCCCCAATGTCAGAAGTCGCCCCTCCGCCTCAGCGCCCAGGGTCCCTCCCGGGTGGTCCTTTCCGCCTCTCCCGAGAGCCAGTGGGCCCGGGCCGGCGTCAGAGAGCTCCGGACGATTTGGACCCATTTGCCTCTGCCCCGAGGGGTCTAAGTTTAAGCAAAGGTGGGGGGGGGGGTAGGAGGGAATGGGAGGGGAGGATCCTACAGTTACATAAATAAAATGAGGTTTAGTGTCAACTAAACCTGGGCGCAGATGGGGCGGGGCGGAGGCCCGAGAAGGCTTCCCGGAATCCAGAGGTTTGGGAGATGAACCCCGAGCATGGAGAAGCGGAGCGGGATATCAGGTCCCTTTCCCTGTGACTGAGGCCACCTTGTCAGAGGCCTCAAATCGGCGCTGGCATCCCCCATCCGGGACCCTAGGATTCCCAGCTTCCCACAGACACGGGATCTACATCCCCCAGACCCAAATTTGGAGGCGGAGCTGGGTATGTTCTGGCCGCAGTGCTCGGACGGCTCGCGCCCCTCGGCTGCAAACCCCGGGCCACCGCGGAGGCCTCACCCTTCCTGGTCATTCGGGGGACTCAGCCCCAAGCTGTTTTGACTATTGTTCGATTTACAAACATGTTGTTAGACACAGCATACTCATTTCCATTCCTAGGCAAAGCAGTTGGTTTACCAACTTCGAAAATGTGTCTTGCGATATTCCTTAGGCTACCAAGCCATGCTTTGGCTGTTACATTTATTTGCTTAAGGGGCAATGTCTACACATGATGAGACATCCCCTGAGTTTTCCATTCACTGCTGGCTAGAGGAGCTGACAAGGCAGACAGGCTCCAGCCCTCTCACTCACCGGAGTCTATTTTTAGTTACTTCC
>NW_006297811.1:2144409-2182567 GCF_000327345.1 Myotis davidii | reverse complement strand
GCTGAACTTTTTCAGAGTGGACCCTGGGCTTGGAAGCACTTTTAACAAAAGCGTTCACGTACCCATTCAAAGTCGTTTCAGCACGTGAAACGCATGAAGGGGTGGACGCATCTTATCTTAGTAATAATAATAAAAAGACTTTTTGGACTTACAGGGCTGGTGTACGCCCTATGAATAACCGTGATACATTACCCACGGGTCAGTTTTTAACAGAATGTGGTCATGCTTGGGAAAGAGGTTTGATCACTTTGGACCGGACTAAGTCAGCGTGGCTAGCGCCAGCTTTCTTCCAACCGAACAAAACGTTTTCCACCATTTCCTTTAACTTTTGTTCATTGAAGCAATTAAGGACCATAAAGGAAACAAGATACAGGCACACCTCATTTCAGAGCGTCGCACAGCTGTTTTACAAGTGGACGGCAAGGTCCTCCACCAGCCGAAGGTTGACTGGCTTTGCTGGCGGTGCTCGCCCACCGTGGCGGCCTGGAGGCGACCCGCACCCGCCAGGTTTGCCCGGGAGGCTGGCAGCTGGGGGGCTGCTGCTCTTCTCACGGCTGATTGGAGGTGGGGCTGACCCAGGGACTGAGCAGTGCACACAGCCGAGGCGGGGAGCCCCAAGTTCCACCGGGAATGGGACTACCCCAGAGGAGGACGTGGCCAAGCGGACTAAGAAAAGTTACAGGGCTAAGGGCCGATGTTTGATTTTTTAAATTAAAGGTAAAAGGAAGATGATGTTAGTTTCAGAGCTTCCTTTCTTTCCTTCCTTTCCTTTTCCTTCCTTCCTTCTCCAAGGATATGTTCATTAATTTGAGAGAGAGAGAGAGGAAAGAAGAGGAAGGGGGAGAGAAACATCAGTTGCCTCCCATATGCACCCAACAGGATGGAAGCGGCAACCTAGCTGTGTGCCCTGGACCAGAATCAAACCCGAACCCTTTTTGGTGTGTGGGAGGGTGCTCCAACCAAGGGAGCCACCTGGCTGGGCCAGAGTTTAACTTAGAAGTGTGTCCTGATTCTCCCTTATGAAAATGGAACCACCCCCTGTAAGGTATTGGAGAGGAAGGAGACTGTTAGCCTTTGTTTTTCATCTGGGAATAGTCTCTGTAGGCTGGGAAGAATTACAAAAGAACTGCACAGATTTCCCACATGTTCTGGGTATGTAGGTCCAGTCCCCTTGAGAGTACGACCTTGGGCTTTGGGGTCATCAGGTACCATCGTAAATTTAGCTCATTTAAGTGAGGCCCAGGCCTAAGCTGTTCCACTTGTAAAATGAGGTGATTTTTGATCTTGTAGGAGTCTAGGAATCTTGCTGTGGAATCTTCATTTTAGTTGAGAGTGGACCATTTTAAATTCAACCCAGGTCCAGGGATATCCCTAGAGCCAAAATGGGAGATGAGTTGTGAAATATATCTGACCCCTGCCCTGGAGTGGACAATATAATTGGGTCAAGATTTTCTAGGTACTACCAACTCCCAGGACTTATTCTGTCATTCTTTTCTTTCTTAAAAAATGGTTCTTTGGCCCTAACCAGTTTGGCTCAGTGGAGAGAGCGTCAGCCTGCAGACTGAAGGGTCCCAGGTTCGATTCCGGTCAAGGGCATGTACCTTGGTTTCGGGCACATCGCCAGTAGGAGGTGTGCAGGAGGCAGCTGATCAATGTTTCTCTCTCATCCATGTTTCTAACTCTCTGTCCCTCCTTTCCTCTTTGTAAAAAATCAATAAAATGTATTTTTTAAAAAATGGTTCTTTGGGGAGGTTCAAAATGAGGCATGCGTATTTGGGGTGGCCGTTTTTGAAGCAAATGGTCCTTGAAAGATTTCTTAATATGCCTGAAAAATATTCCTTAATTTTGTAGACATGGATTTAGATGCTATTACAAAACACTCAGCATTACATGCCAAGCCCAGTGGACTCATTCTTCAATATGGGACTGCTGGATTTCGAACAAAAGCGGAACATCTTGATCATGTCATGTTTCGCATGGGATTATTAGCTGTTCTACGGTCAAAACAGACAAAATCTACAATAGGAGTCATGGTAACAGCATCACACAATCCTGAGGTAATGCATTTAGTTCTCTGATCAAGCAAACCTTTATTTACAAGACCAAACCTTAATGTGTTGAGCAGTTTGATCTAGTGTTCAAATTCTAATTCTAGGAATGGGCCATCACGTCGTTTTGTGCCTTTGGATGTGAAATAGCTTTTTCTTACTGAGTGGTCATATGGCTCATGATTCATTAGTGGGTGTGGAGAGAATGAAATGAGTCTGTTATTTTTGGGGGAAGTGTCCACATTAGAGAAATAACAGAATGTCCTTCCAAATTACTTGCCACAGTATCAGTAATAAAAAATCTTACCTCTGTTAATTTAACAGAAATTAGATTAGAAGCAAGGTGGGGAAAGGGCAAACGTTTGCAAAGACTTAGTGCATTTTGAAAATTTTCAGACAGGTTTCTTTAATAGCTAGGGAATAGTTTCTTGTTCTGAAGAAACAGCCAAACAGGAGGCTCCAGGGATCCACAAGTGAGCTCCGGACAGAATGTTGATGAGGCTCATGGTGTTGGTGTTTATGACAAGTTTTTGTCAAAGGAGTGGAAGCCTGGTGTATGGATTCGTGCACATTGAAAGGAAATTAATTAGGAGATGGCACCTGGGGTGGTGCTGGGGCTCAGGGGGTGTCTGTGAAGTGAGCAGGGTTCCTCAGGCAGGTGGGGTCCCTGGGCCTGGCCTGCAGGGATTAGGCTAAAACCAGCAGTCTGACACCCCCTGAGGGTCCCAGAGTGGGAGATGGCACTCTGCAAAGTTGCTGTTGCTCTGCAGCTCCTGTGTTGAGCATCTGCCTCCCTGGTGGTCAGTGTGCATCATAGCTACCTGCGAGTCACAGCCTTTTATGAATCTAGATTCCTTTTGATACAACTAAACTTTTATTCTGTTGCTCACTAATACGGGTGAGGTAAAAACAGTTGTGTGTATGTGAAACACAATTTATTCTTGTATTATTATTTATTAGTTATTGTATTATTTCCCATATGAACAACTGTAGACCTACTTTTGCCCCACCATGTACATGATTTGAATAATATGCTTCTGTTTGGTTACTATGGCATGAGATTTTTGCCTTTGTAGCTAAATCAAAAGTAAGTTAAAGCTATGTAGGATTGTAACCTCTTCCCCCAAAACATGAGGACTTTGCTTGTCCAACTTCTAAATGTGCATTATTATAAATGCATGTCTAAATTTCTGTAATTTATGAATGATTTGTAGGCAGAACCTCATATTTATTGCATTTCTTAAAATAATTCTGAGCTGTTTCCTTCAGTTGACATTCACTCTAAATCAGCAATTGCCAACCTTTCAGACCTTACGGATCACTAGTGGTCTGTGGACCACCAGTTGGTGACCGCTGCTCTAAACTGTACTTTTTTTCCCCCAGAAATTTGAGCAGGACAGGATTAGGAGTCAGTTTTCAGCTTCTGTGCCACCCACTGGTTGACACACTGGCCAGGATGTGCTTAGAATCGAAAGTAATAGTGAGAAGGAGTTCTAGGCCCTCACTCTGCTCCAGCTGTGCCTTAGTTAACAGGTGGTTAAAGCACAGATGGCAGCCATTTAAAACTAGTGTAGTCTATTGGGTGAAAGAGTCAGATGGACTTAATGTTTTACTATCAGTACTGACACTTCTTGGCTGTATGAACATAAGCAAATAACTTGATCTGAATCTTTGTTTTGTCAGATTAGAATAATAATGGGATCATTAGTTTGTTGTGTGGGGTCATGAAGATCTACTGAGCTAATGAGTACAAGACACCTAGTCTAGGGCCTGGCATTCAGTCAGGGTCACTGGTGAAGCTCTCAGCCATCACTGCCTTTTGTTGGGAAAAAGCAGCTGGAGTTTACTTCCTCAGCTCACCCTTTTGAAGATGCACAGATGCTCATGTGCTATACAAATAGTTGAAGGTTAATAACTAAGACTTTTTACATTCTTAACTAAACATCATTATTCATTACCCACTTTATTGAATATATGCTGTGGCTCTTCCCTTATGTTTGAGATACTAACAGGTGAAAGAGTACATGGTTGTTTATAAATAAAAAGTTTTTGCCATAAAAAAAAAAAAAGATGCACAGATGGCTTATCAATTGTTTTTCTTTTAAGGAAGACAATGGTGTCAAATTGGTTGATCCTTTGGGTGAAATGCTGGCACCTTCCTGGGAGGAACATGCTACCTGTTTGGCAAATGCTGAGGAGCAAGATGTGCAGAGAGTGCTGCTGGACATCAGCGAGAAAGCTGCCGTGGATCTGCAGCAAGACGCCTGCGTTGTGATTGGTAGAGATACCAGGTGACCATCGAGTTAGTGGTGCAAGCAGCTTTGGGAACTCAGTATAAGTGATTGTAACAGTTTTGGTACCATGATAAATGGAAGAAAACAGAACTGCCCCAGGAGGCCTCTCCCCTACCTGGTCTTTTTAGGAGACACAGGGACTAAGTCAGCACTACAGCTTGGGTTTTGGAGTCGGAACACCAACTCCAACACTTACTATCCACTTTAACCTTTTGGAGCTTCCCTTTGCTCATCTATAAAATGTTGATGATAAGGCCTACCACAGGGTTTTTGTGAGGATTACATGAAATAATTTACGCAAAATAATACATTTCCTGGCACAAGAGAATTAACAAATGTCTCCCCCCTGTACTTCTAGGTTTACTTTTTCCCCTGTAGAGTAAGAACACATGATTTTAACTCATTATTTTTAGAGATATATTTTATAATCCCATGTTGTTGGCCTATATATTTATATTATTTTCCCATGCTGGAGTTCACTGTAAAATATTGTTTACTTCTACAAATTTGTCATATTTGGCAGCTTTTACCTTCCTTTACAAAAAGATTTTTTTGTAAAATGTTAGATTAAAAAGTGTGCTTTGAAACAAGCATTCACATTTATATAAGATTTGATTTAAGCCAGAGATGCTTTCTAAAGGAAATTTTTACTCCATTTCTTATTGCTTTGCACTAGTGTTTTACCCTTAAATGTGTGATCAGAGGGACTTCCATCTGTCACTGATTCCATGACCACTGTATGTATGGGTAGCAGAACTAGCCAGGTGACTTATGTTCTGAAGCAAATGATCTCACAATAAAGCCATCCACATGTGTTTGCCTCTTGCCCATTAACTAGTTAAAATGATACAGAACATCTTTTTCTGCAAGGCAGTTATATAATATATATTGCTTTATTTTCAGATAGGAAGATAATTTTTTCTTATGTTTTAAAATGAAAAGTGAGTTGTATTTCCTTGATACTTTAATACCCAATGCTGCAGTATTAGTTACTGCTCTTAGGCAGTGTGTGTAGTTATTGTCAAACTTGACAAGGTATTTGGGTATGGTGTAATTAGTGCATCCTTTATATCTATTTTCTAAATTCATTTAAAAGCCAGTATCTTTCCAAGAAATAACATTGTAAAAGACTTCTCATACTCTACCCAAATTATATTTTTCAGAGTTTTCATACTTGACAGGTTTTAGTTCAAATATAATGACCTTATTATTCTGATATTTGTAGCACATAATTTCAGCATTAGCTTTCAGAACTAGCCACCTACCTGTTGGTTTCTGGATGGGAGGTACTATTTTTCCTCTTTTGTCTCCTAGGCCCAGCAGTGAGAAACTTTCACAGTCTGTAATAGATGGCATCACTGTTTCAGGAGGTCAATTCCATGGTAAGTAGTTATCTTAAGTTGTAAATTAATATTTAAAAAACATTTTAAACAATGATAAAAGTAATACATGTTTATTTTAGAAAGGTTTGAAAGTACAGATAAACAAAGTTTTTTAAAAATGAACCTCAGGATAAAAATACTAGTCTTTAAAATTAAAAAAAAAATTTTTCTGGGCATGCATATTTTATTTTATGTATACATTACATGTAGGAAGCATCTTAAACAGCTGTCTTTAGTAAGGCTGAACTCCTAGAAGTTACTTGAAGTCTATCCTAGGGAGTTTTTGTCAATATCAGGTATTCATTCCCTAATGGCTGATCACGTGTGGAATCAGCTGTTGTCTGTCATGTAGGTATGGAAAGTATCTTTGGTCTACTTGTAATCATGATTTTAAGTTTTGACAAGTGGTTTGGCGTTTTCCCCCCCTATTTTTAACAAATGAGGAAGTATTAAATGCAACAAAATGGAGGCTAGAATCCTCTTCTTATATAGGTTGGGCCCCTTGTGAATTCAATGAACCCATTGTGCTTGGAGGTGAATTTTCCTAGTGTTAGATTGTTCTCATTTAAAAATTTCTTCTCTTCACCTTTTCAGCCTCCTTTCCAGATCCTGTGTCTTCCCTTCCTTCACAGATAACCTGGCTTCTTCCAGTAGTACACCTAGCTCACTTCTCTCTTTGCTCTTCTAGTCGTTACTTTGCCTACTACAGGCCAGTCTCCATCCTTGCCCCTCCAGTGAAAGGCCTCCTGACACTTACCTGAATTCTAATTGTCAAATCCAGTGGGTGTTATAAAAGTGGGGATTTTTAACCTGGGCCCGGGACCTGCAGGGGGTGGTGGTGGTTAAGCTGCCCACACCCTGCGTCCCTGTTAATATAGTATGCAGAGTGTTGCCTGCACACACACTTAGTTTCTGGGGAGAGGACTCATAGCTTTTGTGAGATACTCAAAGGGATCTGCAACCTAAAAATAACTTAGAATTTATGTTTTGAAATTTTTATTTCAGTCTATGTCTTGGCAGCTGTCCATAATTTGGCCTCCCTCTTTCTTTAAGCTTCCACTTCCTTGGCGACTGTTCCTTGTTGGTCTTCTCTGTGTGCTCCTCTACCCTCTCTCTTAATGTGGCCATACTTCGCTTCTCTCTGTCACTCTGCCTGAGTGGTCATCTTTACCGCCATAGCTCCAGCTACGTATATTCTTTTATTTACTCATTTATTTATTCATCAAACATTTCTGAATGCCTGTTTTTACAACCTTTCAATAGTCTATATTTCACTATTTCAACCCATAGTAAGAAACCCATTTGGTATCATGATGTGTGTATGTGTGCTTGTCTGTATAGCTGAGATAAAAGTTTCCATACATACTACTTACCCATACTACACGATGTGCATTCATCTATTGCTTTAGAAAATGCAGACATGCAGTGGCTCAGCCTGCAGTGTGCAATGCGTTGGTCTGAATGACGCCCCATCAGGTGGCTGCCCCTGCTTTACATTCACTCTGCCCAAAACTGTGTTCTTCCTAGAATGGCTGTTTTCAACATTTTGATTCTATCTCTAGAAGCATCACTTTTTTACTGTTTTATTTTAGAAAAAATTGAGGTTTATTTATTTTTTTTAACCTTTCCTTCATTTCTCTCCAGCTTCAGTGTATTTCAGGAAACAAAAGATTAATGCAGCTACAGCACAAGGAGCTTTGGGGGAAGCTACTGGAAGATAAGATTAGGGAGGTGAGCAGGGGCCAAGTCATTCCAAGCCTTAGAGGTCATGGTAAAGATTTGGGTTTTAGTCCAGATGCAGTGGGTCTCCACCAAAGGATTTTAAGGCAGTCACTCTGGCTCTTGTGTAGCGAGAGATAGGAAAGTTGTAAGAAAGGAAAAGAGACCAGTGAGGAAACTGCAGAAGTTTGTGCAAGAGTAATGATATCAAGAGAAATGGAGGAACTTGAAATTAATATTTAATCCAAAGGATTTTGTGATGTGATGAGGATAGAGCTGTGAAGAATAGTTTCTATGTTTTTGGGTTGATCAGTGGAATAGAGGTGTTATGCTTTTTATTAACTGTAAAAAGTCATTTAGTGAATGTTTATTTGGTAATTTTGATATTGGTCATAAAATTTGTTTCATCCTTTAGTATGCCTTTTGGAATAGTTTTTCTCTTCCTTATGCAGTTCTCCTCCTTAGACTTAAGCTTTTACTTATTTTGGGGGTTTCTCCAGCTCCTCTCATCTAATCCTTATACCACAGCCAAGAACTTAAATGACTTTTCACCTTCAGTGCAAACTCTAGTGCATGACTTTGAAGACTGTTGACAGATTTCATGAATGAATATTTATTGGATACTGGCCTATCCCTGCTATCTATTTCTCCTGTTCCTTGCTCATGTTGCCTTTTTTTGTGTGTTTAGATTTTTTACTATAAGCTATTTGTTTTTTTGAAAAACAAATTATTTGTGGGACATTTTTGAGGTTTATGGTGAACGCAGAGTTTAATGTTTGCTTCTGCTGGGAGTACTACCTGGCTGGTTGATGACATGGTTCTTTGATGACAAGGTTCTTTTAGATCCATGTGGTTATGGGAATTTGGGTTGGAAATCCATGGGAGGTATGTGATTGTGGTTATGTTCTTTAGCTGTGGGTTTTCCCTCTGCTGTGCTGAGTTCTAAGACAGCTTTTCTGGGAGGGGACTTTTGACTTATTTTTTTTTACTCCTCACCCGAGGAGAAGTTTATTGATTTGAGACAGAGAAACATTGATTGGCTGCCTCCAGTAGCCACCCTGACCAGAGTTCTAACCCACAACCTAGGTACGTGCCCCAACTGGGAATCAAACCTGCCACCTTTCTGGTGTACAGGATGACACTCCAACCAACTGAGCCACCCAGCTGGGTCTTGACTCACGTTTGTTTTTATTTTTTTATTTGTTGTTGAAAGTATTACATATGCCCCGCCATTGTCCTCTCCCAGCCCCCTGCATTGTCTGTGTCCATTGGTTATGCCTCTATGCATACAAGTTCCTTGGTTGATCTCTTCCCCTCCATGACTCACTTTTGCCCTGAAGAATAGTCCTCTGGGGCCTCAGCTTTATGAGGGCCTGGCCTTCTACTGGGTTCCCCCTTTTAGAACAACATGGACTTTTTTGCACTGAAAACCATAGCTCAATTTCAAGTTTCGAGGAATGTCCAGAGAATAAAACTAGTTTCCTTGGCTCTAATTGTGGAGTTCTTCTGTTTAAATAGATTTTGGCCTACTTCCTCTACAACTTGTTGGTACTGCAGTTACTTCTAAAAAGAAATTTTTAATCTAGCATTTCTGGTTGTTTGTAGGAGTGTTCATCTGAATTATGTAGTTTGTAATGTTACTGGAAATATAACTCAATTACAACTTTTCTGTACTGCTCTGTTTTTTTATTTGTCTATACTGAGTGATTTTGTTATCAGTAGTTCATATTTCTTTTAGAATTGAGTTTGGGTTCAAAGTGTATTTTTTTTATAACCACCAAACAGTTAACTGAATTTTGACACTACCTACCTGGAGGTAGTGCTTAATCCTACCCCAGTCCCTTAAGACTGCCATCCCCACACCTCCTTCAGTCGTCTGGGCTTCTGACCAATCTGGAGCCTCCTTGGGTTGGGTTAATTTGCTAAAGCAGCTCACAGAACTCAGAGAAGCATTTTACTGACTAGGTTATTAGTTCATTATAAAGGATTTAACTCAGGGACAGCTAGGTTAAAGAGATGCGTAGTGAAAGGTGTGTGGGGCGGGATTCAGAGCTTCCATGCTCTCTGAGCATCCCAGTCTCCACATGTTCACCAACTGGAACGTTAACCTTTTGGTCTTTTGAGTTCTTATGGCGGCTTCATTACATTGGTATGAATGATTAAATCATTGGCCATTGGTGACTGAACCCAATCTCTAGCTTCTCCAGCCTTCCTCTCTGAAGTTGGGGGTGGGGGAAGGGGCTGAAGGTAGCAACCCTCTAATCATGTGAAATCAGCCTCCACGCTTAGGTTACCTAGGGGCTTTCCAAATGTCACCTTTTTTTTTTTTTAAATCCTTACACAAAGATATCCTTTCAATTGCTTTTTTAGAGAGCATGGAAGGGAGGGAGTGGGGAGAGAGAGGGAAAGAAGCATCAATGTGAGAGAGACATATCAATTGGTTGCCTCCCACACAAGCCCCAACCATGCCTGGAATTGAACCTGCAACCAAGGTGCTTGCCCTTTACCTGGAATTGAACCTATGACTCTTCTGTGCATGAGCCAGAGCTCTAACCACTTGACACACCGGCCAGGGCCCAAATACCACTTCTTTAAGGTAATAAAAGACATCATATTGCTCTCTTTAAGAAATCCCAAGGGTTTAGAAGCTCTGTCAGGAATGGGGACAAAGACCAAATACATATTTCTTACTATAAATTACAATGTGACATGCACTTGTATTGATTTTAGTGGATATTTTTGCTTTTTAAAATTTAGCATTTTGTGTTTTCTGAACTGTATTTTATCACCTTCAGTTCCTTCAGTATGAATCCATTTAAACTTTTCTTTATTAAGAAATGTGCTACATTGCTTTCTTTCCTTCTGTGACAGATTATGGCTTGCTGACAACGCCGCAGCTGCACTACATGGTGTACTGCCGGAATACCCAGGGCCAGTATGGAAAGGCAACCACAGAAGGCTACTACCAGAAGCTCTCCAAGGCCTTTGTGGAGCTTACCAAACAGGTGAAAACTTGAATGTTAATTACATAGTTTGTTACTTCTCCTCTTTCCAAAAATTCGGCATATCATTTTCTTTCCAGGACTACACAAATTCTGGTCCTTATATCCTAACTGTGTGTTGGCATTTACTTGGCAAGGCATGTAACATCCTTAAATCACTGGGGGAACAAACATGGTGGTTTTCTTGTGGTTATAAGTATTCATTCAGATGAGTTTACTCTTTTTTAAAAATACATTTTTATTGATTTTTTACAGAGAGGAAGGGGAAGGGATAGAGAGTTAGAAACATCGATGAGAGAGAAACATCGATCAGCTGCCTCCTGCACACACCCCACGGGGGATGTGCCCGCAACCAAGGTACATGCCCTCGACCGGAATTGAACCTGGGACCCTTCAGTCTGCAGGTCGACGCTCTATCCACTGAGCAAAACCGGCCAGGGCGAGTTTACTCTTAAGTAGGTGCTATTGATATCACACTTGAGGCATCTTACTGTTGAGATTTTCTTGTTAAGGGAATTGGCATGTTAAACCTGGATGAGATTTGAGGAGCTTAATTCATTTGATCAATAAATATTGAGTGTATGTTATTGTCAGGCACAGCAAACCAAAACAAAGCCCTTGCTCTCATAGAATTTATATTCTGGGATGAGGATGGGTAGGAGACTGTCAATTAGAAAAAAAACAAAAATGCCCCATGGTGTTATATACTATGAAGAGAATGAGAGATGTTTTACTGCTCATTCCCACCTTTGAAAGACTGTCATGTGACATAGACTATATTATTTTTAAGGACCCTGCTTTATTGAGGCTAAATCTAAGAAAGCTTGACAAAAAAAAAAAAAAATGAGATGGCCTAATTAAATTACAGTACCCAGAGAGAAAGAAACAGCGGTTCACCTGTTAACAGCTGTGGACCAGCTAACAAGAGACTGCTCACATTAGCAGGTGTCTTTTGGAACTTCAGATTAATTTCCAGGTGCTATGCCTGCAATTGTTCTAAAGAGAGTATAGCCAGGCATTTTTGAACCCAGGAGCCTCTGCCTCTTATTTAACATGAACTTCCCACTTGCCCATAACCTATCCAAGGGAGCAAACACTTCTGACTTGGACTCTGTGCCTACCCAGAACTGGCCCGCTTCACTTCTCCCATCCCTTTGTCTATAGCTAATGTAAATCCCTGTAACCACTCACATCGATCTCCCCCGTTAGTGATGTATAAAGACACTTGCGCAACTCTGGGACGACGGTGTCACGTCTGTCTTTTCTATCGGGCTATGCTGCTGGGGTTTTAGACTCTAACCCCAAGAGCAGTCCTTTTTTTTCTAGCAATGACTTTTAAAAAAGACTTTCAGCTGTGAAAGTAAATTTTTGGTTTAACAAACTCCATTTCCGTAAGTCATTCAATCATTGAAACTGTTGCTGTGTCAGTGTTCAAAAAAGGGTATTTTAAAATTTTATTTTGATGTTTTATGATTTTCATCTGAATATGTGTGCCCTTTTGTTTCTTGATTTAAAATAGATGAATTGAAATAATGGAAGATGTTTACATCTGGGTATGCATGCCTTATGATTCACTCTTACCTTTAGAACTTGAGATTTTCCTCCCTGTGTCTTTCCTTTAAGGCTTTCTGCAGTGGTGACGAATGCCTGTTACTTAAGGTTGACTGTGCAAATGGCATAGGGGCCCTGAAGCTGAGAGAAATGAAAAACTACTTCTCCCGGGGGCTGTCAATTCAGTTGTTTAACGTTGGGACTACCGGGAAACTCAATCATTTATGTGGGGCTGACTTTGTGAAAAGTCATCAGAAACCTCCACAAGGTATGTAAAAAATTTGTTTTTGGAGTTTTGAAACCAATCTCATTTACAAACAGAAGTGGCCAAATGAGGAGCCATGCATTTGGGTTTTGTGTCACTTGTAGACATCTGGGCACCTTCCTACTCATCAGTGCCATTCCGAACATGGACTCTGCCTGTGGGTCACAGGACTCCTCACAGCGTGTGGAGTGGGAAAGCAAACTCAGAAATTGGTAATCTGGAGAGCTTGTTCACAGACTGAGTCCTGGGCTCTCCCGCAGAATTTCTGAGTCTGTAGGTCTGGATCGGTTTTGTAGAGTACAGGATTTTGCATTTCTATGAAGAGCCCAGGGCTTTTTGATGATGCTGGTCTGAGGACCACACTTTGAGAATCACTGATCTAAAGAATAGCAATTGGTAAGTAGCATAATTTTTCTTCTTATTGAATTAGACACACTGTGGAAAGAGAATGCGCCTGCTGAATTATGTGTTTCCAGAATCAGTGTTTTCCACAGTGGGCATGTTAGGGGGGAGACTGTTCTTCAGATTGTAGTTATAGTCAGGTTTCTATATTTAGCTGCATTATTGATTCAAAATTGTTAGCCTGGTTTGCAAATGTATTTTGTTTGATCTGTGTGTCTGTGTTTAATTGCATTAGTTGCCACCATTTATTTTTATTAATTTTTGTTCATTGATTTTAGAGAGACATCGATTTGTTGTTCCCCTAATTTTGCATTCATTGGTTGATTCTTGTGTCTTGACTGGGGATTGAACCCTCAACCTTGATGTATTGAGATGACGCTTTAACCAACTGAGCTACCTGGCTAGGGCCATTTTTAAAATGCTTCGATTTCACTTAAATATTGGAATCTGGCTTCTCTTTACCTCATGTCACGTGGACTGGCTGCAGTAGAGTGGCTCCATACTAAGACAGGACTGCATTCTTCAGAATTCTACAGACCTTGTCTAGTGGCTTCTCATATTAACGTTACTTTATGCCTTACTATAGTAAGCATTTAAATTTCCAGTTTAACCAACTTAAGCTCCCTTTCATTGGTTGCTAGTTTTGACTACTACTTTACCTGCAGCTCAGTTCTCAGGCCCTGATCTATCCATTCACTAAATCGTGAGCTTTTTATCTTGCTGTAGGCACTGGGGCTATAGTATGAACAAACCATAGGCCCTGACTTTCATGGAGCTTGTGTTGAACCCTGTAGTCAATCTTAAATTCATATTCACTGCCTACTTGCTTCATGTTGCATTGGCAATATGTTGACATCCTTATATCTAATAAATTTGTAACAGTTGCTGAGGTTTCAATAATTTTATGCAAATTACAGAAACCATTTAGCTCTCATGGGCTATAATTGTTTTGTTTTTTTAAATATATTTTTATTGATTTAAGAGAGGGAGAGGGAGAGATGGAAACATCGGCTTCCTGTTATTGATGGTGTGAACAATAAAAATCATTCCTATCTGAATTAAAGCACATACCTCATCTATTGCTGATTTTTTTTAATATGTGAAGGACATAGTAGGACTAGATAAATTGCATTCAGGAATACCTGTAGCTTTTAAACAACTATATGGGAACCTATGTTGCCAAATCAACTGGCTTATAAAGTGGAATATTATTTTAGCATAATGTCAAGTTCAGTATAGAGTTTGAATGCTTCTTTTTCAGTTAGCTGTGAAAGAATTTACCCTGTAAAAACTACCAATAAGCCTGCATACTGTTTGAAGATTAAGACACTGGTTTTTATTTGGAAGGATAATTTTATTTCTTGAATAATCATAGTGGACATGTTTACATGTAACACATAAGACCAGTTGTGATCATACTTTAGTGAAAAAATTTCCATCTACAACTAGAATAAGAAAAAACCCTAAAACTTTTAATATTGAGTTGTATTCCTGTTTTTTAGACTGAAATGCATTTTTAATTATTCTGTGTACTAGGAATAGAAATGAAACCCAATGAAAGATGCTGTTCCTTTGATGGAGATGCAGACAGAATTATTTATTACTACTATGATGCAGATGGCCACTTTCATCTCATTGATGGAGACAAGATAGCAACACTCATTAGTAGTTTCCTTAAAGAGCTCCTGTTGGAGGTATGGCAGGGAGTGATTGACTACCCTTTAAAACTAGGCTTATTGGTGAAATAGTTCTTTAGCCTCTATAGCAGTCAGTTGAATATCTCACGGGAAGTTCCTTACATGTGTGGCTGGAAAATACAAAAAGATATGGTTATTCTAGACATTTCAACTTTGGAGAACTGGTTTTGGAATCCGAAGTTACTCTTTGCTTCCTTATATAGGCAAAGTTTTATGATTTGAAGCTTTATGAAGTTTTGAATTCTTCATAGCTGACACTTTAATAATGGGAGTTCCACCATAAATCCCCAAAGCTTCAAGCTTAAATAGGAAATCTCATCCTCAGAGATTTGTTTTGATCTTTTGGAAATCTCTGGCTAGCCTGATAGGATAAATGGGAAGTAATTATTATGATCTGGAAAAAATATACTTCAAGAATTCAATAAATACCTTTGTTTAAAAAATTAAAGAGATACAGATCAAGAAACCACATGTTTCTTTATAAAAGATTCCTTGTAGAATTGTTTTAAATAATGCCCAGAAGTATTTTAGCTTTTTTTCTGGCCTATATGTAAATTTTGATTGAGTCATTTATTTAATGCATAAAATAAGGCACAGCTGAATTTATTGATCACTTTGTCATCCTTTAGAACGTACGTTTGCTTTGGAGTGTTTTTGCTTTAGATGCATGGTCATTTCATTGTTTTTGCCTAGATTGGAGAAAGTCTGAATATTGGCGTTGTACAAACTGCATATGCAAATGGAAGTTCAACACGGTATCTTGAAGAAGTTATGAAGGTACTGAACCATTTCTATTTTCTGGTGGTTTCTTAATTATATTTTACTAGAGGCCTGTTGCACGAAGAGATTCGTGCAATAGGCCTTCCTTCCCCTGGCTGCTGGCACCAGTTTTCCTCTGGCACCCAGGACCCAACCCTTTGGTCTGGCCGCAGGGAGGCTTGGCTTCTCCCCTCCAGCTGCAACAGTCTTCACTCTGGCCGGAGCCTTCAGTCTTCCCGCTGTGCCTGCATATGCAAATTAGCCACCATCTTTGTTAGGTTAATTTGCATAGTCACTCTGATTGGCTGGTGGGCATAGCGGAGTGACAGCAATTTGCATGTTTCTCTTTTATTAGTGTAGACTGTAAGATATTTCTGTGTGGAAAATAATACCCTCATAAAAGTGAATAGCTTGTAGTGCATGAAGCCGAGTCTTTGTTCATGTAAGGCTAACTAGAAATTAAAAGAAAAAATTAAATTGTTCCTGATGTAAAAGAGGGACTTTGTCTTTGCAGCCTTTTAGCAGATTGACTGTGATGTGTATCACTAGGCCGGCTTAATGCTTATTCAGTAATAAAACTGTCTTCTTACTCTACTGTGGAGAAGTTTTGGGGGTTGATAGATTCTGTTTCTAATTATTTCCCCAATGTCTACCAGATGACCACCATCTGTATGACACTGCTCTAAGTGTTAGAAGTTCATGGCCAAAATTGGGTCTCTTTGCCTTGACTCTTTTTCTCACTAGCTACTGCAGTCTTTTTTAACTTTTGTGTATCCCTTTATAAGTTCCTGCATTTTGCTATTTTTTGTCTTGCCACTCGTTTTAAAGTAGGGATGGTGAAGCCAGGTTCCTGTAGGATCTGGACAGCTGAAGTGAATGAGTACAGTGGGCAGGTGAGGACTAGGAAGAGTGTGCCCAAGCCACCTGTGAGGAGCTGAAACAGAAATTTTCATGTAAATTTCTGACTTTTTAAGTCTTGGCAACTGATATAAATTTTAAGAAAAATAGTGAACAGGCACAATAAAACTCATCTGGAGGCTGGAGTTTGTGATCTGATTGATTTCAGGGTGGGGCAAAAGTGGTTTACAGTAGAGTTACTCGAGGGACTTCCATCAGGGGCCCAATTGCCTACTTTTCACAGGATTTTCAGTATTCAGGTGGTTGTTTTACTGTTTTAATTCCTATGTTCTGTCTTAAAAATCCCTTATAGGTAAGATACCATTTAAGAAACTGAATACATCAGAAACTGTTACTTTTCAACCATTTTCTAATCAGTTAACCCTTTTCGGTCCAACCTCGAGGCTGACTCGACAGACCAGGCGCTAGGAGCAGGTCCAATGTCGAGCAATAACATTAACAAGTTCAACATTCAATCCCGTCAATTAATTTGGACCAGACTGAATTCCAAAAATAACATTGGACCGCAAAGGGTTAAATACTTTTAGCTCTAATGATTCTTGAGGCTTCCTAAATCCAATCAAATGTCCATCTTATTTGGTCTTTTTGTAGTTTTGCACTATCAAGACTTTGACGACTGTTGCCAGTCCAAACACCATAATTTCCTACTGGGATTAATCCTAGAAAACTCCTAATGGCCCCTTCTTAAACTGGGAAATCCAGCCTGCTTATAAAGGTTTATTGGAATACAGCCATGCTAATTTGTTTTTGTATTGTCTGTGGCTGCTTTCACAGATAATGAGAGTTGAGCAATTGTAACAGACAATGTGGTTGCAAAGCTTAGAATTGGCCTTTTATAATAAAAGCTTGTAAACCTCTACTCTAAGCCACTGTTCATCCTGTAGCTAAATTGAGCTTTCTGTACCAGATCATGTCACTCCTCCATCCTCATCTCTCTCGCCTTGCTTTTCCCTTGTTTTTGTGCTTCTAAGTGCCTTCTCTTATCACTTTGGTTTCATTTGCTTTGTCTTCCTCACTAGATTAAGCCCCAGGTGTTGCTCCCTATTGTATCCTTGAATAGTAGGTACACAATGCATTTGCTGATTGAATAATTGCTGTTAATTATTTTTTTAAATGTGTTATAGGTCCCAGTCTATTGTACTAAAACTGGTGTAAAACATTTGCATCATAAGGCTCAGGAGTTTGATATTGGAATTTATTTTGAAGCAAATGGGCATGGCACAGTAAGTTCTCTTAAACAATTACAACTTTAGCTGGCACTTTTAATGATGGGGATTCTATATCTGGTTAGTAATAGGTGCTATTCTACTTTGTTGAAATTATTGGGATGGTAGTAGAATTTGATCTGGTTGATCTTCCTTTGAGAGTGAAGAAATAATGCTAATTTGTTCTTACAGTATAGTTACTTATAAGAATGCACATCTCAATTTTTTTTAATAAGCTGGTTGTCTATACATCATTTAAAAATACTCTGTTCAACTGGCCATAGGTGGTAAAAAGTATAGTAGGTGTGGTAAATTGAAAAGTGTTGGATAGCTTGAGAATTAAGTTATAAACAACTGGAAATGTATTAGCAGTAAGCATACACTTTTTTTATGGTGCTCTTAGCAGACAATGTTTTTAAAAGTTTTTTGAAATATAACTCACCTGCCATAAAATACACAATTTTGGTGTGTAAAAATGGTTTTTAGTATATTCATAAAGTACATAATTTTTCTTTAGATGTTTTAATACTTTACCTCATTTCATAGATTTGAGGTGCCCAACACAAAAACTTATCTAGGTCAAATAATTTTCCTCATGAATTTCAAAATTGGCTTCTAGAGGCAATGAATGAAAGTAGAAGTAAAATAAGTTCTTAGAAAATACAACTAAAAGATAACTTCAGTGATCTAATGCAGAGGTTGGTGAATGAATATAAAGGATAGATAGTAAATATTTTAGGCTTTGGGACTATAATGTCTGTTACAACTGGTCAGGCCTGCTGGTGTGCGGTAAATGAATGTGTGTGGCTATATTCTAGTCAAACAAGTGACCAGCTGCACCTTAGTTTACCAACAAATAAGTATTTTAGCAAGTGGCTGAGTATGGTATGCAGTTCCTCCTCAGTGGCAGGCATCTTGAAGGCACTAAAATCATGGGAAAGCCATTTCAGAATGACAGAAATCTTGAGGAACGTGATGTATGTTATAACAAATAGTTTGGCACTATTTGCCACAATATGATATAGGTGAGTGGAGTGCGCTTTCTACTTCTGGCTGGCTTACAGTCTTAATTTTAGGACAAAAAGATACTAGTTGCAATGAATTATGTACTTCAGGTAAAATGATACAGATCCACCTAAGAAACCTGGTTGCACAGAGCTGATTAAACGGCTGAGGGACAAACATAATGAATCCATGTATGTTATCACCTTTGCCAAGGTGGTATTTTGTCATCAGCTCTTTAAATGTTAATAACCAGTTTTATAATCCACAAAGGACCTTTTTTCTCCTTAGTAATATCTTTTGGGTTTTGCTTTGATCTTAATTTCATACATTGTAAGGCTGCCATTATTTTTCCCCTTAGTTTCTCCAGATTCATTGAGAATTTCAAAAGTGGTTTAGCATGATAGTACTTACGACTGGGCCTGGGGTAGTTTTGTGATTGTGTACGCTCTCATTACAGGTGTTGTTTAGTAAAACTGCTGAAATGAAGATAAAACAGCTAGCAGAAGAATTAGAAGATAAGAAAAGGAAAGCTGCTAAGATGCTTGAAAACATTATTGATTTGTTTAACCAGGTTAGAACTGATGGGCTGGTGGGGTCTTGGTTACTTTCACATTATTCATAAAGAAGGTGGACAGAATAGTGGGCTTATATAAAAAATTAAAGTGGTGAAGTCCTGCAAGCTTTCTCACAACCATGGCACATACAGTGTAAAATGACAATGACAGAACATTAAAGTGCTTCCCTTGCCCTACATTTTTTGATGAAAAATTTCATTAGATTCAGCCTCTGAGTATATATATATGACTAAATATGTTTTTTTAAACCTATTTTCTTAAAACTCAGGAAGAACAATCAGTTGTCTCCTGGTATAGACTGGGTAGAATTGGAGTGTAACTAATGGCAGTGGAAGTAACATTTGAGCATCTTGCACATTTGGGCACTTTACATACCATATTGTGTAAACCTTGCTGTAACATAGAAGGGTTATTGTAATTGTCATTTTATATATGAAGAAACAAAGGCTTAGAGCTAATAAGTGGCAGAACATGGCTTCAACTTCAGATATGTCTTACACCAAAGCTTCTATTTCTCCAAGACTTTGCATGATGCCTTCCATCACGGCATATCTCAAAAGGGATCTAGTTACAAAGAAAAATTTGAATTATAGAATGTTAATGCTGGAATCTTAAGATTATGTAATTTCATTTTATAGCTAAGGAGGAAGATTAAAGGCAAGTTTTTCAAGAGCTAGTTTTTTCCCCTCATTAATATTTAATTTCTCTACACCAGTTAATGTTGCTGCATAGGGGGAGGAGCAGGAAGCACAGGAAACTTAGTTTTCTAAGACACATTCACATCTAATCTTTCCTTGTAGTTGAATGGTTCCTTCCATTGTCTCCCATCTTGCAGGCAGCCGGTGATGCTATTTCTGACATGCTGGTGATCGAGGCAATCTTGGCTCTGAAAGGGCTGACTATACAGCAGTGGGATGCTCTCTATACGGATCTCCCAAACCGACAGCTCAAAGTTAAGGTGCGAGCAAGATTTTAAAATTCTTTTTTAAAAATTAAAACCTATTATTTCAAATCTCACTATATAAAAATGTTTCCCAAGTGTTTCGTATTTCATTCTAAACATAAATATTACATGGAAAATAATGCCTTATATCATCTATTTTTTCATATCTTTAAAGATTACAGACTAATTCTTAGCCATTCTATTCTTTGATAAGTATTTGGTTTCCAAATCTATTATAACTATATATCACTGAAAAATTATGGAAAACTTATAGAGAGAACAAAATAATGAACCCCTGTATACCCAGTTTCAGTAGATTTTAAGTTGTTCCCTCTACATTCTCCACATTCCCATATTATTTTGAAGCACATCCTGGATAGCCTATCATTTCAAGTAAAAATAGTTCCTCAGGCTAGATGCTGAGTAGAATCTGGGCTCAAAGGGAGAGAATTTTTAAAAGGCATTTAAGATAAACGGCTAATTGATTTCCATGTAGATTTATACCAGTTTACACATTCACCACCAGAGTTCACAGAAATTGCGGCTGATTGTTCAAATTAGTTTGGAGCACTGTGACTAGGAGATTCTCATGATCCTCTTTCATAATAGATGATTTTTTAAAAAGCTAATTTGATCAGTGACTTAAGTCATACAGTATTTACTGGCCGTTATTTTAGTGGTAGTTAGCTGTAAGACAGTATGTGGAAATATTTTTTTTTTGCTAAAGGTAGTTCTTTGTAGACAGAAGAAACTAAGAAAAGTAAGTAAGCTGTAAGACAGTATGTGGAAATATTTTTTTTTGCTAAAGGTAGTTCTTTGTAGACTGAAGAAACTAAGAAAAGTATCAACAACCCTGCTTTTGGCAGAAATAATTATAAAATTTTAATGTAATTGCATTGTATGCTTAATTTGATACTTTACTTTCTGTGCTGTACTTCGTGTACAAGAAGCTGAAATGTAGCGCTGTTATTGTTAAATTGAAATGGGGATGAAATTATAATAACAAGCATGAAATGCTTGTGCATAGGTTGCAGACAGGCAAGTTATTAGCACCACAGATGCTGAAAGGAAAGCAGTCACACCCTCAGGACTACAGGAGGCAATCGACAACCTGGTGAAGAAGTACAAGCTTTCCCGAGCTTTCGTCCGGCCCTCTGGTACAGAAGATATAGTCCGAGTATACGCAGAAGCAGACTCACAAGTAAGCTGATACAGTTCTACTGAAAAAATGTGCAGTGGGAATCCAATAATAACATAGGTAGCGGAGGGTGGTAGTAGGAGGTGAAAACTATTTTAATAGTGTTGCAATCTCGCTGTGATAATTAAGGATTTAATGTCTGATATTTGTTTATGGAGCCTTTTAGGTTCATATTAAGATTACAAAATTATTTTCATCAGTGGTTGTTACATAGTTGAACAAAATTATACCCACTTAGATTCTTTCCCCGAATATTTTTCTTTTGATTTATTCTATATTTCCTAAAAGCCATATTTATAATTGTGGCATGAATAACTAATTTGTCAAGCTAAGGTACTTAGCTTGACAAATGTTGAACTATTTTCTGTTTTATTTTTCCTATGAAAACAATCAGGGTTGAGGTCCATTTCTGAAATTCATGTTTGACTCTGGACTCTCAATTTGTTTTTTGAAGTATTTCCTTTAAATGACAGGCTTGTTCTGTGCTTTTGCTGTTTTTGTGATAGGGTCAAATCTTTGTGATTGGATATTAAAATTTGCCCTCTCACACATCGTTTTCTGTAACTATAAATCCTTGATAAAAAATTTGCACAGTGGAGGCAAAATAATCTATTGAATAGGGGCTCAGAAGGAGACATTTTCCATTAATGTATACATTAGCTGGCAGCTTTTCTGCAGAAGCCTTAGGCCAGGGGTCCTCAAACATTTTAAACAGGGGGCCAGTTCACTGTCCCTCAGACCGTTGGAGGGCCGGACTATAGTTTAAAAAAAAAAAACTATGAACAAATTCCTATGCACACTGCACATATCTTATTTTGAAGTAAAAAAACAAAACGGGAACAAATACAGTATTTATATTTGCATGTGGCCCGCAGTTTGAGGACCCCTGCCTTAGGCCATCCGAGAATCCTATATAATAAAAGCCTAATATGCTAAGTGTCCAGTCATCTGTTCAACCAATCAAAGCATAATATGCTAATGATATGCTAAGGCTGTTTGACCAGTCACTATGATGTTCACTCACCACCAAAGGGCAAACGTTCCGACTGGTAGGTTAACTTGCTGCTGGGGTCCAGCTGATTGATCAGGACTGAGCAAGATGGGCTGGACATGCCCTGGAGCCCTCCCGCAATCCGGGACCCCTCAGGGGATGTCAGAGAGCCGGTCTCAGCCAAGGGACCCTACTGATGCAGGACTTCATGCACCAGGCTTCTAATGTAAAGAATAAATACCCCTGGCGGGGTGAGGAGAGGCTATCTGGGGCCTTAAGAGTTACTTACTCTTAGGATAATTATGGCTTTGTTTTGCCTTTAAGGACTATGTTTTATTAAATTTATTCAGTTTTGGAATAACTATAATCTGATTTGATTAAGAACTTACCTTATTTGAGAGACTTTGACTTGTTTCCCATGTATTTAAGGTGGTTAGAATTTGCTCCTGAAAGATGAAAAAAAAGTTTTCATTTGAATTTGTTAGTGAAACAATCAGGAAGCTCCCTCCCCTTCCCTCAGGGTTAGCTGCAAGTAGCCTTTCCCATCTAATCACCTTTAATGTACTTTTCAGGAAAGTGCAGACCGCCTGGCACATGAAGTGAGCTTGGTGGTATTTCAGCTGGCTGGAGGGGTAGGAGAAAGTCCCCAACCAGGTTTATGAAGACAATTTTTACATTCTTGAGAGACTGGATTTTTGAAAGGTTTTTATACAACGGTAAAGCCATTATTGTGACGGTTCAAACACATCTATAATCATAATGTTTACTACACCTTAATGGATTGTTTCTAGGTCTGATTGTTTTTCTTAAACACTACCAGAATAATTCCTTACACTCGTTAAATTCGTTGTTGTTTTTTCTTTTAAATGAAACTTACCTCTAGTTTCAGTCTCACTGATGTAAGATATTGGGGCTTACATATATGATTCAGTTAAATTTATAATGTATGCTGGGAAGAAATCATGAGGGCTGCTGGAAATTAAATCTTATTAGCAACATGTTGAGATGTCTTTTCTGTAGCCATTACCTAACCAGGATGTTGTTTGCAGTCAATTATTCTCCAGCAAAGTCTTCAGAGTGATTTTTAAGTGACTTACCTCTTCAGTTACCATCGTCAGGAGCTCAGAGGTGGAATATGGAGGCTGTACATCTCTGTACTGAGGTGGACGTGCCACATGTAAAGGGATCATGTCCCAGGCTTCGGGCTTCAGTTATTCCTTATTCCTCTTAGTGAAGGTATGTGGGAGAAAGCTAATTGTAATGCATCACCAAACCTCTGGCACTAAAATGTGGTTAATAACAGAAAGAAAAACTCCCCAACCAATCTAAATTAAACCAATCTTGACACCAATAGAAAAAAATGTGCAGTGTATATTTTGCAGGTTTAAGACAACTCAGGACAGTAAAACAATGAACTATATATGCATATATATAGATCTCTCTTAGGCACCATAATCAATATGAGCCAACAATATTTATACGTGATCCAGGCCACATTCAGACGTTTGCTCTTATTTACAAATACTTAAATAAAATACAACCTGAAATGTGTTTTGTTACATACAAAAAAAAAAAGAAACTATAGAACTCAGAGTAATGTTTTGTTTTAAATGGTAACATTTACATTTAAACTAAATGGAACCACTTGTGGTGCTCAAGTTTTTATCACTCCTTCCAGAAAATCTTTTTCTACCATCTCTTCTATTTTTTGCCTGGCTTTGCTGGAAAATGGTTTGTGGTTTTCCAGTTTCATGTCCGTATTAGGAAAAGTGTTTGAGTAGAGGACAGGGCTCCCTGAGTGTCCCACACATCGGCTAGTGACTTTGCTGTTGAAGACTTGACTGAGCACATTGAAGAATGGCAGGAGCTGCTCAATACTGCGCACGGTACAGATGGTGAGCAGCAAGTGCCCCGGCTCCCAGCCTAATGTTCTCCCTGAGTTGTCTTCCTCTGGATTTTTCTGCAGAAAACAAAAAGGGAATTATTATTAACAGATGTTATAGTACATGAGAATACTTAAAAAGGAATAAACATCAATAAAAAGTTAAACAAATACAACTGATGATATTACATCTTCATTGTAGACTTAAGATTCTTGCTTCTAACTGAGGCCTTTGGATACCAGTTAGTAAGTGAATATAGAGGAGTCATACACTGCTTACATTTTTCAACTAGAATGCATAAAGAAGCTTAATAGAATTGGTTTTGGATAGGAGGAGTCAAATATTAAAAGTTTATTTTGTGCTTTGCATATACTCAAAAAGCTCCCAGATTTCTGGACTCCCACTAATGTAACCAAGGACTAGGTCACAAAATGGCTACAGAAGGCCAGGAAGGAACAAAGATTCTTGTACATTTTACCATTAGTAACTCAATTCCCTATTAGCCAAGTGGCTTAAACTTGCCGCAAGATGGTAGCAGGACCCAAAGTGAATAATTGTCATCAGCACAGAGAAAGGAAAGGAACCCTCGGGAGACTGTTTCTGTGTTGTGCTAAACACTATGGGGAGGAGAGCTGGAACTGGAGTAAAAATATCCAGGTTAGTGCCCTAGCTCTGTCATTTACTTACTGTGTGTCCTTAGGCAAGATACAGAAAGGTTCCTCTGTAAAATTGGGGACTCTATCTTGCAGCAGGAAAGTCAAATGAGAATGTATGTATGTAAAAATTCTGTCAACTGAATAAACACAAGATCATCTGTGTACTAAGAAGCTAATTTGAAAAGCCACTAAATATACAAACAGCTGTTAGATATCAATATGACTGGAAAAAGTTATAAGAACTAAAGATGCTTGAACTTAGGCAGACTCAAAGATATGAAAACAAACTCTAAACTGGAGAAAAAAAGGAAAAATCAAGTGGAACTCAGGAAACAGAATTACAATCTGTCATATTAGTTACAAGTTCAGGTGTTGTCAAGAAACTTGATTCTACCTAATATTTTAATCACTAGTTTCCTAGTGGAGAAAGGAGATGCAAAATCCAGTTCATTTTCTTGTGTGTGCTCACAGATTTGTTTGCTAATTTTGTCTGCCAATTTAAAAATAAAATCCTGAGAAAGGAAAAAAGATTTAATTTAAAACAGAAGACTATGTGAAGAAAAAAAGATCATCCAATTCTTTATGGCCAGAAAATCTCAGCTATCTCTTAGTTAATATAATACGTTAGTAGTGATTTAACCTCCAGTCTCAATTATAGGCTATAAAAAAAACATCTTCCTGCCCAGATGGCGTGGGTCAGTGGTTGAGCATATGCCTGGGTTGTGGGCTCGATCCCCAGTGTGGGGTGTGCAGGAGGCAGCCGATCAATGATTCACTCTCCCTCTCTGAAATCAATAAAAATACACTATTAAAAAACCATCTTCCTTTCTCTTAACTATAACGCTTTAATGACAGTCCCAGGACTGATTTTCACAGCATTGTCTACCATTAGTTGGCTGACCATACCACCTTTAGTTCCCTAAATCAAACGACAATTCCATAGTAATTAGAGCGTATTAAACATTATCCTAAAGTAAAATGAATATATTTGATCCCTCTACATAAATATTTTCCAATGTAAGAGAACTAAGGTTAACCTTTTGTTTATGTTCCTGTCCTGGTGTACCTTTAAGAGAGGGACTTAACTAAGCTCTTGACCAAGAAGAAGGACTTGTCTTAGTGTTCTGCTCTTAATCAGAATCACCTTCCTCAATAATAAGTAAAATTAAAAAGTCAAACACGTTTCCATACAAACGGTTTCTCCTTTCACTTCGCCAATCTATACTTGAAGAAAGACTTCCTTCCTTTTTAACTCCGTTGTAATGGTTGAAATTCAGACCTGGGTTTATGTCTCAATATTTGGTACAGATGTGGCAACTTTTGCTGCCATATTACAAGCATCAAAAAGCCACCCTCACCTGATGCTTGGTCATCTCCAATCCCTCCAAAATCACTGTCTTAAAGTCCTCCTCCTTGTCCTGTGGAAGGAAAGAGGAGAACTCATAGCCTTTGTTCCATGAAAAGTATGCTTGGCCATGAAGGCCTTGTTTAAAGTGTTTTGGGAATGCTTTCCAATCAAAACTGTTTTCTTACTCTGTGGGATAATACTGTCATATTTATCCCTTAGATAGGGAGGAATCTTATAAAAATGCTCAATAATGACATGCAATGATGACTGAGTAAATGTGCCTAGGGTTCATATATAGTCACCTTGCTTCTGGATTTGCTATCATGAATATTTTTTCAAACCTGTGATATCAAAGTGGAAGTGCTTAAATCCTACCCTAAACTCTGGACCAACTTTCATCTTTGACTCTGTCCTTTTACTTGGTCCCTAAAGAAATAGTTTGATTTTAAATCCTTCAAGTACAACCTCCTTTTTAATCACTTGTCTCCATTCCATTTTCTATAGTTTGTAGAACGTGGTTTAGGAGCTACTACCTGAGTAGGGAACCCCAGAAGACTGGAAAATTTCTGAGCACTCAAAGCACATTCTGAAGACTAGAACTCAAAATCCCCAAATTGTATAATTTACTTTTTAAATTTTTGAAGGCAAAATAAAAGATTTGTAACAAAGGCTCACTGATGGCATGCTAAATTCATTATAACTGACCCTTGAACAACTACAGGTTTAAATTATATGTGTATACTTATATACAGATTTTTTCAATAAATGCTGTAAATTTATTTTCCTTATGGTTTTCTTAACATTTTCTTTTCGCTAGTTTATTTTATTGTAAGAATACAGTATATAATTCATGTAACATACAAAATATGTGTTAATCGACTGCTTACATTATTGGTAAGGTCAACAGTAGGCTATTAGTAGGTCAGGTTTGGGGATTCAAAAGGTATACATGGATTTTCAACTGGGCAGGGGGAGTGTTGGTGCCCCTAACCCTTACTAGTAACATTGTTCAAGGGTCAACTTTACTATTTGCTTGGGTCAAGATTTCTATTCAATTAATCTGATGTGTAATGAAAAATATAAAGTTCATAACACAATATAAACATGTTTTATAAATTCTATCTTACACTTAAAGACACATTTAAAGGAAGTGTAATACCTTTGCCCTTTTTCGAAGAAGTTTTGCCAGTCGTACTACATAAGGTTTAAACTCTCGTTGATGTATGCCTTGCCTTCTGACTTCCAAACCAGAATCATCTGAGGCTTCTGGAATAAAGGCCCATCGGTACCTATGTGTAGAAGAATGATACCCGTCAACATTAGGAACAGACTTGTGCCATCCAAGACACATAACATAGAGTAGAAAGATCAAATCCCCACCACTTTCACAGATTCAAATGCAGCTATGCCCTTGTAGCCCTCACCGTGGGCATGTGTCAACCTGAGCCTTTATCAGTAAATACAGATACTGTTAACTATCTCATAGAATTGTAACAAGTAAATAAATGTGTAAACTTGTAAAGTGTGCATCACTATTTTTTTTTTCATGAGCACAAAGGAAGTCCTTAACAAATGTTTCCATCCTCATTAATAGGGAACATTTGGCCAAGTGTATGGTGGAAATTTTGCCTAACTAAAGAGTAAGGGACAAAGGGCAAATAATTTAAGGACTTCTTTCATACCTCCCTTCGTATTTTTTATTTTTGACTTAATAAGTAAAATTAATACCTGACTCTGGAAAAAAGTCAAACAGTACAAAAGGGCATACCAAAGAAAGAGAGTCTGCCTCCACAGCAATATCGCTAGTCTCGTGTATCTATCTGGAGTTTATGCAGAAAAGAGCACATATTCTTACAGCCCTCCTCTTTAAAACAAGACAGGATTGCTTATTTCCATTGAATTATTTATCTTGGAAATGTTATCATATAAAATTCCATCCTTTAACAGTACTCAGTGGGAGGTGCTGATTTAACCAGTCTCCTAGATTTGTCCAGTTTCTTGCTTCTACAAAAAGTGTCATAATGGACACCCTTATATGACGTAGATTTTGTGCTCACCTGAGAGTGCAGTGGTCGGCTAAATTCCTGGGTGTGGTAGAATTACTGGTTTACTGAGGGATGTGTATTTAAATTTGTAAATATAATCTCTTTGGAGAGCAACTGACAGTATTTCAGTTTATACTTCCAATAAGAATAAGAATGTTTCTGTTGTTAATGGTAAAAAGACCATTCTGATGTTTATTTACAATTTTAATTGGAATTTCTCTTATGAGTATGTCTGGGCACCTTTTCCTACGTTGAGAAACCATTCCTTTTCTATGAACTACTAATCTCTTATTGGCCCATTTTTCTATTGGGCTATTGACTTTTACAATAAAGTGAGTTGGACTTTTATCATATACAGTGCAAATACCTCTTCCCAACTCAATGCTGCTTTTTAAACATGGTATCTTTTAGCCATACAGACTTAATTTTATTATGTAGTTAAATTATCAAATATTTTGAATGTCTGAAATACATGTTATGCTTAGAAAGATATTATTCTTCTAAGATTAAATCGCCATGTTATTCTGCTTTATATAGATTTTTTTAAAAAGACCTAGTACTTTTTAAAAAACTATAGTTACTACTAGAGCATATTTCATCCCTTTCTAGTAATTGCATTTTGACAAGAGGATAAACTCATTTTGGTTCTCATCATGGAAGCTAAAATGTCAACACCATAAGTATACTACTTAATGTTCTTCCTCAAGCCCTAAAGAGTATAGCTTCTATCACCTTTGTGAAGATAAGCATCCTAATTAATTTTGGCCACTTTCCTACAGTTCTACTTATTGTCCTTTTCTGAATTTCTTTGGGAGTAACATTATTTTAACAGATACCCAACCGCTGAAATTCATCAAGAAATAGATGTATATGGTTTTCAAATGCAAAAAAAAAATTAATTTACAAGTAGTTTATAGTTCTTACCAATACATTTAATAAAAAGTAAGCTTGTGAAATAGTTTTTGGAGATTTAAGAATGTTCAAATATAGAAAGATCCTGATATCTTTATTTTAATATTTTATTCCAGAAGAACAGCAATATATAGAAACATATTTGATCATGTGGATAAATTCTCAAATTATCTTAGCTCTATTTTGATGAAACTATCTTATATAGTTTGCCTATTAAAAATTTAAATGTTAGAAACCATAATTAAATATTGAGTGCTTACAAATAAGGCATTGTGAGAACTTACATCAATTTTCTCCCTATTCCCCTCTGCCATCTCTAGTACAGTTCACTCTCATCTGGAATAAAACAGCCTTCATTCCAGTCTTGCCCATCTCCAGTCTTTTCTTCAAACTACAGCCACAGTAAAATTTCTAAAATGCAAGCCTGACCTGATAACAGCACTTCATTCCTTAATATGCTTCAGAGGCTTCCCACTGTCCTTAGGGTAAAGTGCAAATTCTCTCATATAGTTTACAAGGCTATATAATTCATATAATTCATAATTCAGTCCCATTCCAGCCTCTTCTTTCAACGTTCTGCTCCAGCAATAGTAATCTTTCAACATTTCCAACACACCAAGTCCACTCCTTTCTAAGTCTTCACACATGCACCTCCCCTCAACCCTCACTCCTCACCACCTCAGTACAACACTGCCCTCATGGCCTGCCTGACCCTCAAAAGCAGGAGCGGTCACTGTGGTGTGGCCTCACAGCATCTTGGATCACATCTGCTTTCAAATCATCATGTGTTTATGTCTCTTTCACTGTATTTGAAGCTGATGAGTCATGTTCCCCACTGCTTCCAGGGGGCATTCAATTTGTTGACTGAATGGTCTGTTAATTTTAATATATCCATAGAAATAATTTACTTCCAATAAGTCTGTTCCCTCATCCCTCAAAAGAATTATACTTCAATAAAAATATTTCAACTTATACAAAAAACTTTTAAATTAGTCTTAGATATCAGTGACCAAAGCAAATGCATTTTCAGAATATCCATTTAAAACATCCTTGCTTTTACTTACATCTGAAACTGAGGAAGATTTTCAGAGGGCAATGCCAGGGCCAAATCCAAAAATTTGCAAGCAGAGAGATAGAGGTTTAACCACCGCTGGCTGTTATACGACGTAGAAAACCCATTGCCGCCTGTGTAGGTTGTCTCCAGACCAGCCACAGAGGGACCTGATGTCCTGTGAGCAGGAGACAGTGCTGTCAGCAGCTGGACCTGTTTACTAACAGGTAATTCCTGGAAAACCTCCAAGTGCCAACTCATATTTTTCATAATCATTTGAAAATGTACTTACTAAGCAAAGTTATGACTATAATTTAGCTGGTCTCAAACAAAATATTACCTTTTGTTCTTTAAATTTTATGAACATAAAAATAGTACAGAATTACTATGTTACACCCAAAAGTTTTAAAACCAAGAGACCTCTCTACAACTCAGTGTTGTTCTGCAAGGGATTGGGGAGGACTTTCTATAATAACAAGCAGTTATTAGTACGGGGAACTCTTTTATAAGCCGAGCACTGCAAAAGAATAAGATATACTCAAGACATAATGGTCTTAAAGGAAATTTTGAATTTATAAACTTATTTGTACAAAAATCCCTATATAAATAAAAATAAATTATATTTAGTCATACAATGAACTGCCTCTACTAAGAAGAATAAAATTATAAAACATTAAAGTGAGATCATCTGGAAGATCTGGACATATGAATAACTTAATGACAGGTTACCTCCTGTAATACATTTTGCTGCATGTGTTGTGGCCAAGATTTGACCTACCAAAACCAAAATGGCTCCTGTACCTGAAACACTATTATATAGCTTTAAACAAAATTTGTGTCTAGAGGCCAAAGGCCATGGATACTGATAGTTTAATCCAGTCTAAAGTACTCAAGGAATAAGTGAAAATATATCCAAATATGATAAAGTAGATAGTAACAGAGTAAACACAGGGTGTGGCAAAAGTGGGTTTACAACTGTGAGTGCAATATTCTTGTATTATTTATTATACAATTTTCCATATGAACAACTGTAAACCTACTTTTGCCCCCACCCTGTATATAAAGTACTTAGATAAAACAGTATCTGTACTCTCTTAGTTTTAAGTAACATTCTGGATGATTTTAGGATACTAAACATTGTCAAGAATGTATTGACATGAATTACATATTACCGTGAAATATCTTCATCAGCAGTGAGTTCCTGCTCCATCAGTAAAAATACCTGTACCTGAAGACCGGGGAATAAATGTTAAATGCTTTTTCAAATTGGAGATTTAATCCTTCTTGCAAGTTATCTTTAGGCTACATTTTCATTAATCTAAAAACAAATTTTAGGGGGAGGGGCAGGAAGAGATTAATAAGAACTTGTATGCATATATGCATAACCCATGGACACTGATAATAGTATGGTGAAGGCATGAGGAGGGGGTGGGGGTGGGGTTGAGGGGGTCAATTGGGGGGAAAAAGGGGACGTCTGTAATATCTTTCAACAATAAATAAAACCCCACACATTTTAGGAAACAACTTCAGGATCTTTATACTTAGTTTCTGAAAATAAAACTAGAAATTTACCACAGAGCCTTGTTAATCATTTGGCAGAGTTGAGATAAAGGTATGCTTTTGGTTTGGATGAATATGGAACAGAGTTACAGTTACTAAAAGAAAAATATTAAAACCAATTTCTTTGTGGGGAAATTGTAAATGCTGGGTTGTCAGAGCTGTGCATTCCTTTCTCTTTTTTTATTCATCTCCCTTTCCCCAACTCCCTCAGATGAGGGTGACAGGGTATGGTTTGGGGAGAGAAATGGATTAGTGTTGGGAGGGTCTCTCTGAAGCCAGCCTAACTAGAGCAAGTGCTGCATTTTAGAGTGAGTACGTGCCTTATGTCAGTCCATTTAAATACAGCTACACCACCTCTCATCGCTCTAGAGGTGCTGCCACAGGTGGGCACCAGGCCTGGCAGCTGTGACAAAGTTAAACATTTAATGTAGAAGAGATTGAATTAAACCAGATCAGACAAAGTAACTATTTACAAGTAGCTAATATTAATGCTGTATATTAGGAAGTTTAAGCCGTATGGAGAGGTAAATCTGACTTGTTTTACTATTTTCCAATGTTAAAATTGTCAGAAAAAGGTTTAACTAGAGTTCAAGTCTCTTTCAAAGTTACTTTTTATGTAGTAAGCATGCTGACACTACCCGCAGTGCTCTATGATTTATTATAAATTGATTGAACAAAAATGAACTCACAAGTTCTGTAATCATGGTAGGCCAGAGCGAGGTAAGATGTTGTGGAGACATTCTTAAAAGCAACACTCTGAAGAAGAGGAACACTTGAGAGTGAAGAGTTGGCACTTGGGGCAAACGGAGACTCTCCACTAATCTCTCTGAAAGAAATGCAGCAAATGGTCAATAACTAAATAACTAGAATCATCTTAATGTAAAACTTTTCTATATAATCTAGTCTAGTTTTGCTCAAACTTTCTGTGGTGAAGGACCAACTCTTTACAAGATTTCTAATATGCTGCAGGTTGATACTTTTGTAAACTATAATAAAAATGAATTATTAGAAAAATCATAAAGAAAAATATAAAAATACAAATGCCATTTTCTTATTAGAATCAACAGGTTCTGTCAAATTGTTAAAATGTTAAAATATGCTTACTGTAAATGTCTGTGTGGGTCCACTTTGAGTGGCCCTGATCTAGTCAACCTTTGAATAACAGCACAAACAGTGTGGGTGCTATATATGCAACTTCAGATAGAAGGAGTCAGGAAGGAGTCACTATCTTCTGAGAGAGAGAGAATTTCACTGAGGAGATGGCAACTGTCAAGCCAGCCCAGTCCCCAGGCCAGCTGCTGTGGCTGGTGGCTGCCAAGCACACTGACAGAGCAGCAAACAATTCTGCCCCAGGGCAAGTTCATCCCCCGGTGCATGAAGTGCACTGACATCCTTCATGAAGGTTTATCAAAACCTTATTTACTCCATACCCTGACCCTAGACTACAGACTTGAAATGTTACTTCCAGCCAAAATTTCCTGGCTCTGCCTGTATTCTGGTCCTCTGCTTAAAGGTATATAGACCCCTTATCCACAATTTAAAAATGCTAATGATGCCCACAGCAAAATAGTCTTGCACCTCATCCTCAAATATGAATCCCTAGGAAATGTAGGTCAAATAACAAAAGGAACTACTTTACAAACATTCTACAAACTCAGTGTTTGATTGCTTTTACATACTAGTGATATTTTTTATTGTTTCAATAGAATGAATTTCTAATTCTACAACATTTTTCATCTATCTATACTCGGTATATTTCATCTCATATTACAACTTAAGGAAAGTATTTTTTAAGAAGCAAAAAGCCCTCCAGTTTGGAAGGTAAATAAAATAGTTTCCACTATTTACCTTGTATATCTGGAAGATATTTCTGGTACTGGTCAATTTCACTGCTAAAAATAGCAAATGCTAATCTTTTGAGAAGCATAGCTCTCTGCTCAAGCTCCACATCCCGGTTTGCAAAGAGATTAAGCGAACTACTTTGAGCCACAGCCACACGAGCTGAAAACAAAAAGTGTGTGAGAGAGGTTGTGATATAGTCAGCCAGATCATTATTTGTTTTTAAAAATGGCTAGATCAAGAGTGGAAGGAACCTAGGGTAGAGAACTTGGGCTTCTCTCTCGGGCAGATACATACACGAGCCAGATTTGTGTAGGAACTGTGATGTGGAGAGACAGAAAATTTAGAACTAAGTTTCTGAAGGTAAGATTACTAACTGCCATTTTATAAACCCTTTAATATTTTATGCCATCTCCCTAATTTCTGGCCTGGCCTACCTTGCTCTCCTTTCTTATGTGTTGTCACTCATCCCCTGCTCACTCTTCTGTAACCACACTCTCTTGCTTGCTTTTCCTTGAACTCACCACGCTTATTCCCACCCAAGACCTTTATAATTTTTGTTCCTATTCCAGAAATACTCTGCCCTTAGGACATCTCATGGCTTCTTTAGTTTCACCTCAAATATGAGCTCTTAAGCTGTTACTTAAAATGTATTGCATTGTTTTATATCCTGCACAGCTTCTTACTTTTTCCTGAAAATAATCTTATTAATGTGACTAAGGTTAGCATAACGCTGGGCCCATTTTTGTCTTTTAATAAATATTTGTTGAATGGATGAATCTGAACCTTAAAACAATGCAGTGAAAAATAGAGAAGCGAGAATATGCTGCTCCTTTATTTTCTGGAGGGGGACTGTAGTTTGTGTTTAAGAACTTGTGCAGAATCATATAGACTCACCCAACTTCGCTGCTATTTAAGGTCATTAGCTTACTAACTTCCAAACTTAAAAAACACTTAGTAACTTCCAAACTTAAAAACATTTTTAAAGAGCCTTTTTCTTCAGATGAAATATTACAATATATAAATATATAAAACCAATCAAGATAGAGTAGAAAGGGGATAGAGAGTGATTCCAACCTATTTTGGCCCCTCTTTCTTCCTTCAGAGGAGTTAAACAGAGCCCCAGGATTTTGAATGACTTGTCCCATAGTTTGGCTCCAACTGCCTGCATTTCCCTGCCTCCCTACCTGGCACTCTTTCATTTCTTCAACAATTTCTTATTGGGTGCTTACTATGTGCTAGTTTCTACGCTGTGGTCTAAGGAAACAATTTACAGACACATGGTGAAATAGTTTTACTTATTAATTATCACTATGCTGTCCTCTTTGAATTTTAATATTATATTCCTATAGAGTACTAAGTATAACTTGACAGACAGCGAAGTATAACTAGTAGTGTCTAAAAAGAGCAAAGTAAATAAGAATAGATTATATACAGGAAAGACACTGCTTAGATTGTCATCCCATAATACTCACTCATCAAATCTCTAAATGTTGTCTTATCATGTGTCATCAGATTGTCCAGAATTGCTCTCCAACTAAAAAAGACAAGGATTAAGATATGTAATTAAGATTTTGTTGTTATTATTAAAAAGTGTTCTTTGCAGGATAGTAATTCATTTCAACAGACTTTATGAGATGCATTATCATGTTGAATAAAAGCTAGACCACGACTTACTGATTAACACAAGAGGCATCCATCTGAAAGAAACTGGGATCCATAAAGAGGTCAAAGGCTTCTTTTTTCCAGGCTCTCCGGGTATACTGATACCCACTAAGACTGCTGAGCAGCTGGACACAGGCTCGGTAACTAGGGGCATTATGTGCACTAGGAGGAAGGAAAACCACCTTAACCTATGTGTTATCATTTTAATCATCATAGTAAGCTATTCATTAATGTTCACAGTTACCTAAAACAATGATAGGAAACAGAAAGCACCATAAGATAAATTTTTTTATCATTATAATTCAAGGTAAAAATAATGTCATTTTGTAGTAATTCAAATAATGGCAATAAATGAATTAATTTGCTTTGAATAAGCTATGAATTAACTAATAAATTTACTTAAATAATAATAGTACCTGTGATTTCGGAGGTAGGGCACAACATAATGCATAATATTTACAAGTAAAGGAATAACTCGTTCTTTTTCATCACTATAGAAAACCATATCCAAAAGATGAGCCAAAACCTAAAAAAATAAAGTGAAGTATAATCTAAGAGCATTCAGAGGTGATTTTCATCTTTAAGAAAAAACCTAGAATACCTTAGAATTAGAAAAATCTAAAATAAGATCTACCTAAGCCATTTTTATATGAATAGTTTGATGCTATTTACTTTTTTTGTTCATTAGTACTATAGGATATATAAATATGGGCAAATTTTACTATTTCTAACCGAGATAGGGAAGTATAGAAAAAGAGAGGTCAAGGTACTTTTAATGTGAGTGAGTAAATAGTCAATTTAAGACTAGAAACTCAGCATTCTCTTTTCCTGACCCAATTAAAGGAGGCTTGGGGTAAAAACAACCAAATTAATTCAAATGCTCAAGTCCCAACTCTGTCAATTAATAGCTATTTGATTTGAATCATATTGTTCTAATCCTTGTGAGGCTCAGTATCCACATCTGAAAAGGGGGAACAAAAATGACCTGCAAGACTATATAACAGGATATAAAAAAGAGCATGTCAGAGGATGCATATAAAAATGTTTGGTATACTGTAAAATACTCTCTAGTGGCAAGCATTATTATATCATCTCTACCCCTCCCTACCCATACTATGATACAGAAGCACTTATCTTTTTATAAAAAGTACCCTTTTAAAAAATAGTATTTGGGAAGTTGAGCAAAATCTAAGGTTATTATCACTAATATTTAAAAAACTAAATAACCTGAATACAAATTCAAGCATTATGCTATACAACTTTATTCTATACAGTGATTTCTATAAGTACAAAATGATTATTCAAATTAAAAACTCTAAGAATTACTTGCTAATATTTGTGAAACTTTTTACTTGAAAGTTCATTTTTAAAAACTTAATAATATTTACCTCAGAAAGTAATGTCAGTGCGTGCACACTATATACAGAAGGAGCTATGTTTGAGGTTTCCAGTGCAGGTGATAACATATCTAAATAAGAGAAGATGCAGGTAAAGATAAAGTTAGATCTTTTCCCACTAAGAAAGCTACCTGCTAAATGTGAGGGAAAAGGGATGATTATGTGGTATTTCTAGTAATAGCTGCAATGATTTCTTAGTGAATATACACCTACACATATAAGCCTAAATGTTTGATATCAATACCTTCAACATCAGATTCCAGAGTGGTTCCGTCCACCGTTATTTTGGGAGAAGGCTTAACTTCAAGATTCCGGCGTAGCCATGTTGTCTGTTCCAAAGAAGAACCAGCAATTGCCCCAATTGCATCCACTATTTTATGAGTCACATCCTAAAGAAACAAGGAAAAACCACTATAAATATATGTACTTATATACAGGCACCTGAAACTTCACAGACAACATTATTTGGCCTTCCCATTTTAGTGTTGATGACACTGAGAAACAGAGTTTGGGCAGCAGTCCTCAATTCAGAATGCCTTACCTGAAGGTCTCTTTGGTCTTTTTTATTTTCCAAACTAGGGTTTTTCATAATAAACTCATTCAGAACCCTAAAGGAGCCAAAAACAAAACAAAATGGAAATATTTAAGAAAATGATGCAATCTAATTTCTCACAGTAAGCAAGTGACTTTGTGGCCTCAATTTCTGTTTTATATGTTTAATGATTATATATATTGTATCCTATGACCCAGCTGAAATACATAAGAATATGCCATGAAAAGATATGTCCAAGGATGTTTGTATAACAGCATTATTTGCAAAAGCCAAAAACTGGAAAGAAGAAAAATGTCCAACTCTCGAAAAATTCATCTGGAATAAAAAAAAGGCCCCGAATAGCTGCAGTAATCCTGAGAAACAAGAACAAAGTAGGTGGGATCTCAACACCTGATATCAAGCTGTATTACAAAGCCACTGTTCTCAAAACTGCCTGGTACTGGCACAAGAACAGACATATAGATCAATGGAATACAATAGAGAACCCAGAAATCGACCTGAACCAATATGCTCAATTAATATTTAACAAAGGAGGCAAGAACCTACAATGGAGTCAAGACAGTCTCTTCAATAAATGGTGTTGGGAAAATTGGACAGATACATGCAAAAAAATGAAACTAGACCACCAACTTAAACCAGACACAAAAATAAACTCAAAATGGGTAAAGAACTTAAATGTAAGACAGAAAACCATAAAAATACTAAAAGAATCCAAAGGCATAGGCCGAAGCAATTTCTTCACTGATATATGCTTCTAGGGCATTAGAAACTAAAGAGAAAATAAACAAATGGGACTACATCAAAATAAAAAGCTTCTGCAGAGCAAAAGAAACCATCAACAAAACAACAAGAAAGCCCACTGCATGGGAGAACGTATTTGCCAATGTTATCAACAATAAGGGTCTAATCTCCAACATTTACAGGAGCTCATACAACTTACCAAAAGGAAGATAAACAATCCAATCAAAAAATGGGCAAAAGACCTAAATAGACACTTTTCAAAAGAGGACATTCAGAAAGCCAAGAGACATATGAAAACATGCCCAAAGTCACTAATAATCCAAGAGATGCAAATCAAAACAACAATGAGATATCATCTCACACCTGTCAGAATGGCAATCAACAAATCAACAAACAACAAGTGCTGGAGAGGATCCAGAGAAAAAGGAACTCTCCTGCACTGCTGGTGGGAGTGCAGACTGGTGCAGCCACTATGGAAGACAGTATGGAGTTTCCTCAAAAAAGTTAAAAATGGAATTCCCATTTGACCCAGTGATCCCACTTCTAGGACTACA
>NW_006297811.1:2132138-2144203 GCF_000327345.1 Myotis davidii | reverse complement strand
GGGGGAATGTCAAGGGGGCGGGGGGGGAGGGGAAGGAGACATATGTAATACTCTTTGTAATACTTTAAGCAATAAAAAAAAAGAAAAATATCCAGCAACAGAGATAAACTGTGGCATATTCATACAATGAAATACTAAACAGCGATGAACATGAATAACCAACTACATGAAATTACATGAATGAATCTTACTAACGTGTGAAGGAAGCGGACACAAAATAAACGTTATACTTATCATTCACAAACGAAGCAAAATTTATCTGTGGTGTTAGAAGTCATAATAGTGATTATCTTTGGGGAGAAGGGAAAGGACAGTAGTTGGGAAGGGACCTTTGGGGAAATATGGTGTTTTATTTCTTAATTTAGACTCGTTATTATACACTGGTGTGTTTACTTTATAATAATTTGTGGAGTTGTGTACTTATTTGTATGTTTTTCTGTATGTGTTTTATGCATCAACCAAAAAGTAAAAACAAAAAACCACACCCAAACCCCACCAATTTTAAATTGTGACATAGAAATGGTTCTTACCCTGCATGTGTATATATAATATGTAATATTATATATAATAAATTAAATAATAGATTAAATTAAAATGTTTCCATTTACATTGTTTGCTAAGCTATTCCACTCAATATTTATTTTGACTTGGTTTTATTAAGATAAATTATATGCATAATTATTTTCAAACTCAAATGTAAAGTTATATTGAAGAGTAATCCTCATGTTGATTTCTATTTTATAATTGGAACTTTTTAAAGGATCAGTGGGATGGTTGGGAAAAATATATAAACAACCAGAAGTTTAAAAAGGGGACTAAGTTTCTAGTATAACCGAACATGTCCAATTTTTTTGTGTAAATGCTCAATGTACACACATATTGAGAAGCAGATAGGATCCTTCAGTATCTGAGAACTGAGAAAGAAAAGGTAGTTGAGAAAACAGTAAATTTTGTAAGGGAGAAGCTACAAGTCATAATAGATGTTCTTAAATTTTAATGAAATTCGCCAGCAGGGTTATTTGGTGATGATTCAAACAACTGTACATATATTCCCTCGTTGAGCCTTAAAACAGTACAGAGGTGGGAAGGGCAGATATTACCGCTTGATAGAAAAATAGCCTTGGAGAGGTTTATTGATGTACCCAAGGTAACAGAGATTAGGGTTGGAAGTAGAGCTTAAAATATAAGAACCAGAAATCTTCATTAGAATGTTTGATTTCTAGTAATTACATCTCTCATTACTAAAATCATACACATGAGGCCCTTGCTGGTTTTACTCAGTGATAGAACATTGGCTTTGTGGACTGAAGGGTCCCAGGTTCAATTCAGATCAAGGGCACATGCCTAGGTTGCAGGCTGGATCTCCAGTAGGGAGTGTGTAGAAGACAGCCGATCAACGATTCTCTCCATCATTGATGTGTCTATCTCTCTTTCCCCTCTCCCTTCCTCTCTGAAATCAGTAAAAATATATTTTAAAAAATAAAATCATACACATGGGTAATCTTAACTTCTGTTCCAGGAATTGCAGACATCAAGTCCACTGTTCTTTTTATTATACCTTCAATCTCCAAAACCCTTCAGTTTTTTTATTTAGAAAATAGCATGAGGATCCAGGGATCACTCTGATCCCTGAAATTCTCAAGCAGGATCTCTAGCTCGCTGTGGCTGGGCAGTCAACGTTACCCAGCTACTACAGGCTGATCCACTCTCTTCAAGCTCTCAGCTCTGTCCCTCCACCTTCTCTCTGCTTCCTGTTGGAAGACTACAGTCCCACAATTACTAGGAAACATGAGGTCATCTTACTGAAGAACCCTCAACTCCCTTCTTCTCCACTTCAAAATTTTCTACACCATTAGCTGCCAAACCAGAACTGCTAGTTCCCTTAAGGACAATAAGGGTAGAAGGTAAGTCTATGTATATAGAATCACAAAATCACTTACATTTTATCAGTATCATGGCTACAGAGGCTGACTAGTAGATTGAAGTTCTTTGCTACTGGTTGAATTTATCCATTCAGTGTGATAACATATTGGCTGTCATTGACTACTAATGACACCATTAGACTATCTGAGGTAATGTGAAAAAGTTTATTTCCTTTCTTTTCCCCCTTATGTCTTAAGCAGTCCTTTTAAAACTTTAATGTGTACTAGTACTAAATCATGTGGGAATCTTGTTCAAATAAAGATTCTGATTGGGGAGTGGTCTGGGGTAGAGCCTAGGATTCCACATTTCTAACAAGATCCCAGCTGATTCCAATGCTGCTAGTTAAAGGGTCAACCTTTGAGTGGCAATGTCTTAGAGAAAATGCATAATTTTTTCTCACTTTTAGACTTGGTGCCCTTCAATGCTTTCCATTCCTTCCCTGCTGTCTCTGGAATCTGGTGCTATCAGGAGATTCTCTAGAATCTGCTGTCACTCTCCACTTACATTACACTTACTGAAGACCATCTAACCAAAAGAGGCCAGGCACTATTTAAGATTTTAACAAATATTTAACTCATTTAATCCTCATAACAACTCTATAACAGGCACCATTATCATCCCCATGCTATTAAGTGACCTGTCCAAGGGTACACAGCTAAGAACTTAAGGAGCTAGGATTTGTACAACTTCAGAATCTTTGCTAGTAACAAGTCAAGGTCCTCAGGTCTTCCTTACCATTAATATAACCTTTGAATCACATTTCTTCTTGCTACCTCATAATGTCTTCCTTTCCATGATTAAACACCTTCAAAGAATAAACACCTTCAAAGAATAACCCACACTTACTTTCTCATTCTAACCCTTTGCAGTTCACATCTGTGCTTACTATCTTGCCAAACTCCTTTCCCTTAAATCACCAACCCTCTCCAAATCATCAATAATTATAGCCTCTTATTTATCCTCTTCTTCCTTAACCCCTTCCCCGGCAGAAACGTGTATACTCGTTTTCACAAAATGTTCTTTTTCAGTCGTCGACGAGTATACTAAGATAATATAGTAAAAAAATATGCTTTATAGGAAGACGAGTTACAAACTGTTTTCATAACCAGCATCAAAAATACTATATAGCACCACAATAAAAAAATTAGTCTGAAAAAGAAACGTTTTTAACAAAAAAATTGTTGGGGAAGGGGTTAATCTTTCTGGTATTACTTATGTCCTCTTAACTTCTCTGTTTTAAAACACTGAATATATCTGGTTTTCTCACTTTCTGGTATCTGCCTTTCTATCTCCTTTGCTGACCCCTTTTCCTGCTTCTTTGTCCTGTTCTTTCACTCCCATCAATAGTTCATACTCCCTAACTCCCACTTGAAACATAATTCCTAGTCCATCCTCTTTCCCCTTTGATCCATCCTCCTACTAACTTGTCAGTCATGTCTCTCTTCAACACCTACAATTGCTCCACCGCTACCTAAGACCAAACTTAAGCTAAAATGCAAAGTGCTTCTCTATCTAGCTCCCATCTCCCTTTTCATCCATCTCTCATTCCACTGCCTGTGCCCTACTCTGTAACCAAACCAGACAAGGTATCTTGCCCAATATACCTTCTGCTTCCTGTCTCCTACAACCCCATAGAAAGAAAGCTTTCTGTTCCTACCATCTCCATTCACAGATTAAGTATTTATTGTGAACCAAGAATAATGGTAAGCAAAAAAAAAAAAACAATGTCCATGAAATCATGGTGCTTGAAGTTAAGCAAGGATGACTGGAATTTATCAAATAATCATACAAACTAGTAACATAAACCAGGAAAATTACTTTTTCCAAATCTGTTTATGCTCAGGGCCTTGAACTCAAATGACCCTCCTCTATGCAGTCCACTTCAGCTATCCTACTCACCCCTTCCCCCTTTTTATTTTTTAAATATATTTTTATTGATTTCAGAGAGAGGAAGGGAGATGGAAAGAGAGATAGAAACATCAATGATGAGAGAGAATCACTGATTGGTTACCTCCTGCACGCTCCTACCGGGGATTGAGTCCAAAACCCGGGCATGTGCCCTGACCGGAAATCGAACTGTGACCTCCTGGTTCATGTCATCCCCTTCCCTTTTAATCCACTGTCTCTCCTCATGAAATAACTAGTGTTGTAAGTTTTACACTAGCACATTTACATTTTGTATATGTATAAACATGATTTCTCCATTCCTGCCCACTCCTTTATTTACAGGCCTCATGCTATACATCTAGTTTTATACCTTGAGAATTCTTTGAGAAGGTAGAGATCACATGATCACCCAAAACATCTGATATATAGCCATTAAGACAATGAACATTCTTCTTTTATTCAAAACTAGAGGCCCGATGCACGAAATTTGTGCAAGGAGCTCGGCTCCCGCCACTGTGGCAGCTGCCTTGGTCCCCGCCACAGCGGCAGTTGCCTCAGCCCCTGCTACCATGGCTTCGTCCGGAAGGTCATCTGGTCTAATTAGCATATCTCACTTTTATTATTATAGATAATATTTTTAAGTGAAATTGCTTACCCAAGAATAAGGAACTGCCCTGGGGCTGGAAGACTCAGTTGTATAGAGTCTTTCAGTAGGATCAAAAGTGATGCCCAGCTATCCACTAAATTGGGCACTGGAATTCTGCAAGATAAAGATTTTTTTATATATACATATATAGAAATCCACAGTAAACTTTAATTTTCTTTATAATTTCACCAATAGTCTTTAACAAATTCTAATTTCTTGAAACATTCCCTAAATTTTTATAGACTATGAGAGAACAAAATCCCTAGAAGCTTTCTTTTTTATACTGTTACATAAAAAGAAAATCAAATACATTTAATACCCAGTACAATTTATTAGTCTAGAAATTTTGCTGTAGAGACCCTGTTTTTAACACATGGACTCTCAAAACTAAAATACAACTGAAATCTCATTTTTATTACTAATATCATAATCACCTACTCCCTATCCTGTTCTTTCCACTTCTCTCCTTTACTAGTTCTTTTTTCTTCACCCATGAGTCTGTCTCATCTTTGGGAGACCTGTTAACCTACCCTGAACATCAGTCTCTCACCTATAGAGAAATTATCTTGTGTCTGTCTGATCTTAACCCTAACACCTCTATGTGTCGAAGTTTAGATTTTAGGCAGTCACAACGAGTTTTAATACACCATACAACCTAATTTATAATAATGTCTGTCACAGACCACAAAATGATGCCATGCTTGGTGATTAAAACCGAATTACCCTGTAACAGAGGATAAGGATTCAAGTTCTCCAATAAGAATTTTATCAAAATTGAAGTCAACCAACTTTCTATTCAGGGGTTAGCTAAATGGAAATTTGGAATGCCATAACAAAAATATATTTTCATATTATTATTACTAACATTTAAAAAATCATATTAAGCTACCACATATTCACCTATATGAAAATAATAATAAATTCAGTGGCAGTAGGCATGGTTTCAATAGAAGGACTCAGCTTTTTATTTATATTTAAATAATTTTCTTACAATTCAGTTTGTTTTAATACCCAGTGTATCTTAAATACACATAGGTCTTCACGTTTTAGGCTGTGTCATGAAGATATCCAATGACTTGTATTAATATAACCAGAAACAATGTTTCTGTTTCTAGCATTTGTTCTTTTAATTTTAGGGGGAAGAAATAGCAATTTTTTGAAAGAATTCAGGTGCTTTTCTCCTATATTTCCTAACTTTTATACATTGCTAATACAGTAAGGAGAGATCCACATCAGTTATCTTACCTTTGAATATAAGCATAGAAAAACTGAAGCATGCAGACTTCCAAAGAAAGATGTTTCTATAAACAAAAGAAATCAATTTTACAGTGAAGAAAAATGCTACCTTTGCTTTTTCATTGTTGCAACTACTCTGTATTTTACTGCCAATTTTTAATTAAAGAACAAAACAAAATCAAACACAAATTTGTCATAAAAACAAAACAAAACCATGCAGCTCTTCCATTTAGTATGGGAAAAACTTGAGCTATTTATAAAGTTGAAAATGTAAAGAATAGAAAGATTCTAAATTCCTACCCTACCACTCTCGCTATTACTTTTAAATGATCAATTTATTCTGTAAGTACCAAATCTAGTTTTATTTTAATTACCTTATGCTTAGTTGGTGCTATCAGAATTAAGTTGAGATTTTTTTATAAAATGTGCTTTTAATTTATTTTATCACACATTTCTGTTAAATTAATATAGTTAGTCAAATTTGGGAACAATGCCTAATATCTAAAATATAGTCTTTATCTAAAAATAGTGCTGAGTGAAATATATAATAAAAAGAAACACCTGTACTTAGAAATTAATACTAGGTAAGAAAATGAAACTGCTGACCACTGACATTTACCAATTTGTTCCCTTTTCAGTAGCAAATATTCCCTTGAAGTTTTCCCCTTTTATCACAAAGAAAATGAAGTATCTAATCTACTCAGAACTTAGTAGAGTGAGAACAGAGGGGCAGCAGGTGGTGTGTGTGTGTGTGTGTGTGTGTGTGTGTGTGTGTGTGTGTGTGTGAACTGTGCTCTTGTTTTCATATCCTGCACACTTAGCCCACTATTTGGTACAAGTAGATGCTGAAAATATGCTGAATTGAGGGTTCACAGGCAAATTTAAAATCCTATCATAAATGCCCCAGAGGTGATTTCAGAATAGTAAGGAAAGCACTAAAAAGATAAGAACATTGGCTATTTACATATGCAAGCACACTCTCCCTATTGGTAAATCAAGGAAAAAATTTCAAGATTTTCAGATTTGTGTAATAATTCTTTCATGGATGTGATTAGGCCTCTTTTGAATGGCCTGAAGTCTAATGTTTGCAGTTAATAAATAATTTCTAAGAAAATATGACCTCTTAATATTGCTATAATTAAAATCAGAAAAAGAGGCCATAATTTTACTAATTGTAGAATTTCATGTCTGCCTAATTAAAGACAGTGCACTATGAATGCAGAGATTGTCTTATTCATTTTCTGTAGCTCTTCGAAGATAGTCTTGTACATGATCAAGAAATGACACTGACTAGAACTAAAGCTATAGCAAAACATGAGAAGTTTACAGAATTAAGAGATTCATTTTGAGGAACAAGACAGGGATGCCCACTTTCATCACTCTTATTCAACATAGTACTGAAAGTCCTAGCCACAACTATCAGACAAGAAAAAGAAATAAAAGGCGATCCAATTTGAAAGGAAGAAGAAAAACTATCATTATTTGCAGATAACATGATACTTTATATAGAGAATATTAAAGATTCCACCAAACTATTCAAACTGATAAATTCAGTAAAGTAGTAGGGAACAAAATAAATATTCAGAAATCGGTTGCATTTTTATACACCAATAATAAATTATCAAAAAGAGAAAGTAAGAAAACAATCTCATTTACAAGTGCATAAAAAATACATACGGATAAATTTAACCAAGGATGTAAAAGACCTGTACTTGGAAAATTATAAGACACTGAAGAAAGAAAATGAAAAAGATACAAATAAATGGAAGCATATACTGTGGTCATGGATAGCAAGAATATTGTAAAAATGTCCATACTACCCAAGTGATCTATAGATTCAACATTAATTCCTATAAAAATACGAATGGCATAATTCACAGAACTAGAACAAATATTCCATAAATTTATATGGAACCACCACAGACCTGAATAGCCACAGCAATCTTGAGAAAGAAGAATAAAGTTGGAGGAAGCATGCTACCTAATATCAAATTATACTATAAGGCCATAGTAATCAAAGCAGCATGGTATTGGCATAAAAACAGACATATATTAATGGAACAGAATAGAGATCTAAAAAATAAACCCATTCCTGTATGGCCAATTAGTATAACATTTGACAAAGGAGGCAAGAATATACACTGGGGGAAAGACAATCTACTCATTAAATGGTGTTGGGAAAATTGGACAGATACATGGAAAAAAAGAAAATAGATTACCTCCTTTCACCATATATACAAGTATAAACTCAAAATAGATTAAAAACTTAAATGTAAGACTGGAAACCATAGAACACATAGGTAGTAAAAACCTGGACATTTCTTTTAGCAAGTCTCCTTGGGCAAGGGTAACAAAAGAAAAATAAACAAATGCAACTACATTAAACTAAAAAGTGCACATCAATAGATGAGTGAATAAAAAAGCAGTGGTACATGTATACAATGGAATATTACTCAGCCATAAAAAAGAACAAAGTCTGAACCATTTGCAACAGCATGGATATTATGCCAAAGGGTACTATGCTAAGTGACATAAGTCAGTCAGAGAAAGACAAATAGCATATGATTTCACTTATATGTGGAATCAAAAGAAAACTATAAACAAACAAACAAAACAGAAACAGACTCATAGATACAGAGAACAGACCGCTGGTTGCCAGAGAGGAGGAGAATTGGGGACAGGAAGGAAAAGGTGAAGGGACTGAGAACTACAGATTGGTAGTTAACAAAATAATAATGAGGCTATAAAGTACAGCATAGGAAATATAGTCAATAAGATTATAATAACTATGTATGGTGTCAGATGAGTACAGGAAAGATTAGGCAGAACACTTTGTAAAGTATATGAATGTCTAGCCACTATGCTATACACATGAAACTAACACAAAATAATATTGAATGTAAACATTAATTGAAAAAAAGAAGAAAAAAAGAGTCAGATTCATTTAGAAGAGAAAGCAATGAAGAAGCTTTGAGAAGGTCAACAACTGAGGTAAGCAGACCTTAGACTCTGGCTCTGTGTTCTTCCTTTAAAGGACTAGAAGCCCACCAGCCTTCCCTTCCCCGCCTCTAAGAATTCGGCCACACAGCTGTTGACTGCCTTAGATGGACATATAGAGATATGAGCAGTCAACTGTTTTTCACTAGCTACAGAATGATCACAATAGTAAGTCACTGAAGTTATTGATAACTGTTTTTATTACAGCAGTGCAAGTGCCACATGCATTCATCTCTGCAAAAAGGACATTACTGTACAACAAAAAACCTTACCTACCAGCATCATTTTTCAAACAGAACTGTAAACAAAAGCTGAGAAAAGCTCTTCTTACCTTGTCTTTTGCTATGGCTGGGGGCTGCTTTAAAACTTCTTTCACAGTTTGTATAACAGTTTCTGTTCTCATGACACTGATTGAGCGAACCAGTTCTACCAGTAAAAGCTGTTCTTCACTGGCTGCAGGAATAACCTGGATAACATATCATTGTATTTATATATGCGTGTACATAAGTCTTTTAAGAGGACTTTCAAAGGATTTTTCAAGTCCATTGATTATATATCAGGAAACATTTATATTTTTTATCAGTAACACATGTACATTTTTTAAAAATCATATAGGACAATAAGCCTGATTAAAAAAAATTGCAGTGCCCTATCCTTTCTCATGACCCAAAGCAACCATGTTCAACTCTTAGCTCTTTTCTATTATTTCTGAATGATACACAATGCTATTATATTTTCCTATTTCACCCCCCACCCCAATTTTAGATATTACCTACTGACTTCCAACTTTAGGAGACAATGATTGAGGTCGCTTACTCTTTTCTTCCTATCCTCCCAACATAGTTATGTCATTAATTTAAAATAAACATCCAGTGTTCACATGCCCACTTATGGTTGTGCTGTATATTGCGCTATCATTGCATTACTCTTCTAATTAAACTTTTTGTTTTTCCTAGAATTAAGACACTACTTTTTTAAAATTTGGTTTTCTCTACTTCTATCACAAATTCTTCCTCAATGCTCCAGCAACTGTTAAATCTCCTCTTATTACATATTCAAACATACCAGGTAGTTAATTTTCTACCCTTTCCTCCTCCATTTAGTTAATTTTCTACCCTTTCCTCCTCCATTTCCTCCTCCTTTTTTGTGTGTGTGAGAAATCTGCTCAATGTCTTTCTGTTCTACCCTGGGTTCATGCCCTCCAAGCTTGCTACACAGTATTATCTTGATATCTCTCCTGAGACCATCAGCCTAGAAATTCCCTTTCTATTTCTTCTGTGTTGGAACCCCTATTGATTGGATCCTATATCTTCTTCCTTCTTGGTTTAGTCGTCCTCTGGTGGAGATGTATTTTCCTGTAGTTGAGAGTGTGAATTTACTGCAATTTTTTTTTTAAGATATTGCATGGTTCAAAACACCTTAAGTGACATTTTGGCTGGGTATGAAATTATAGTTTGAAACTAATTTTTCCATCACAATTTCCAGTGTTGCTATTGACAAGTCTTATCATTATTCCAGTATTTTCTCTTGAGGATATTTTCAGATCTCCTCTTTAAATCCAGTGTTCTGAAATCACATGCTGATCTTTGTGGAGATCTCTTTTTCACAGTGACTGTCAAAGGAATGTTCTTGTACTATTTCTTTGATATTATTCTCTCCTCATTTTTTTCTGTTCCATCTTTCTGCAAAGATATTGAACCTCCAGTATCACTGCCCTAATTTTATTTTTATTTTATTGATTTTTTTTTTTTTAGAAAGTGGAAGGGGGAGAGGGAGGGAGGAAGAAAGGAAGAGAGAGGAGGGGAAGAGAGAGAAAGATTGGTGTGAGAGAGAATCCCACATGTGCCCCAACTGGGGATCAAACCTGCTACCTGGGTATGTGTCCTGAGCAGAAATCAAACCCTCCATCTTTTGTGTTCAGGACAACACTCCAACCAACTGAGCCACACCTACCAGGGCTCACTTCCCTAAATTTCTTATCTCCTTTTTCCCATGTCCATCTTCCCAAGTTTGCATGCTATTTTTGATATTTACCCCTTTTGCTTTCAACTCTGTTTGTTTTGCCTCTGCTATAAAATTCAATATCCAAGAAAAATTTTAATTTTTTGCAATGATCTTTCTACCAGTCTCTTATATTATGGATGCAATATGGTTTTACTTATTGAAATACATTATTATTATTGTTCACATCTTCTGTTATCTGCATTGTTTCTTCTTTTTTTATCTACTTATTTTGGTCTCTGTCTATCATATAAGCTTTTTTCCCATATGACTGTTAATCCTTACCTTTATATTCATAGTTTCAGGTGTATAAAACGGTGACTGGAGATTACACAACTTATTACACCAATAAATCCAGTTCCCATTGGCTACCACACAGTTATTACAATATTATTGATTATATTCCCTATGCAGTACTTTACATCCCGTGACTATTTTGTAGCTACCAATTTGTACTTCTTAATCTCTTCACTTTTTTCAACCCCCAGCTCCCCGCCCATCTTTCACCCAGTCCCCAAATCACCCACCCCTCTGCAACTATCAGTCTGTTTCCTGTATTTATGAATCTGTTTCTGTTTTGTTTATAGTCTTCTTTAGATTTCACATGTAAGTGAAATCATACAGTATTTGTCTTTCTCTGGCTGACTTATTTAACTTAGCATAATACCCTCTAGGATCCACCCATGCTGTTGCAAATGGTAAAACTGATGTGAGAGAGAAACATTGATTGGTTGCCCCATGTATCTGCCTCAACCAGGGATTGAACTCCCAACACTGAACCCCCAACCTTGGTATCTGCTCTGCCTGGGATCTGAACCCCCAACCTCTTTGGTATGGGACTACGCTCCAATCAACTAAGCCACCTGCAAGAGACCTTTGAGCATTTTTAATTTGGATTGTTTGTATTTTTTGAGTTCTTTATAAATTTTGAATATTAATCCTTTATCATATGTATCATTGATGAATATATCCTCCATTTAATGGGTTGTCTTTTCTTTCTTTTTCTTTTTTTTTAATTAAATCTTTATTGTTCAGATTATTACATTAGTTACTCTTTTTTCCCCACCATAACTCCCCTCCACCCAGTTCCCACCTCACCCTCCACCCTCACTCCCCACCCACTGTCCTCATCCATAGATGCACGATTATTGTCCAATCTCTTCCCTCACCCCCACACTCCTTCCCACCCCCAAGAATAGTTAGTCCATTCCCTTTCTATGTCCCTGATTCTATTATAATCACCAGTTCAATCTGTTCATCGGATTATTTATTCACTTGATTCTTAGATTCACTTGTTGATAGATGTGTATTTGTTGTTCATAACTTGTATCTTTACCTTTCTCTTCTTCTTCCTCTTCTTCACAGATACCTTTCA
>NW_006297811.1:2096361-2130688 GCF_000327345.1 Myotis davidii | reverse complement strand
TCTTTTCTTTCTTTTTGATGGTTTCCTTTGCTGTGCAAGAACTTTTAAGATAATGTAGTTGCATTTGCTTATTTTTTTCTTTTGTTTATCCTGCCCAAGGAGATTTGTTAAGAGAAATGTCCAAGATTCTACTGCTTATGTTTTCTATGATTTTTATGGTTTCCAGCCTTACATTTAAGTTTTTTATTCCATTTTGAGTTTTATACTTGTATATGGTATAAGGTGATCTAGTTTCACTTTTTTTTGCAAGTATCTGTCTAATGTTCCAAAGAACATTTAATGAATAGACTACCATTACCCCCATTGTATGTTCTTGCTTCCTTTGTCAAATACTAATTGACTGCTGTTACATATTCCAGGATTTTAATTCTGTCCAAAGTACTATCTACTACTTAATTCTCAAATGTTAAAATAATGTCATATAAGTGAAATGTTTATTTTTAGTACTTTAGAAATGTCAGCATATAAATAATGTGAATTCAGCATAAAAAATAACATTAGAAACCTCTAGCTAGACAAATCATATATCTTGTGTGAATGTAAATTTAACAGCCTTAATATCCTAATGTCACTATTTATTTCTAATATAGAACACTTTCTTGAGCTTTCAAAGTCACAAAGTAACAACATTTTCACATATATAACCTAGTAAAAAACAATTTATGAATTACATTTAGAAACAATCTAACCTATCATGTCATAATGAAAAACTAGTGAACTTAAAAACTTTTCTTTATTTCCTTGCTTTGTACCCTGAATAACTAGCATTTAAAAGATATTCTGTACTATATCATCATGGCTCTCTAAATATGGCTACAGTTTTAATATCATACTAATTTTTCTTTTCACATAAAAAATACCTTTTAGAATTATTTAAGAAATTTAGGCAACAAGTCATTACCTAAACAGATGCACAAAATGTTGCTTTTCTACTTACCCACCCAATATTGGCCCTTTGTAATTAATGGAGGGTTGAAAATTAGCTTGTCCAGCAGGTCATCAAATGATATAATTTTGTTCAATATCTTTTCATTATTACATGGATGAGATGCTGTAGGAACTTAACTGTTGTTTATATCAATTAGCCTATGGTAAAACTGGTTTCATTATAGTATGTTCCAAGAACCCACAGTCAATGTTAAGTGAGAACTTACTGTACTTGCCAGTGCTTTACCAAACAAAAAAATAAAAAGTATAAAATGGTTAAATACATACCCTGGTCCTGTTGATATTTTTATTCTGCCTTCTTTCATTCCATACAAATGCAATGGCAGCCATAAAGTGAACACCATGATTCATTGAAATGGGGCCCAATAATTCAAGAATTTGCTGTCTCAAGTTCTAAAACAAGCAAATGACAAGTGAATTAAAAAGTATGAAAGCATTAACAACTAACCTGCACTTTTAGTTTTCTTGAAGTAATGTACAGTACTTATATGTTTTACTACCTAATCAACAGTAGAGGAAACTTTAATCATGTTAATATATGCAACCATAGTCATTTTAATTCTAAATTGGGGGTGGAGGGGGAGGGAAGGGGAATCCTATAAAATGACAACCTATCAGCTAAATGCAAGAGTGTAATTAGTGTGATGAGGTAACAAAAAAACACAATATAGTTGACCCTTGAACAACAAGGGTTTGAATTACAAGGATCCACTAATATGTTAATTTTTTTCCCAATAAATACTTGTGCTATTTTCCACCTGCATTTGGGAGTCCATGAATCTGAAGCACTGATTGTATGCACTGTTCTAGGCTATTTTATATAGGAAATTTGATCACCTACAGATTTTGACACCAGGGGAGGTATCCTGGAATCAATCCTCCATGGACATTGAGGCGGGGAAAATTTGGGGGCAGACAGAAGTTACTCATGGATTTTCCAATGCACTGGGGATCAGTGCCCCCAACCCATGAGGCTCAAGGGGCAACTATACATGAAATTCAATTATTTTTTATGTAGATTCATTATTAAAAGGGAGAGGGGTTTTACATTTTAGTAAAATTGAATAAAATAAAAACCACAGTTTAATCCAAATATCAGTACTTAGACAAAATTTTCCTCATGATTCTAACCCTTCCCCTTTTCCCAATTACAAACATGTTCCCACGACTCAAGTCCAGGAAGTCAGGTCTAGATAATAGAGGAATGTCAATGTGACAACTGACAGAGCATAACACACTTTTAAATATTCATATAATTTTCTTCTAAATATAAAGTAGAAAAATTGAAAAACATGTAACAGTATTTTTAAAACAACCATTAATTCCATCATTCTGAGATCATCAGTATTAACACATGAAATTTATTCCTTTTTCTGAGAGAAATTTATTTTCTTTACATGACTGGAAATACAGCATTTGTTCAACTAAGTAACATCCCTGTTTCACTAAACTTTTAAGCATTTTTCTACCCACTAAGAATTCTCAAAACTACAATTATTAGTAGCTACATAATGTAACATTAAAGAATAATTTACTTAACTATTGCCTTATTTATTGTTTAGAATCTCTCTTTGTTTGCCTTACAAATATACCTTTGCATAATTTTTTGATTACTTTAAAATTCATTACTAGGTAAAAGACTATAAATATTTAAAAGCTCTTTGAAAAGGAACAAAGTTTAATATATATGAACAAACATCAAAAACATTGTCTCATATGAAAGAAGCTAAATACAAAAGATGAAATAATGTGTGGTTCCGTTTATTCAAAATGCTCAGAAGAAGCAACTCTACATATAGAGGATACAGATGAATAGTGTATGGGGGTTAGGGGAAGAAACACGGGGTGACTGAAAATGGATATGCGGAATCTCTGTGGTAATAGATATGTTTGAAAAGTAGAGTGGGTGATAGTTTCACTACTGTTCAAATATGTTTCTAAAAATCACTATATTGCATGTACTTTAAATAGGTGAATTTTATGATGTGTCATAAAGTTATTTGGTAATTAATTATTCAATACATTAGAGTGCCATACATACCACTCAAACTATTCACAAATTCTAAATATAATCTCTGGGAAAGTGCTAAAACAGACTCTTGAGCCCCAGGTGAAGTGTGAATTTCTAACCTTTGTGGCTCCAAGATTAATAGTGGTCACAGAAGCAGATGCAGCAACAGTCATCTTTTCCGAAGAATCAGCCTGATGCAGTATGCTCCAAAGCAATGTCACAGAGGACATGATCATATGAAGGATTGAGAGGATTCCTTTGCGGGCTTCATACAAGTGCCTGTGGTCTACATTGACCCAAAGCTATTAAAGTTGGGGGAAAAAACATATTATCACTTACTGAGGCTTCTAAATGGGGACTTGCATCTCATAATCTTTTTTAAAAAGTAAAATATTTGTGCAGTCTTACTTGGAGATATTGTGTAGTAGGATCCAACAAACAGTAATGGATAATGGCTGTGATCCCTTCTAAAAGAATAAGAATCATATCTGGTGGAATAATTGATGCCATCCATAGAGGCCTGAAATAAAATGCATTCATTTGAACATAAGTTCTGAGAAACAAGTCCATATTTTATTAATATTAAATGCCCAGCATGTTCTAAGAACATAGTAAGTGCTCAATAAAGATTACATAAATAAATGACTAAAATAATAAATTGGTTAATAAATTAGTAGCTTTTATGGCCTAATTTATAAAATAAATGAGTCACATTATATGTATGAAAGTTGTTTTTGGCTAAGACATTCTATACAAAGTCAATGCCAGTAAATCTTCAGCAACTGTATAGGGCAGGCATATCAATATTGACTATAATACCAGCAGTTTTCTTATATTTTACATGTAATTGCTGAGGTTATACAAGAGACAAACCAGAAATTAGTCTACTAATCATCTGGCTCATTTGGCAGACTAATTTTAAATATGTTTCCTCCAAACAAAAAATAAAATCAGATAGGAAAAGATTTATAACTTTAATTTAGTGTGAAATTAATTTGCCCTTAGATAACATTCAGATAAAACTAGGGAAGTCCTTTACTGGGCTATTACTTTTGCCAGCTCAGAGAAGAAGAACAGAATTAATTTCAGCCCTTAGACAGTGATGGTGAACCTATGACATGCGTGTCAGAGGTGACATGCAAACTCATTTTTTTGGCTGATTTTTCTTTGTTAAATGGCATTTAAATATATAAAATAAATATCAAAAATATAAGTCTTTGTTTTACTATGGTTGCAAGTATCAAAAAATTTCTATATGTGACACGGCACCAGAGTTAAGTTAGGGTTTTTCAAAATGCTGACAGGCCGAGCTCAAAAGGTTTGCCATCACTGCCTTAGGAGGAAAAAGGCCTGTTTAAACATTCCTTATCTTTTCCAATCTTCATTGTTTAATTATTACTCCTCAAGCTGAATTTTCTCCTTTGTGAAAATAACATACTATTTGTAACCTACCTAGTGATACCCACTAATTTATTTACTCAAATTGTGACTGACATTCTGTATGACTAAGCAGTTATATATGTGATGAATGTCAATTATAACAAAGTTAAAAATCAACTCTTACCTACTATCAGATAATCCTGTTTCATATTTGTACTGCTGAATTAGATTATCTAAATTTCTGCAAAGCTGTAGTGTCACAGAAACAACCACTCTCTGTAGAACTTTTCCCATGTAAGGCAGAGTCGATGTGATTAAACCAATCCATTGTGGGTGCATCTTACAAGCACAGTGTTGATGTAAGGCCCGTATCACTGCACAGAGGAACATGCCTTGGCATGTGATTGGCTGAGCGTGCAAATACTGAAGAGAAGTCATGGGCTGATGGGGACTGATGTGTTCCAGATCAGATACAACAAAATCAAAACCTGTTTCATTCTCTTCAGGGACAGTCATTACCCAGTGTTCTAGAACAATGAGTCTCTGAAGAACTTTAAGAAGTTGTGACTGGAGTGTGCTACCATTGTCAAACTCATCCTCTGAGAAATTGATAAGGCTGTCCTCTGAGAAACCTTCTTCCACAGCAATCACATTCTTACCTGCCATCTTTTCACTGTGCCATTTCTGTGCACTAAAGATAGATGACAGCAAACAATGAAGAATTACTTTCTGAACTTTGCACTTAGATAACATATCAGATATAAAACTAGGGAAACCCTTTGCTGAGTTTTCTATTACTTTTGCCAGCTCAGTAAAGAGAAGTGTCAAAATTTCTATGCTCATCATCTGCATATTTCGATTGCCTATTAAATCTTGTGCGGTGACCTTGACATGAGTTGGGTAATGGCTACGCATGTAATATAAACAGAGGGAAATGAGAATTTCTATGTACATAGAACTCCTGAAGTTATGATTTGAGTCCACTGGAATGTGACTATAAAAGTCTTTGCCCATAACAGAAATCCGGTGTCTGGCCAATAGATTCTGAAGCAGAGATAACTGAGGGGTATACACATTATTTATACTAGTGGTTGAAATGGCATTTACAAAAGCAGTAGGGTTAGTTTTCAATATGGCTTTGATGGCAGAAAAAGCATAGAGAGTCCTGGATGAGTCATACAACTGGAGATACAGGAGCACATGCTGATAGAGAGGATGGATGTTGAAACTGGGAGATTTCCGTGATCCTGGAGAACCCATGTCACTCTCAATTTCAGAAATGTCTCCCTCTCCACAGCTATACCAATTCTCTAAATCCAGACCATCACTAAAAAACACATTAGTTTGTTTGAGTTTTTCATTTGAAGTTTTTTTCTTGTCGTCATCCTTTTTCTTGGCAAGTTTTACTTTAGGTTTTGCTCCTGGCTGTTTGCCTGACTCCTTAACGATTGTTTCTTTCTCTGAGACTTTTTCTGATAATTTTTCTTTGAAGCTGAACTGAATACTACTGTGACTCCTCTGTCTAGATTTGGTTTCTGTGGAACCAACAGAAGAGTCATGAGGAGTCTGTGTGGTTTCGGAAATACAAGGTGAGGAGCTGTTTCTGGAGATTCCAGTTGCCATACGCTCACGGCCATCTTCTGCAGACACAGAGAGAAACTGAGAACTTTCATTACTCAGCGAAGTACTCTGACTCTGCTGAGTGGACTGATCTTCACCTTTAATCGGCTCCTCGCCTGGATCCACATCACTGTGCTTTGGGGGCATAGCTTCAATTTCTAACTGAGAAGGAGCTGATGCTGATTCTGCTTCGAGGCCACTTACGACTTTACATATCAGGTCAAACACTACCTGATGAACATCATCATCCGGGGAGCTTGCGTTCAGCATCTGAGAGTCCTCTTGGGCATTTACATTTTCAGGATCAACTTCGTAACTCAGGTTGTCCCCAGCAGAGGACTGTGAACACCCAGAGTCAGAACTCTGAAGTATTTCTATCTGTTGGTCCGGAAGATCAAAATCAGACACAACCATTGGAATTGTCTCACTGCTGGTACTTAGAAGGGAAAGTCTGTCACTTAATGGATTGACGGTGAGACTAAAGTTCTCTATTTCGTCCACGGTAAGCGGCTTTTCACCATTTCCTTTAGATGCAATGAGTTGTATTTGGCTTACTGGTATAGGAAAAAAAATAGTAAAGAAGGAAAATTTTAAAATAATGAAAATGTAGAAATGTACACTGAACTCAAGAATTTTAATCATTAGTTTCAAAACCTACTTATATTTTACTATTAAAATCATATTTTATTACTATTTTACACTTTTTAAGTTAGAAAATTATATAGATAACTATTAACTAAAATTTAATAAACACAATTCAACAATAGAAGACCTATTATTTGATTGAATTAAACTTAAACAGAAGAGCACATTTAACACAGATAAAATATAAAAATTTGCCCTCATCCCCAAATAAGACATCCTCTTTTACTGTAGTTCAAAATTTTAGTGTTCTTTTCCTCCCTGTGTTATGCTAAAGAGAAGTACAAAAATACAACCTCCTTGATTCTGATAAAATTCAAAAAAAGCTTATGAATAATCTAGTATGAGTAATGCCCTAAACCCGTGGTTGGCAAACTGCGGCTCGCGAGCCACATGCAGCTCTTTGGCCCCTTGAGTGTGGCTCTTCCTAAGCCTTAGGAGTACTCTAATTAAGTTAATAACAATGTTCCTACCTATATAGTTTAAGTTTAAAAAATTTGGCTCTCAAAAGAAATTTCAATCGTACTGTTGATATTTGGCTCTGTTGACTAATGAGTTTGCCGACCACTGCCCTAAACCAAGAGACAATGAGGGTGAGAGAAGAAAAAGACAACATTGTTCCCTCCAAGGAGCTTAAAATCAGCGGGGGGATCACCAATACATTAATCTATTTCTATACTTTTTGGAGAGCATACTACATTGATGGAATTCTTTCAGAATGGATGGAAGGCTTAGTTGCATATGAATGGTACCAACCAAATGCTATTACTTTCAGGGAACGCATCATGATACCACAGGTGAGGTCTGAGATTGATTTCAGAGGAGAGGTGAGAATTCAGCAGACAAGCTAGAACTGTGATGGTATGTAAAGCGATAATACATAGAAGTTCTGGCAATTAGCAGGGTAGGGCATTTTTTAGAAGATTCATGGAAAGGAGCAAAGACTCTAGAAAAACACTGAAAGTGAAACAGCAGGATGGTTTAGTTCCAGCTTCCATCACTTACCAGCAGTGAGTCTTTGAAATAGCACAACCTTCTAAGAATCAGCTCCCTGCTCAGTATAATTATTTTTTTATTGCTGACCTCATAGGGTTGTTGAGACACAAATGATATAAGTGAGAGTTTTCTGTCCCTTTCATATAATAAATTAACCCAATACTGTGTTATAAAAGGCTTCACCCAACAGTTTGCAGAGAGTAATAATAGTATTTGGGAGGAGTGGTTGTAAGAGATCAACAGAAGGACTTGTATGCATGCATATAAGCACAACCAATGGACACAAGACACTGGGGGGTAGGGGAGGCTGGGGGAAGGTCAAGGGGGTAAAAAAAAGGAGACACATATGTACTACTCTTTGTAATACTTTAAGCAATAAAACAAAATTTAAAAAAATATTTATCACTTAAAATATGCCAGTACTACACTAAACATGTCATAAATATGACTTGAGAAGTGGGTTATGATTCCCATTTTACAGATGAGGAAAATGACTCATGAAATGTAAATATGCACTATAAGCTTACTATACATTCCTAGTGAAGTATCTGTAGAGCCTTGTAGGACTAGGATTGCAAAATAAAACTAAAGGTATTTCCATCAAAACTGAAGGATGTCTCTGACCAATGTGCTGTGCTGATTACTCCTTGAAAGAGATCCAACTCCTCTAAGAGGGTCACTGACGAAGCACATACAGACATGGCCCACGTGAGCACTGCTAGTGCATGCAGAGGGGAGAAAATAAGCCCATGCAAAAAATCTCACATTCAATTCTCTTGTCAATCACTGTTGTGTTCAACTCTCACTTTATTTTAAAAACTTAACTCTAAATAGAGCTGTTCTACTTGCATGTGATATTCACCATTGCTACATGCAAAATTTTCCATGAAATGCTTGTCACTTTCTTCTCCAGGATAACAAGCCTTATTCCAATAACGTTCTGCTTGAACACGCTGCACTGAAACCCTCTGAGTTTTGGGATGAAGCAGGAGCAATAGCAATGGCTCCAAAACTCTTGCAATATCATGTCTTTGTAGAACTTGGTTCAGCCAGGCTTGTCCCACAGAGCTGGTAGAACCATCGATACTGTTAAGGCTATCTAACATGATGAACAGTGACCTACAATAAACACAAATAAGTAAAGAACAAAATGCCTACTTTTACCGTGACACTCTTACCTTTTCTAAAATTAACATTATAAGTTGTGTTTCTTATTTTGAATTAACCATTTTAAACTAGTCATACTTCAGGATAACTTTGACCACAGCATTTTAATAATCTTAATCCCACAGTATCAGTAGGTACAATAGAAGGAGAAAACTGTCTTTTCCCTTTTTGTAGGTACTTGGGTTCTTGAAATTTCACAAGCATACATTATTCTTAAGATAAATAGTAAAGAATAAAAAAATTTTAAATAAGCCTTACAAGATTAGTCTTGTTTTAGCAACATATTCCTGTCACCAAATACTGAACCCTCTCCAATTCAAGTCAATGTTACCTTTATGCTGGTCCATGCTCCTCTGTTCCCATTCTCTTTATGAATCAAAACTATGCACTTAATTCAAGGCATGAGGGATGGTTTGGATCAGAATACCCATGATTCAAACCTGGGCCATTCATTTTATCTCACATGTGCTCTTGGGCAAGTCACAACTTCTCTGGGCCTTCACTGCCTCACTTGTACGATGAGGAAATGTGGTCGCCAAATTAGAGATGGTATTTGTAAAGTTTCGAGACCTAGGGCCTACTTTGTTACAGAAGTTAAATAGCAGATCATTTAAAGATGGTGATGCTGCTTGAAAAGCACCAGTTGACATAAAATTCAGTAGAGCAGACATGTGATCTGAGCTGGGCTTTAGACATAGATTTGTGGCCACCTCTATGAAATTTGCTGGTGGCATCTACTTGGAAGTCAATGCAAATATCATATTTGGGGAATGAGTCATCTAAATAGGCTAGACAAATTTCAGAACCACTCCCAGGCACCTATAAGTTTTTTGAATCCATGAAAGCGGTTTGTCAGTATTTTAGCTTTAGATTTTAATAAATACCAGTTCAGGCAAAAGATTGAGAATAACTGCTAGAGAAACACTTATACAATGTGCTGTTTATATGTTATGTTACTGAATTTGATTACAGATTCAAGAAGGCTGTCTCCACTGCTATAATCCTGATACCTGACATGGCACCTCCCACATTGTAGGGACTTGATAAACAGTCATCCAATAAATGCGGGACACTGGGTGCTCCAGGGCAAAAAGGGCAAATCTGGCAGATAAATGAAATCTGGTAGATACATGAAAATGCCATGAATTTTAATGTAGCTTAGATTTTTAACAATAATTTATAAGTTCTATTTATAAAATGTGTACATTGCTATTGCCTACCCCTGCCAAACTAACCAAGGAGTCAAGAAAAGAGGCATTCAGATATCTAATGATAAAGTCTGAATATAAAATGCAACCAACCTGTCAAAAGAACGTGCAAAAGATGAAGACTTATTTATATGGAGGTCCCTTGTTAGATGCCAAAGAACTGCAAACTTTGCATGTGCCTCCATCTTTATTTTCTGAGGAGGAATATAAGAGATTACATTATTTTACTTTCCTTTGAAGATGTTAAGTGATTTTAGTAAAAATCAAAGGAGCTATTTAAGAGAGAATGTTATGTTCAATGTTCATGATACTCCAAAACACTGCAATAAACTTTATTTTTTCATGGAAGTAGAAACATAAAAAATACTTAAATAAATACAAAATATTAAACATAAAGGATCACCTTATGCTGTCTGATAATTATTCAATTCAGAGAGGTAATCAGTTTACTAGTTTATTGTAAGGAAAAGTGTTGATAATGTGCATGCCTCATGATATTCTCAGTATAGGAAGTACTTTTCCCCCTCATTTTGATATAAATACTTAGTAGTCAAAATTGATTTTGTTGTACTATACGATTTACTTTTGCTACCAGAAATTATATATTAATCCCAAATAAATTTATCACTGACAAAGCTGGTTTGATTAAAAAATTTAAACACCTAAAACATTATTTGTACAAGAAAAATATCACACTATTTTTGGAATTATTTGACTAAGATTTCAGTGTTAAGATAATAATGGATAGAACAATGTAAAAGTAAATTATTTAGAAAGACCAGCATTTAGTATTAGATAATGAACATGTATTAATGTAAATCAAGTAGAAATTGTGATATTATTAAAATGTTTATAGTCTTTCTCTAGCACTTGTAGAATCCTTCAAGTAAAAGCCCCCCTAAACCTGGAACTGTTTAAATTGCTTGTGATAGGTCAGAGAATTGCTTGCTTTTTCTGAGGGCATAATAAATGCTTTTCCTATAAACCCTGTGTTTATACATCAACCAATACAAACATGTAAAAACAAAGTAAATAATAACAGGTACTTTAACTTTTTACATGGCTGTGAAGTATCTTTATTCAGGACTTAGTATTTCTTTACAAATGAAATGTTGCACAAGTAAACAGGTATGTAATTTGTCCTAAATATATGTAATGTAATGTAAAACAAAATTTAATTAAAATATAAGGCTTTATTTAAAATTTTATTTCTGAACAGTTCTGAAAGAATGTGTTGCAGCTAAAATAGAATTTTAACATTTTTCCTGGGAATAAACTTTTCATTCTTTTTCATTTTCTTCTCCATTTGCCACTTCCCTACCCTGCCAAATGTTTCATTTACTCAACACAATGCCTTTTCGTTTTAATCATGTTTCTTGTTGTTGTTTTTTTAAAAAAATATATTTTTATTCATTTCAGAGAGGAAAGGAGAGTGAGAGAGAGAAACATCAATGATGAGAGAGAATCATTGATCAGCTGCCTCCTGTACGTCCCCTACTGGGGATAGGGCCCGCAATCTAGGCATGTGCCTTGACCAGAATTGAACTCGGGACCCTTCAGTCCACAGGTCAATGATCTATCCACTGAGCCAAACCAGCCAGGACAACACAAAGCCTTTTTGAGTATGACCCATCCAAACTCACTAGAATTGAGGCTTTATTCAATTAGGGCAATTCACTTCTAAAAGCTATTTAATAAAATCTTGAATTTATATTACAGAGCAGGTGCAGGAAGACCACATACTTTATTAAGTTACCTGGAAGAGATCAATACAAAATCCTTATTTTGGACATGTAATGTAATGAAAATAATACAATCTCACATATTAGCATTATATAGCTGATAAATGTAAATGACACATATTATTTCATTTCCCATGTATTAATGTATCCATCAGTACCACAACTGAGGCCATGGAGGGCTCTTGAATGAGTCTAGAACTTGGACCAGCAAAAAACTTAATCATCACTACCCATAACTGGTGTCCTATACCAAGAAATAAACCCAGTATTTGATTTGGGGTTACTTGATTTTTCATTGTACTGATGCTTTTGTAAAGAACTTTTCTCTAAAAAGAATAGAACCTTTATTTTAAAAACATTAAAATCACTCTGAACAAACCTCTATTTTCTCTTATTCAGATACTAGCTGCAATCATTTTCATAGGGTTTCCCAACTTTACATTTGGTATAATAGGAATGGGGAGTGGACACAGGATAAGAGAAGTCACCTTGTCTTTATGAGTTAACTGCTGGCTTATCACATCCTCACAGATGCTGGAAGAAGGAACCAAGTTATGTAACTGGTAGAACAGCTCCACACTCTTTTGGTGGTGCTGAGGGGTGCTATCTCCCAGCTGGTCCCATAGTGTGAAAGCTACGTGCTGTAGAAAAAGAGGTAAAAGTAACAGTATTATAAAACCATAAATGAAAATTCATTAAACTTCCTACTGGTACATATAAGTCTGACGGCCAGAACTCAAAGGTCTTCAATACTCATTATGACACTGGGATGAGATTTAAAAGTGTACCTTTCACCTACCTACTGTCATTCAGGCTCTTAGAACCTCTGAGACATATAAAGTAGGTCATCTGTATTTCAGAGCTCCATGTATGTGTTAACACAGCACTTGCTCTATGACAGTGTTTAAAAAAAAAAAAAGTACAACCCCGTTCGTGCCTCCAAAAAAGAAAAAAAAAGTACAATCATCAGGGTCTATCACCACAACCTTATAGAAATCAATTTTAATCCAGCAGCAGGAAATATCTGGAAGGACACAATGACTTGAAAGCAGATAAAGAAATGTTTAAATTTTTTTATGTATAAAAAAAATCTACTTAAGATGTAAAACAATGCAAATACTAGGTATACTTGATGTTCTTTCTATATAGAGAATATCATTTGTACTGTTGCAGAAATTAAAGACTACATTTTTCCTCAATGTCGTCATACACCACAGATGATAAGCAAACAATATACAGTCAGAAAAACTTTTCCTAGGAGTTTTGAAGAGCTAAGTTGTACAAAGCAAAGTGCCACAACCACTTCATCTGGAAATAAGTTTTACTCTATAGAGCTTTCCTTTTTCCTTTTTAATTTTAGCTGAAATTATTTCCTCCATGGATTTAGTGCTTTAATAATTGCCTTTTATTTACCTTAATATTCCCCTCATCCTTATCTTTTTTCTCCACACAAAAGTGGGAACAAGATGGGCAAAGCAGTACACATAAAGTGTATCTTTTTCTATATAGTATGATATTAAGGTGTTAAATTAAGCCTGATTATCATCTCTAAAGTCTTTGCCATGCAAACTAAGTTAAGTATCACCCTAGTCATGTATGTAGTTAGAATTTACCTTGAAAAATTCAGTCTTCTCAGCTATGTACTTCAGATTGCCCGGAGTGAGGGGCGGTCTAATAACCACAGCTACTCTTCCCTGGTTTGGACTTAAGGGTTGCACAGGTTCCACACTGTTGATGTTTTCCCCAGTGACCATGACCACAGACTGAGTCAATCCCACCAGGTCCATGACTAGTGAGATAGCGACACTCTGCACACTGAAATCACTTGCTTGGTTGCATGCATTCATTAGAGTCTGGAGCCACAGTGGAGGCTGCACATGCTCACAGTCTGAAACAAAAGATGGAAGCCAACACAGTTCATCACACTAAACCTTCATACATACTCTAACTCTCCAGTTAATTTAAAATAACAAAGCTCCTCTACTTACTACCTTTAGGTCTTGATCTGTTAACAAAACCAATGGCTTCTCAACTAGACTAGAAAATACAGCAGTAACAAGACTGTCATAAACTTGTTTTTCATATGTACTTTTCTTATGGCAAGTCATACAATCTGTTTTCCTGTACTGAGATTGTGTATTAGTCAAACATTATTATGTAGTAATCACTGAACTGTGTGTATATATAAAAATTTACATGAAGGTAAATACATACACTAGTCATAATAAAGAAAACCACTGAGAAAAACAACAGTGGATCTAAATATTAGATTCATTTTCTCCAAAGAATGGAATTAATTTCCTTCTTAGTTTCTATTCACTTGCAAGAAAACTACTTCAAAATCATAACTTTTCCAACATAATCTCCCCATGACAGTATTTCATTTAAAGAAAATCTACAAATTAAAAAACACCTTAAACATACCTCAGTTTTAATATCTGAGTACTCCTGGGTTAAAAAAAATAGCATGCCACAGAAAATTTTTGAATATGAATAAAACAAACTACCTTACCGATCTCTGACTGTTCAGAATGTAACTCTGAGGTATGGTTCCCGTCTGCAATGTAAACTGGAAAACTTGAGCACTCCAGGAAGAGCTGGCAGGCAGCAAGGAAGGCAGAAAGGTATTCTTTGGAAGTTTTCTGTTTACTTATATTTCTGTCCTTTACATCTCCATGTGAATCCCTGTCCCATTTTGAAGTGTCTCCTTGCTCTCGGCTGAGATCCCCATGATGCTCTGTAGCCAAAGCTTGTGAGAAAGAGTTACTCTGAACAATGTAGAGGTTGATAAGTCTGGTGAGAAACTGCTGGACATACTCCAAGCAGCACTGCATTGCAGTCTTTTGGACTGTCTTCCCACCTCGGGTTGCTGTCCCCTGAGTGACTATGGAGGCAGGCTGGATGATGGTTTCTTCAGATCCCACAGTGGAAGCCGTTTCTGTCTCAGAGGATGTGCTACCAATTGGGATGGCAGCTGCTCCCTGCCCCTCACTCAGTTCTCTGTCAATGTCATCAGTTCGATCTGCTTGATACTGTATAAACTCAGTGAATCCACTCTCTGATGACTGACTACTTGGTGGATTTTCTCCATCTTCAAACACTTCAGTAGGATTTTCAAGAGTAACTGATGATACCTGGTAGAAATGAAAAAGAACTGCTTAGTAGCTAAATGTATATATTAGGAATTAAAAATTAGAAATGACCATATTTGGAGAAAAGTCAATTTTAGATTCCTATTCACAACTTTATATATTCAGTTAAATCTTAAAATAGATTCTACAATTGATTTATATGTCTATGATAACCAATAGGAAATATGGATATGGTTCTAATGAATATGTCAATTTAACTCATTTAGTAAACATTTATTTTTCACCATATGCATAGCATAAAGTTATGTTCATCAGGGCAAAATATGTGAATGTACAAATTTCTAAGATTCATATCCTTTTTTTCAAAAGACTAAGAATTTATTCAATCCACTTCATGAAAACACTTTCCTAATGTCTAAATAATGTAATTTTCCTAATGTCTAAACAATGTAAGGAAAAAGAATTAGAACTAAATCTAGTAGGTCATCTGTTTAGGACCGCATGAGTGTGAAATTGGTCTGAAAAGTATAAAGTACTATTTAAATGTTTGCTATTAACATTCTTACATTCTTTCACTGAACAGTTACTGGACCTACATTATGTGCCAAACACTGTATTGGGTACTAGGAATTAAAGGAGTAGTTTATAATCTAGAGGACAAGATAGGAAACAATTAAAATATAAATTAAAAAATGAAGCAGCTACTCAGTACAGCGGGAATAGGTAGACTGTTCCCCTCCCTATGATAAGACTAAGTACAAATCATTATGCATATTTTCTGGCCTAGTGCAAGTAAACAAGAGTCTCAGCATGAGTTCTTTGGGAAATTGTGCCAGAGCATCATTTGAATTTGAGTAAGATCTCTAAAGATAAGTACTCAATGCTCCGCTGCCACAAGGTGGGGCCTCACCCAATGTTCCTTGCTCCAGTGAATCATACCACCATTCATCAATCCAGGAAGGCAGAAACCTAGGGGGGGATTCTTGGAACCTTGTCCACCTCTCCTCCACACTTCTTTTACATCCACTTCAGTATAGTGGTTAAGGGTTCTGGCCATTGGTCAGCTAAGGCTCTGCCACTTACTAGCTTGGGAAGTTCTTTAACTTCAAACCTTAGTCTCCTAATTTGTATAAACGACATGACAATAATTCCTACATTTTACAGTTGCTATGAGGCTTAAGTAAGACAGAATATATAAAGTACCTGGCATAATACCTGACACTTAATAGACATTCAATAAATGTAATTACTCATTATCCTTACCGATCCATTACTACTACCTATACATGGCTAATCCATCCATTTCTCTGTCTTAACTCCCCCATCTTAGCACGTTACCACCACCTCTCAGCAGCACTACTGCAGGTCTCCCCACACCCATTTTTGTTTCTAGATCCACACTCCACACTGCAGCCAGAGTAATTTTTCTCACACACAAATCTGATTATGTCACTTGCCTTTTTCCCTTGAGTGTGTTCCTAAGTTAAAGAGTAAAAGCCTTAGTACAGTGAATAAGCTCTGTAAGACCTGGCTCTTGCCCACCTTAAGAGCTGGATCTCCCCTGCACTGTCTGCAATGAGCTCCTGTCTGCCGAAGCCTTTGCAAATGTTCTTTCCTCTAGCAAATGTTGTCTTCTTTCTTCCTCACTCACACCCTAAATTCCTTTGGTGTTTCACTCAATCCTTTCTCAAGAAAGCCTTCTTGACCCCCAATCTAGATTAGATCCATATTTCTACCACTCATATCTTCCTTCATACGTTCATCACAACTGTAATTAAATGTGTAATTATTTGTCTAATGTCTGTCTCCTAGAAAAAAAGGGTAGAGAGGGCAGAGACTGTGCCTAGTTCAACCTCTGGATACCCAGCATTAGTGAATGAATGAAAACAGGCTATATTCTCTATTTCAAAGATAAGAAAACTGAGGCTCAGGGAAGTTAAAAGATAAATTAAAACAACAAAAACAACAAACTTGCCCTAGCCCTGTGGTCGGCAAACTGTGGCTCGCGAGCCACATGCGGCTCTTTGGCCCCTTCACTGTGGCTCTTCCACAAAATACCGACTCTGTGCATGGGCCACGAAGTTTCAATCGCTCTGTACGTGCGTGCCACACTTGGTATTTTGTGGAAGAGCCACACTCAAGGGGCCAAAGGGCCGCATGTGGCTCATGAGCCGCGGTTTGCCAATCCACAGTTTGCTGACCACTGCAGCCAGTTTGGCTCAGTGGATAGAGCATCAGCCCACAGACTGAAGGGTCCCGGGATCCATTAGATTCTGGTCAAGAGCAGGTACCTTGGTTGCAGGCTTGATCCCCAACCCTGGTAGGTGTGAGTGTGTCTCTCTCACATCAACGTTTCTCTGTCTCTCCCCATCCCTTTCACTCTCTCTAAAAACCACTGGAAAAATATCCTCGGTGAGGATTAACAACAACAAAAACAACCCCCAAAAAACTTGCCCAAGGTTACAACAAATAAATTTATTAGTTAGAAGAGTTCAATTAGGTGATTCTAATCTTCATAGCTCTTATCACCATATCATATCACTTTATCTGTAACAGTATGAAATTTTCATATTATAATGCCAAAGTTAGAGATGGCTATCATAATGACCTTATCAATTTTTCCTCTGAAAGGTTAACAATCATCTAAAATCCTGTATTAATACACTTTTTTAAATGTATTATTTAAATGGTAGAAGTCATTAGCTTTAGTGTAAAGTCATTTCTGTATCGATCTTTTTTAAAGATCATAAAACAATGGATATTAAATTACTAGAATTCAAGCTACAAAATTCAATTAAACTTGCATACATTTATAATATTTAGCTGTATGGTATATATTACATAACTAGACTTCAGATTATTTTATAATAAAATTTTTCTGAAAATAGAAAGAAATAACATGTTTTGGACATTTGGGTATAGAGATCCAATACACTTATTTTTTTTAAATGTACTAAGAGCACAGAGATATAATTTTTTTTAAATATATTTTATTGATTTTTTACAGAGAGGAAGGGAGAGGGATAGAGAGTTGGAAACATCAATGAGAGAGAAACATCAAGAGTAAGACAGGATATATAAAGCTGTCTGCCGAACATCTCCTACTGGGGATGTGCCCGCAACCAGAACTGAACCTGGGACCTTTTCAGTTCGCAGGCCGACGCTCTATCCACTGAGCCAAACCGGTTAGGGTGAGACTCATAATTTTTTAAAGAACCATTCCTTCACTTACACTTTAAAAAATTATAGAAAATACCCTCAGCTTTCAAATATGATCAATATTCAGACATCTCAGTGAAGATACCACCATTGTATTTCAGTAAAAAATAGGAAAGAAGATATAAGCCCTGGGAACATAGAAGAAACCAGAGACAGAGGCGGTGGTGGGGAGCAATAGGAAGGGAGTAGGGGAGAGGGAGACAGAGACAGAGAGAGGAGCATATGTTAAGGTTAATGAACCATTATATATTTTTAAAAGTATATTATTTGATTATATTTCATTATTAAAAATTGATGTTCCCAATACCTTACCTTTAATCATCAATAAGTGCCTCCAGATGTTTTCTACATAGTAAATATTCATATATTTAAATATGCTGAAAGAATGCTCAGATCCTTTCCCTGCTCTCACTAATCTCATTTATATAAATAGCAAAGCTTCAAAAGCAGTTAATACTTATTCTAGTTTTATTTCTAAGATCCAAGAGGCATACATTAAGGAAAAACAACAAACAAAATGAATTTCTCAACAATAGAATCATATCATAACAGAATGTCACATATAAATAAGCAGTAGGAAGGAAAGTCAGAGACCGGTTTTAGTTTATGTAGGATAATCCTGGATTTATTTAAATTGATTGAGGGTCAGTAATGATCATTTCATATATGAAGATCGATATATTTAGAAGGACCAAGAAAAGTTTTAGGATTATTAGTTGGTGATAAAAATTGTATGAAATTGTCCTGATAATATATTTTTCCTGGCTGAACAATAAAAAAGCAACGGGAAAAAAAAAACAAGGGCAACTCCACAAATCCTGGATTTAGGTAACAAACCTTGTATGCCAGAAATTTTAAAATCTTTATTGTAAGATAGTGCCACTGTAACTATATAATTTCATTAATATTTTTGTTAATTTTTGCTAAAAATATTTTAATATTATAAACTTGAAAGCTTTTGAATTACTGATGTTGCCATAGATGTTTTGCAGGAGTTTAAGTATGTTACTAGTGCTAGATTAAAATCATTATAATTCTATTCAATGTCATAGAGTAAGGATTATGAATCTAGAAGAGATTCTGTATTTCAAAAAGAGCATGTAAAAAACCTACTGTATACATATGAAAGGACCAGTAAAGTTTAGATTATAAATATGTGGCTACTGAGCACTTGTAATGTAGCTGATCTGACAGAGATACTAAATTTTCTTATTTCAAGTGTTTTTGAATAAAATTTAGAATTTGAACAAAGATGTGCTAAAGTGCAAAATACACACTGAAATTTTGAAAACAGTACAAAAAGAATGTAAAATATCTAACTTTTTATATTACATCAATTTTATGATTACATGTTGAAATCATAATAAATTATCTAGAAAGGCCTAAATAAAATATAATTAAAATTATTTTTTCCTGTTTCTTTTTACTATTTAAAAGTGACTACCAGAGCCCTGGTCAGTTTGGTTCAGAGGTTAGAGCATTGGCATCGGCCCATAGACCAAAGTGTCTCAGGTTTGATTCCCAGTCAAGGGCATGTACCTTGCTTACAGGTTCAATCCCTGGCCCCGGTCAGGGATCATGGGGGAAGCAACCAATCAATGTGTCTCTCTTACACCAATGTTTCTTTCTCTTTCTCTTTCCCCCTCCTCTCTTCCTTCCACTCTCTAAGAAAAAAATCAATGAAAAAAAATATCAAGTGAGGATGAAAAAAATGAAAAAATAAAAGTGGCTACCAGAAATTTTAAAATTACATATATTGCTGGCATTGTATTTCTATTGGAAAGTGTTGATATAAACAGTTAAATTGCACTAGAGCCAAAGCCTACATAATGGTCTACTGCCACACATTTGGATCTATGCAAGATTCACTAAATCGTTTGGTATATGACTTTACTCAAATACTATTCTGCTTTGAAGATATAAACAGTTGACCCTTGAACAACATAGGGAGAGGGGAGATGTCAACCCCCTGCCCCCATAAACAGTTGAAATACATGTATAATTTTTGCCTCCCCAAAAAACTTAACTACTAACAGCCCAGTGTTGACAGGAAACCTTACAGATAACAGGAACAAGTCTATTAGCACATAGTTTGTACGTTATATGTATTATATACTATGTTCTTAAATAAACTAGAGAAAAGAAAATGTTAAGAAACCATAAGAAAAATACATATACAGTATTATACTGTATTTTTAAAAAATATATTTTTATTGATTTCAGAGAGTAAAGGAGAGACAGAGACAGAAACATCAATGAGAGAGAATCATTGATCGGCCACTTCCTGCACGCCCCACACTGGGACCGGCCTACACCTGGGCACACACAGGGAATCAAACCATGACCTCTTGGTTCATAGGTAGAAGCTCAATCACTGAGCCACGCTGGCTGGGCTATACTGTATTTTTGGATAGTGTAAGTTTGCACCACCTGTCAATACCTATATCAACATTATCACATATAACACAACACATAGTAGATCTTACATATATTAATAACATTGGACATCAAAAATGAAAAGATAATGTGAAGAAGAAATTCATAATTATCCACTGGTATAACAATTCACACATTGACCACAAAGCAGCATCAATATCACTGCTTTATGGTAGCTTAGAGTCATCGATATGATTGCTTCATGGTAGCCTAGCCTATATACTAATGAATAAATCACTATAAAATTTTATGGCATACAGTATTACAGTCATATTCATAATATAGAAATGGAAATATTGTTATATTTTAAAAATAAAACCACTTACCTCTGATGATTGGCTGATAAGCAGTTTCTTCAATTACAGGAAAGGAGCATAATGTAAGTAATGTAATTGTTTGAAAGCAAACTTATAAAATAGTAAGAGAATATATTAATTTTATTAAATATTATTCACCTTATGCCTATGCAAGGATAAGCTATCCACTTTCATACAAGTCATCCACACAAGGTTATCATACAGTTGTTGTGCAGTTATTAAATTTTCACATGAAGACACATACACAATAGATAAGTTTATAAACTGCATGACATGATGATTAGTTACTATTCACTAATTGGACATGGAACATCATAAATGTCTTCATCCTCATCTTCACATTGAGTAGGCTTAGGAGGAGGAAGAAGAGAGGTTGGTCTTGCTGTTTCAGGTGCAAAAGAGGTGGAACGGGTGGAAGGAATGGAAGGGGAGGCAGGGAGGTTGGTAAAACTTTACAGAAATACATTGCAATTCCTGACCTTTTCATTTATCTAAAAATGTTTCCATACGGTACCAATCCTTTCATTGTGTGCTTTATTTAGTTTTAAGCACCTGTATCATAGAAGGGCCTGTATCATAAAAGAAGTCAAGCGTAGTCTTAAATAAGTGAAACCCTTGTGCCAAACCGTCTAATGTCAATTTGTTTTCTGGCACTGCTTCTTCTATCTCCTTCTCCTCCTTGTCTGGCATTGCTAGTCCAGAGCACTCATCTCCCTCAAGTTATCTTCCGTCAATTCCTCTGGTGTGGTGTCTATTTATTCTTGAATTTCTCCAAGATTCATATGTTGAAACCCTTCACCCCCCCCCTTTTTTTGCCATATTCACAATATATTTCATGATTTCCTTGATTGACTCTGTCTTAAATCCTGTGAAGTCACTCACAACATCAGGGAACAGTTTTCTCCAGCAGAAATTTATAGTTTCAGGCTTGATGGCTTTCACAGCTTTTTACATAACAGTGATGGCATCTTCAATGGTGTAATCCTTCCTGACACTCATGATGTTCTATCAAGGTTCTCTTCTCTTCCATAGCATTGACAATTCTTCCCATAGAGTACCCTTTGTAATGGCCTTAAAGGCCCTCATGACCTCCTGACCTAGAGGCTGAATTGGAGACATTGTGTTTGAGGGCAGTAGACACTTCCAGGCTTTTGATATTGAATGGATGGGGCTCTGGGTGGTCAGAGGCATTGTCCAATGTCAAACAAACTTTAAAAGGTAGTCCCTTACTGGCAAGGTAAGGGACAAAGCAGCGATGGAACCAATGCAGAGAAAGGGTTCTCGTTCTTCAAGTCTTCTCATTATACAGTGAAAAGACCGGCAGCTGGTGTTTATCTTCCTCCTTGAAGGCTCAGGGTGCAGCAGCTTTATAGACAAAGACAGTCCTGATCATAAACCTGACTGTATTTGCACAAGAGTAATGTTAGCCTATCCCTTCCTGTCTTAACACCTGTTGCTCACATCTCTTCCTCAGTAATAAATGTCCTTTGGAAGTGCATTTCCCCAGAATATGGCATTTTCGTCTGCATTAAAAACCTGTCAGGCAGGTATTCTTTCTCCTCCATGATTTTCTTAATAGTGTCTAGGGGGTGGGCAAACTTTTTGACTCGAGGGCCACAATGGGTTCTTAAACTGGACCGGAGGGCCGGAACAAAAGCATGGATGGAGTGTTTGTGTGAACTAATATAAATTCAAAGTAAACATCATTACATAAAAGGGTACGGTCTTTTTTTTTTTAGTTTTATCCATTTCAAATGGGCCTGATCTGGCCCGCGGGCCGTAGTTTGCCCACGGCTGGTCTAGGATCTCATCTGCTGCCTCTTGGTTGGCAGAAACTGCTTTTGCTATTATCTTGACATTTTTTTAAACTAAACCTCCTTCTAAAATTATTCTCCAGCTTCATGGAAGGACCTCGAGAGTATTATGCTAAGCAAAATAAGCCAGTCAGAGAAAGATAAGTATCACATGTTCTCACTTATATGTCACATCTAATAAACAAAATAGATCCAGAGACACAGAAACATGGAACAGACTGTCGAATCTCAGAGGGAAGACAAGAATAGATGGGTGGGTGGGAAGAGATCAACCAAAAACTTGTACGCATATATTCATAATCCATGGACACAGACTGTAGGGTGGTAACGGCCTGGGGCAGAGAGGCGGGCTAGAAGGGGTCAATGAAGTAAAAAGGGGACATATGTAATATTTTCAATAATAAAGATTTAAAATAAATAAATAAATAAATAAATAAATAAATAAATAAATAAAATAATTCTCCAGCTTTAGAGCCTTCACCTTCCTTTCACTTTAATTTGTCACATAATGACTTCACTTTTTCTTGATTCATATTAGATTCCAGAGGTATGCCTTTCTTATAGCAATCTTGCACCCACATAAAAGCTGCATTTTCAATAAGAGATAAGATATTTGCAAGGTTTTTGCTTCTGCTGGCACAGGTATAGTGGCTGCTTCACAAATTTCCTTTTTATTAAAAAAAACAAAACAATTGTCTTAATGCTGGATTCATTTATCTTGAAATGGTGTCAAACACAGCTGCAGATCTCAATCTACGAAACATACCAAGCAAGTCAATTTTGCCTTGTAATGTCATGACTTTTCTCTGCTTCTTGGGAGTACTTCCAGTATCACCAGTGGCATTTTCTATGAGTTTCATGGTGTTATTCAAGGCTTATGGTATTGCACTAAACATAATAAAAGATACGCAAGAACTATGAGAGATCACTTTTTTACTTCAATATGCAATTTACTGTAGACAAGCTGCTTACACAGAGGTATTAGATGATTAGTGTCACACGTTGTAAGTGGATACTTGCAACACTTGTGCTCACTGCAAGAGCAACAGGATGTGGCTATGAAATTATTACAGTCATACAGTATGTACTAGAATTAATTTTATCACTTAAGTTTATTTTTGTGTTCTTTTAATTCTCACCTGAGGATATTTTTTTCCATTGATTTCTAGAGAGAGAAGAAGGGAGTGAGGAGGGGGGGAGGGAGGGAGAGAGAGGGAGAGAAGACAGAGAGAGAGAGAGAGAGAGAGAGAGAGAGAAAGAGAAAGAGAGAGAGAGAGAGAGAGAGAGAGAGAGAGAGAGAGAGAGATATTGACATGAGAGACACATCTATTGGCTGCCTCCTGTACAGACGGGCAACTGGGGATGGAACACACAACCTAGGTATGTTTCCTGACCAGGAATCAAACATGCCACCTTTGGTGTATGGGACGATGCTCCAACAAACTGAGCCACGCTGACCAGGCCATTTGAGAATAAGTATTGATAAATTTTAAATTTTTAATAATAGATGTATGTATTTTATGCTAGTAAATGATAAAATAGATTATTATCTACATATATTTCATGCATTCATAATATATCTAACTTTTGCCTAATTTTGTCATTTCTAACCTACAGGTTCATCTATGAATTTTTTCAAATTGTTGCAAATCTCCCCAAATTTTATATTTATTGAAAAATATCGGTGTATAAGTGGACCTACACAGTTCAAACCCATGTTATTTAAGGGTCCACTGTAACTGGTCTAATAACATAATTAACAGCTAATATTACCTTTTTGTCTTCCCATTCTTTCACTGAGTTGTTCTGCCCACTTGGAAACTGCAAAACACCTCCAGCACTGGCAGCTAACAGTGGAGGCTGAACTTTGCTAAGGATCTTTGAGCAGAGCCTGAGTGAATCTGTGAGTTCAGACAAGTGCAATGTCTGGAGATGGCTTGTCAGGGCAGAAACCATCCTGAGCAGCAACTGGGGCAAGTGTTCTGTCTGGATTTCAATATAAGTCTCCTGAAAATAAAAGTGAAGTGACAAAAGTTTAAATATGCAATCTGAAAGTTATATTATTTCACTGATTTTTAATCTATATAAAAAAGGAAATAATTCTTACTCATCTGTCATATTTTATATGTATCATGCTCTTAATTAACATTGTATAATCATTTTATTATTAGTGATATAAAATTTATATTCCCAAATTCTCAATTTAAGTATTTCAAAGATATATAACCAAACAATCCCCATTTTATTTGCTACATTACTGAAGTTATAACAAAAGTGAATACAGTACAAACAGGCTGAATGGCATACCTGACACAACACCCTCATGCTTCTAGTAGGCTTCAAAATGAGAAAGCAAAGAATTTAGGAGAGAAAAAGGGAAAAGATTCCCAAAAGTTATCATTTAGTAGAAAGAATCATTAATGAATATAAATACATTATCAGATGATTTTACACTAAACATTTAAAATTTCAATAACATGCAACTATGAAGTATATTCCATGTATTATATAGACTTGTACATGTATTATGTATATGTGTTACAGGACAAAACACTTGGAAAATTTTATGAAAAGAAAAAGCTAAGCCACAAGGGAAAAAATATTTAATATTAAAGATAAAATTTGTTTGAAGATAAGGTTTGTCTTCAACATGAAATATCTAAACTATATTAGATTTCCTCAATATTTTTTGCCAAGGTCATCTTACCAAAGAAACTATATCCAACAAAAAATCTACCAGGAGGCAGAAATTGGTCAGCTGTAACTCAGATGACTCACTATCTCCAGGCCCAGTCTGAAGTCTGGCATGCATTGTCCTCCTAAAGGCACAAAATTCACTTTATCAAGTATACTATCAAGTAAAATGAACATGTGACAACATCATTGGTTATTTTTAATGAGGGTCAATTCAGCAGTGGGGCATACACAGTAACATTCTTATGATGAAGTATATTCACTTTTCCCCAGGACACCACTGTACCTCTATGTGGAAAATTCCCAGGGCAAGCAAGTCTCCTAGGTTTAACCTCTCCCTTTTACTCCTATCCTGTATTTCCAAGTGTTCTGGATGGATTTCACTTTTGGGGACTTATTTCCTATTGCTCCCACTACAGATATCATCTTCTAGTTAAAAAGGATTATTTGTTGCTTTATTTCTAATTTCAGGGCTTTTGTTGATACACACTTGTCCACCTGGACTTTCACCCTCCCTCAACCTCATTCTCTCATATACAGAATGTATCTGTCCTTCAAGATTTAAGATCAAATGTTACCTCCTCCAGGAAGCCTCTTCTGATCCAAGCAGTAGAGATCATTACTCCAACATTCACATCAAATCATATTAATCCTATATGACCATCTACTGCCCTACACTCTGAAGACACAAGTTAAGAAGAATATGGTACAGCCCTAACCAGCAAGAAATATAAACATATAGATAAGTAAATGTAATAATGTGACAGTATAGGAAAAGTTGATTCTGATGAGAGACTTGAAGGAGTCATGGAAGACTACTGAAAAGAGGGTTATCTCTATATAGGACAATACCAGATAGGCAAAAGACAAAAAATATGTTTTAAGAAATAGCATAACTGCAGCATGAAAGTAATGTATGTGCAGGGACTAGTCCAGGTTACCTAAAAAAGGATGGATGTGTATGTTTGTAAATGAGAAATGAGGGCCAGGCAGCAAAAAGGCACTCATAGTTCCTTGGCATTCCTATTTTAATCTCTCTACTAAGGCATTTGTAAGTTTTAATTTAATACTAGGAGTATGTATGTGCATGTCTTACTTGTTCTTATTACAAAGTCTTTAAAAACAGGGACTAGATATGCCTAGCATAATGCTTTTCAACTGGGTACTCAGTATCTGAATCAGTAAATGTACAATTAATTTATCACACCAGCATTTATAGTTTCAAAAGACTTCTAATCCCAAATTCATACAGGCTTACTTTGTGACTATATGCTCCTGAGGCTTGAGAGGTTAATCTGGTTCTGAGAGAATTTGAACTACATTTCAGACAGAGATTCTACTTGGGTTCACTAGTGTCCTTGGGTTTTCAGAGCATTTTTTGAACTTTATGTCCTAGAGGGTGAAGGGCTTTTATTACTCAACTAGAGGCCCGGTGCGGTGGAGTCCCTCAGCCTGGCTGGCAATTGGGGCCAATCGGGGCTGATAGCCAGGGGAAGGAACCACGGGAGGTTGGCAGGCTATGGGAGGTTGGCTATGGGAGCACACTGAGCACCAGGAGGCAGTTCCTGTGTTGAGCGTCTGCCCCCTGGTGGTCAGTGCACATCATAGTGACCAGTCCACTGGTCGTTCAGTCTCTTAGGCTTTTATATATATAGACTAGGGGCCCGGTACACGAAATTCGTGCACTGGGTGTGGGGGCGGGGGGAGTGTCCCTCAGCCCAGCCTGCCCCCTCTCACATACTGGGAGCCCTCAGGCATTGACCCCCATCACCCTCCAATCGCATAATCGGCCCCTTGTCCAGGCCTGACGCCTCAGACAGAGGTGTCAGGCCTGGGCAGGGGACCCTCATTTCCCCCCATCACTGGTTCTGCCCCCAGCCCAGGCCTGATGCCTTGGCCAGAGGCGTAGACCCCCCATCCCCCTCCGATCGCCAATCACCGGATCGGCCCCTTGAACCGGCCTGAGGCCTCTGGCTGAGGTGTCCGGCCCGGGCCGCGGGGACCCGCAGCTGCAGCGGCCCCGCGATCGTGGGCTCTGCTTTAGGCCCAGGCAAGGGACCCCTAGCTCCTGGGACTTCCAGCTTCAATCGCGCCCAGCGCTGGCTCCACCCCTACTTCCTGCTATCACTGGCCAGGGCGGTAAAGGCGCCTGATTCTCCCATCATGGCTAGGGGGCAGGGCAAAGGCTGCCTTTGCCCTGCCCTCCAGCTCTTAGCTCCCCCCTGGGTTTCCAATCACTGTCAGTGGCAGGGGGCTTCTTCCTGCTTTCCCTTTCGTCTCCCTGCATTGTGCCTACATATGCAAATTAACCGCCATCTTGTCGGCAGTTAACTGCCAATCTTAGTTGGCAGTTAATTTGCATATAGCCCTGATTAGCCAATGAAAAGGGTAGCATCGTACGCCAATTACCATTTTTCTCTTTTATTAGTGTAGATAGTGACAATATAGCTGGTTCTATGGCTTTAAAAACACAAATATGACACTAAGGAATTTTCTGTTCTTCAAAGTGGGAATAATTTTGGGAATGTGTTCTAAGGCAGCAACCACGAATATGCTATTTTCTCTACAACAAAAACCAAACTGGATGAGTATAGATTGCAGAGGAAAAAGTTTAAATGTATACTGGTGATTGAATAACTTACCTCTGAACTATTCAATTCTAAGATTATATGATCAATAATTCTATATTCTAGAATAACAAGGTACAGCCAGGTTATGGCTATTAAATATATATTAACAGTTGTAAATAGTAGTGGTAAAATGTACAAAAAAATCTTTCCATTAGATTGAAGAACTTAAAAAACAAACAAAGAAAAGGCTGGCTTTGAATGCTATTAAATTAAAATGAAAGAAACAGTTTAACATACCTACAACACTCTTCAAACCAACGTGCCACATAATCCCACATATAATAAGGTTCAAAGGAATTAAAGAGAAGGTTGGCAGTTTTAATCAGCTCTGCTGTTTTCTTATTTTCCCTTAATTTACTAAAAAAGGAAAAGAAAATATAATAAATATTAACATTTATTTTTGCAAATTTAAATTTTAATACAATGTTGTTAGGGTGTATATATTCCTAGGCAGTTGTTAAAACACTTGCATGTAAGAAAATTGGAATATATGATTTTTATCTACTCCCATTCTCTTATTACATTCTAAGTAATTACTTTTCCAAATGTGAGTTTTCATAACTCAACTGTATGATCGAAGATAAAAAATTAAACTTGCATAAGAAAAAACAACTGCCTTTCCAGTAAAAGAACAGGACATTTTTTTGAACTAGTTTGAGTATCTGACTCTTAATTTGGCATTAAATTACCTTGTTTCACTTGGCATATATAAATTGAGTAGTGATTTGATTTTGACAGCCTTGATTCTGAAGTAACTTTGTCTGCTTTCCTGTAAGATTTACTTAAGAAACGTTAAGTTTATTTACTGAATTTCAATCTAGTATTCTTAGCTTGAAAAACAAAACAGCTAAAAAACTAATATACTGTATATAGCCATTATTACTAAAGTCCTATCAGGGAAAATAACTTTGTTATTGCAAGTGGGAATCCTTTAGCTTATTAATTACCCACTTACCTATCTCCTGCCACCCTCCTTACAATAAAAATAATCATTTTTAAATATAGTGAGGTATTGCCAATGCATTTAGCAAGTTGCAAGACATATCCCCACATTAAAGACTAATTAAATACTCTACAAGACAATATAAATTATCAGACAGAGTACAGAATAAAACAGTGTAACAGTTTAGTCAATATTAACTTCTCAAACAAAAATTACAGGATATTATATTTTCTAAAAATAAAAAACTGCCTATAATTATGTTTTAATATATAAAAGTAAAAAAGTAAGATTTTGTCAACATGTATTGATCAATGACTTAAAGAGGAGGACATGCTAATTTTATATGAGTTATCCTAGGCATTAAAAAATGTGTTTAGCCCTGGGGCTCCTGCAGGAGGCAACCAGTCAATATGTCTCTCACATTAGTGTGTGTTTTTCTCTCTCTCTCTTCTACTCCCCTCTCCCTTCCTTTTACTCTCTCTAAAAATCAATGGAAAAAATATCCTCAGGTGAGGATTAAAACAACAACAAAAGCGTTTATATATACCTGAAAAAGAAATAACCCTAACTTAAAAAAAAAGTTCTTTAAAGAACATTTGGTACCCTTTGATTCACTTAATTCAGTGTTCAAGTCATAAGTCATGTCATGCTTAATTTTTTGGTAATCTACCTGCTTAATTGAGCATGATCCTTGCTGAAGGGTGGTTCCATCTGAAGATCCAATTCTGCTTTGCACTGAGAATACAATGTTCTAAATACTTCAATCAGGACATCTTCTAGAATTACAGGCCCTAAAATGAATATACATATTAAAGACAAAATTAATTAGCATTGGCAAATCATGATTATCTAAAAACTGGCCAAAGAAAAGAATGCTTTAAAACAAGTATTTTTAAAATGAATTTATTGGAGTGACAGTGGTTAATAAAAGTATATAGATTTCTAGTATACAATTCTACAACTGTAATATACAAATCTAGTATACAATTCACCTGTATATGCATTGTACTGTGTTGTTTACCACCCCAAGTCAAGTCTCCTTCCATCACCATTTATCCTCCCTTTACTCTCTCCTAAACTCCCTTTCTTTTCTCTCTAGCAATCACCATACTGTTGTCTATGTCCGAATCTTTTATTTTTCCCTTAGCTTAATCCCTTCATCCTTTCTCACCCAGTTCCCAACTCCCTCTGCCCTGACAGCTGTCAGTCTTAAAACAAATATATTTTTTTTACAACAGTTTCTTTTTTCCCCTAGAAGCTAAACTAAACTTTACATTTTGATAACCTAACAGTAAAATAGTAAATAACTGAGCAAATGTTTATTTAACTTTAGGCTGACATAACAGAAATTACAGAATCAGGGAAATTGGTTTTGTCAATTAATAGTTGTTACTTTGGAAAATTTAACTTCTTTGAGCTTTAGTTTCCTCATCTAGAATGAGGATAATAATACCAAGTTTACATAAAGGTTGTTAGGGTCATGAAAAATATTTGTAAGGTGGGTGGCATAATTCCCAGGATATAATGATTATTCAGTAAATGATAGTAATATTACTACTATATTGAATTTAAGTAATATAAGAAGGAACAGGGCTAACCTATATTGCTATAATAGACAGCAATATCCTTAAAAAAAATTCGTGAGCTTCAATATATTAGTGCATATTAGCTAAAATAAACTCTCAAAGCCATTGATACAACTCATTTTAAATTTTTTATTTTAATTTTAAGAAATTAGGTACTATGTTATTTCATTTTTTGTCTGCTAGTATTTATGCTTATTAATTTTTGTCCTAGGGGCCATAACTAACTTCCCAATAGAATGATTATATAAGAAATATATAATGAAGGAAGGGGAAATACACAAGACAAAGGGAGTACGGGGAAAAATGTTAAGGGATACAACCCAAGTACTTTTGCTCAAGTCCTTGAATACTGTGAACTATAAGACAGCTATGCCCAGCTGGTGTGGCTCAGTGATTGACTACTGACTCATGAACCAGGAGGTCATGGTTTGAATTCTGATTAGGGCACATGCCTGGGTTTTGGGCTCAATCCCCAGTGGGGGGATGTGCAGGAGGCAGCCAATCAATGATTCTCTCTCATCATTGACGTTTCTATCTCTTACTCTCTCTCCCTTCCTCTCTGAAATCAATTTTTAAAAAGCATACATATTTACAAGACAGTCATGACATATCATAAATGTTTCAATTTAAGTAACTTAATAAGGATTAAGAAAATTTTAGATAGAATCTTTAAAATGACTTCTCTGCTACACACACAGATAACATACCAGTTGCATACATATCTACCTTCTTAACATTCTAGAGTGAATGTTAGGTAAGAAATTGTTAAGAATGTGTATTTAAAGGTCACCTCAAAATACAGCAATTTTTCTAAATAACAACTTTGCCTTATTTTTCTTATGAAAGAATACAAAACATGTGATCTTATTACCTAGCTCAGGTTTGTCCAGTAAACTGATCAAAATACGAAAAGGTTTTAGATCCTGTGTTAAAGTGGTCTCTTCTCCAAGTCCATTCATGTGTAAGATCCCCACCATTGCCTTTAAAAAGAAAAAGTACACTAGTCATTTAAATAAACAGTTTTCAAATAATTTTTTTCAAAAAATAGTATTTTTAATACATTGCCTATTGCTTTTCTGAAGCTTTCAATGAAGTTGGCTTTATCCTTCCACTAGGGGGAAAATATGTTACATTCATTTTTCTTGAGAAGAAAAAAGTGCTTACATTTTTTTTCTAGAAAAAAAGTGGAAAGTTAAAGAAAATCTAGAAAATAAAGTTATGAGTTATTTGACTGCCCAAAAGATAAAAATATTTATATTTAAGATAATCAATGTGCATCAAACTATGCCACATCATATGGTCGTGTCTGCCAGTATACAATTATTTTCCCATTGGTGACTCCAGACCATCTATATTCTTATAACCTCCTTCATTTTAAAATGCTTCATATACAGTATACTATGTATTTTCTTATTTTATTTTGAGATATCCTAAATAAATAAAGTTGATGTAAAAATAATATAAAATAAATCTATAGTTCATTTTAACATTTCCATTACAAAAGCAGTTTTACCAAACATTTAGATTCCTGTTGCAACCCACATTTCCCTGGGGCTTCAGAGGAAATAACACAGATCCTGGCTCATTTTGGAAAAGCTCCAATTTTCATTGGGCAGACAGGTGAGAAGCTGCAACTATGTTTTAATAAAGTTATGAAAACAAACTAAAAAAATAATAAAATCTCTGGACTTACACAGAAGTGAGTCAATCTTAAAATTACTTATTCATTTTATTGTGGTCATTTCCTTATTATTGTCACTCAGGAAGTTTGTGAGGCTTGTCTCTACCTCTTCAATTATGAATTAATTCAATTAAAGTAGAACCTTGTCTTACACTTGTTGCGCAACTCTAATGGTCAGAGAGTAACCAAAATGAAAATATTCATTACCTGGACCAACAATTCTTTTGAAAAGGTAGTAAAATAGTAAGTGGCATGTTCTTCAGGATTACTGTGTCTTGTGCTTCTGGGTCCTATGATAGCACCGTTGTTATCAAAACCTCCACAGAAATAAATTGCGAAATAAATTAAAATTCTCAAAACTGTTCACTAACACCAAAACAACGAATATCTCAAAACTAAACACTTACCGATTAGTAGCCCAATCAATGTCAGCAAGAGAGATCATTTTAGATAGTTTAATAAAGGAAAACCAATTCAATATGGAAGTGAGAATCATAGTATTCTTTCAGAATTATCCTGTTTTTTTTCTTCACATAAGTCTTATGAACAGTGCAATAACTGCAGAGTCAGAAAATTAAAATTAAGTGATATTGCGTCTGACTCCGGGTGGTAATGAGTTGTGAAGACAGGGCAAACACTGACGAAAAGTATAGAAGAACAAAGTATGCACGATGCTTTATTGCCTGAGAGACTGGTACCATGTGTAAGTCAGTAGTACTAGTCCTGATTCCTTTGATGACTTAAAAATTTTAGGAATTAGGGAGATAAAGGGAGGGAAAGTGGGAGATACCTATAATACTATCAACAATAAAAATATGTATTTTAAAAATTTTAGGAATTATGTCTCTATTTTGATTAAGTTATTCTTCTTTGTCTACATATTTATAGTAGAACAATCTCAACTTATAAGGGCAGAAAAAGCTTACCAAAGGGGTCATGACTTATGAATTAGCCTCTTCAACTAAGAAGCTTTTGAAATTTCTTCATACAATACACAGTTAATAGTGTTTACATTTTAATTGTCTATTTAAACAAATTTTTTAGTTTCTTCATTTAAGCCATACATAGCACTTGATAATATTTATGTATAGCAAACTTTTCTCCATCTTTTCCCAGCTAAGACCACACATGAAACACCTACCTAGAAGCCATGCATAAAGTCTTCGGTTCAGAGACATGTCCCTCCTTAATACTACATGAAGGGCTGCTGACAAGATCCTGATCATATCTGGTCGAGTGGCCTGAAAAAGTTAGGAATGTGGTTGTATTTAATCACATATAAAAACATTACTTTTTCCTCTTTAAAAAACAAAACACACACCTTACAATACATTCAAAAGTTTATTTTATTAAAGGAAACCTAGTTTTAGCTAAAAAGGTAAAGTTAAAAGAAAGATAAAAGGAAGCCTGTTAATTGATGTTAGGATTTTTTCTTTCTTTTTTATTTGTTTTTATAAATCTTTATTTTTTAAAGTATTACATATGTCCCCTTTTCCCCCATTGCCCTCTCCTCCCCCTCACCGCCAAGCCTTCATTACCCTATGTTTATGTCTATGGGTTATGCATAGATGCATATGAGAATTGATGTTAGTTTTAATAATATTACTAAATAATCCATTTAGAACAGAAGCTTGGAGTGTGAGCATTAGAAAATAACATTGAAATCAACTAGTTAACAATCACTCTCAAATAAAAAACCCAAGTTTCACGGAGCCTCAGTACTTAGCCTAATGTAAAAGCCTGGTTAGTGCCCAAGTTGAATAAGAAGTGACCTCCCTTTAATCACAAACTGGTGACCATTTTACTACACCATTCTTCTTGACAGTATTAAAAAGGGATTCACCCTTTTTATTTGTTTTAAAGGAATCTTAGAAAAATAATTGAGATGTTTCAAAATACAAATCATCAACAGCTGACAAATTACAGTTACTCATCAAAACACAAATGTTCTCCATTAACCTAAGAAACTCTCAAAGTGTGATTCCCAGACTCTAAGGCAGTGGTTCTCACCCTTGGCTGCATATTAGAATCACGCGGGAATCTTTTTAAAATCTTGATTTCTGGGCCTCAGGAGTTTAAAAAGATTCCCAGGTGATTCTAATGTGCTGCCAAGGTTGTGAACCACTGCTCTAGTGCCACGGGACAGAGCTGCTTACTGAGATGGTTGTTTGCCTGTGGGAGGGCTGGCCTGGTGGCAAAGC
>NW_006297811.1:2071231-2096142 GCF_000327345.1 Myotis davidii | reverse complement strand
GTTAGGATTTTTTCTTTCTTTTTTATTTGTTTTTATAAATCTTTATTTTTTAAAGTATTACATATGTCCCCTTTTCCCCCATTGCCCTCTCCTCCCCCTCACCGCCAAGCCTTCATTACCCTATGTTTATGTCTATGGGTTATGCATAGATGCATATGAGAATTGATGTTAGTTTTAATAATATTACTAAATAATCCATTTAGAACAGAAGCTGGGAGTGTGAGCATTAGAAAATAACATTGAAATCAACTAGTTAACAATCACTCTCAAATAAAAAACCCAAGTTTCACGGAGCCTCAGTACTTAGCCTAATGTAAAAGCCTGGTTAGTGCCCAAGTTGAATAAGAAGTGACCTCCCTTTAATCACAAACTGGTGACCATTTTACTACACCATTCTTCTTGACAGTATTAAAAAGGGATTCACCCTTTTTATTTGTTTTAAAGGAATCTTAGAAAAATAATTGAGATGTTTCAAAATACAAATCATCAACAGCTGACAAATTACAGTTACTCATCAAAACACAAATGTTCTCCATTAACCTAAGAAACTCTCAAAGTGTGATTCCCAGACTCTAAGGCAGTGGTTCTCACCCTTGGCTGCATATTAGAATCACGCGGGAATCTTTTTAAAATCTTGATTTCTGGGCCTCAGGAGTTTAAAAAGATTCCCAGGTGATTCTAATGTGCAGCCAAGGTTGAGAACCACTGCTCTAAGGGAATCTCTAAGACCCTTTCAGGAGGTCCATAAGGTCAAAACTAGATCAGAACAATAGAAAGATGTTCTGTTTTTTTACTATGTTGATATTTGCCCTGATAATGTGATAGGGGGTAAAACTGCTGGCATCTTAGCAAGAAAGGAAGCAGTACAGCAGTGGCATCCACTGCACTTGCAGTCGTTGTATTTTTTTAGTGCCATACACTTGCATTACAATAAGAAACCAAAACAAACAATAAAAGTCAGTTTCACTTAAGAATGTTGTTGAAGCAGCAAAAATTTACTTTATAAAATATTGACCCTTTTAGTACATTTTAAAATATTCTGTGTAATAAAATGGGAAGTACACATAACACACTCCTGTGTATACTGCAGTATGATAGATGTCTCAAAGAAACTCACTTGTATGACTGAATTTTGAACTGACCTACCAGATTTTTTTCACAGAATACCATTTTTATCTGAAAGAATGATTGACACAAACTATGATTATCACACTTGGAAACTTGAAAGACATTTTCTCAAAAACATTAAAAAATAGCCCTAGCCGGTTTGGCTCAGTGGATAGAGTGTCAGTCTTTGGAACAAAGGGTTCCAGGTTCAATTCCTGGTCAAGGGCACATGCCTGGGTTGTGGGCTCGATCCCCAGTGGGGGGTGTGCAGTAGGCAGCCAATCAATGATTCTCTCTCTCCCTCTCCCTTCCTCTCTGAAATCAATAAAAATATATTTAGAAATGAATAAATAAATAAAATAAAAATAAAGTGAGCCTGTCACTTCAAGAAAAATAATTAAAATTTTTTTAAAAAATTAAAATAAGAAAAACAATTAATAATCATAGAAGGAGGGAAAGTGGAGAACAAAGATGACTTTTTCATGATCCTTATTCTCGGGAAATCTAATGATTTGGTACAAATAGAAGATTAAGAGTGTTAGAATGGGACCTGGGTAGGGCATTACTTATAAAAGATAGTCAACATAGCTGTTATTTTCATAACACGAATTATAGAAGGTAAAGCTTGAAAAAGCCTTGGTTGGGAGGGATACAGAGGTGGTGGAGTAAGAAAGTACTGAAGAAAGCTCAGGCTGAAAAAACATTGAGAAACAGTGGTCAGTGAAATTACAAATTAATTCTTCTCAATTTAAGTCTACACTGACTTAATTTCTCAGATATTGTTGAGTCACCTATCAGTATACTGAAGGACTAATAATATTGAATGTTTGCAAGGGAAGAAAGCAATGGGAAAGTTTAAGAGCAAAGGTCAATAAAGGGACATAATATTTTAAGCTTTTGAGCCACATATATTTCTTTGGCATATTCTTCTTTATTTTCTTTTGTGGGCCTTTAAAAAAGTAAAAATTACTCTTATCTTGTGGGTGATTCACCAGCCCTATACTAGTAAGTTTAGACTACACTGAGATGTCCCAGAGAATGTTCCTGTGAAAAGCCGGAGTGAAATAAGGGCCATTGATTTGAGAATGGAAAGACTCCAAATAAAAACTGGGGGTGATTTATGTCCCAATTAGCAACAGTATTGGCAATGAAATATAAAATTCTTCTATTATTGATCATTCAATTTCAAAATTAATAAAGTAATAAAGAAAAAGTTGAGCATGACCAATCATAATAAAACTCACTAGTTACCTAACTAACGTTCTTTAAAAGAACCTCAAATAATAGCTTTTTCTGCTAATGACTTTTAAGAAATAAACTTACATTTCCAAGGTAGAAATTCTCTTATTACTTTTGTTAGACATGTAGTTCACCATTCTGAATGCGTACATACTGGTGCTCTACAACATTCCGCATTAAGGTTTATAACGCAAAAGAATTTAGATGACTTCTTTAAAAAATGAGGATACTGATTAAAGTTCCAGCAATGAAATGCTTCAATTATGATTTGTTAAATTAATTGCTCTCATTTGTAATAAAAGTTCTAGAGGATATCACTGTAAATCATTATTTGCAAAGATCTGACAATCTCAAAATCACCAAACCAAGAAAAGATAACAGGACAGAGATAACAGCTGGTAGAAGGCCTGGGTTCAAAGTCCTGGCAAATTCACAACTAGCAATGAGTACTTCCTGCTTATTATAGGTAAGAACTGTTTTTAAAGGTATGAAATTACCTATTTCAATTAACATATTCTTATCCAAATCAACAAACTTTTTTCTTTATAATTGTCACAAGTTCCACTCCTTGAAAAGGAACTTGTTTTCTATGTACTTACTAGTTTATAAAACAAAAGAATTCAGCTTAAATAACTATACATCATAAATTGTGATTTTACAAAGAATGCCTAATATTAATACTACAGGCCCAGTGCACAAAATTTGTGCACTCGGGTGGGTAGGGGGAGTCCCTCAGCCCAGCCTGCGCCCTCTCACAGTCCAGGAGCCCTCGGGGGATGTCCCACTGACAGAAGTGGGACATCCTTAGCGCTGCTGCGGAGGCAGGAGAGGCTCCCACCTCCCACCACCACCGCTGCACTTGCCAGCTGAGAGCCTGGCTCAGAGCTTCTGGCTGAGCAGCGCTCCCCCTGTGGGAGTGCACTGACCATCAGGGGAAAGCTCCTGCATTGAGCGTCTGCCCCCTGGTGGTCAGTGCGTATCACAGCAACCAGTCATTCTGTCGTTTGGTTGATTTGCACATTAGCCTTTTATTATATAGGATCAGCATTAATGTTTTACCTGACTCATGTGGAATGGAAAACAGAAAAGTATGAGGTCCAGCGTGCTTCTCTGTACAAGTACACTTGAGTCCTGCACCGAGGTACTTACTGCTTCTACCTAAAATGAGAGAGCCTTTAGTATCTGTTATCTATTGTTACACTGGGAAATACGTAACATGAAAATGTAACAACTCTTCATTTTCTCCCATAAAAAAATATGATTTTGAGCATCTTATCAATAATTAAATATATTTACAACACTCTGAATAGGTAAATATATTATGACGGCTTAAAAATGAAGAAGCACAGCCCTAACTGGTTTGGCTCAGTGGATAGAGCATCGGCCTGCAGACTCAAGGATCCCAGGTTCAGTTCCGGTCAAGGGCATGTACCTTGGTTGCGGGCACATCCCCAGTGGGGGGGGGGGGTGTGTGCAGGAGGCAGCTGATCGATGTTTCTAACTCTGTATCCCTCTCCCTTCCTCTCTGTAAAAAAAATCAATAAAAATATATTTTTAAAAAATGAAGAAGCACAAAAGAGTATAAAGCAAAAAGGTTCTCTCCCATCTCCGTCTTCCAACCATTCATCCAATTTCCTTTTTGCAAGCAAGCAGTATTACTAGTGAATATTTTCTGCAAGTATAAGTAAACATAAATACACAGGCATAGATCCAAAACCCTGCCATTTTCATTTTAAAATATATTTTGGAGATTGCTCCTTATCAGTACATAAAGTACTTTATTATTTTTTATGGCCATGGAAGTACTTTATTTCATATATAAACTCTTTATTTAACTAGGTTCCTAAGATAGACATTTATACTGTTTGCAGACATTTATTATTGTAAATAATGCTGCAATATACTTACGTAATATACAAATACATCCCTCAAAGTAGTGTTGCCAGGTCTTAGGGTATACACAATTGCAACTTAATCAGTGTGATGCTTTCTGTTAAGGTTACATATATTTATATTCCCAACAGCTATGTGTGACAGTTTCTGTTTTTCCATGTTTACCCATGCATTTTTATTTTTGTCATTCTGATATATGAAAACTGATATCTTGGTGTATTTAAATTTTTATTTCTCTTATAAGTAATGTTGAGCACCTTTTCATGTTTAAATTATTTTTATTTCTTAGGTACATTATCTGTTCAAATGCATTCTTCCACTATATTTATTGATAGTACCTCTTTCAATATTAGAGAGTTTAGTTCTTTCACTATGACTTATTGCAAATGGTTTTCCAATTATAGCATTTGTCTTTCAAAAAAAATTTATAAAATTACTTGTTTAAAACTTTCATTAAATAATTAAAAGGAGCCCTGCTGGCGTGGCTCAGTGGTTGAGCATTGACCTGGAAACCAGAAGGTCCTGGGTTCAATTTCCGGTCAGGGTACATACCTGGGTTGCGGGCTTGATCCTCAGTGTGGGGCATGCAGGAGGCAGCCAATCAATGATTCTCTCTCATCATGGATGTTTCTATCTCTCTCTCCCTCTCTAAAATCAATAAAAAAATTTTTTTAAATAATTAAAAGGAAATGCAAAAACCAATACATTTAAAGATCTACATAAAAATGGTGTAGCCATTTTGGAAAATAATTTGCCAGTTTCCTATAAACTTAAATATACATTACAAGAAAATGTAGGAGTAAATACTTGTGACCTAGGATTAGACACAATTTCTTAGATATTATATAACACCAAAAGCACAATGACAAGAGAAAAAACATAAATTGGACTTGATCAAAATTAAAACTTTTGTGCTTCAAAGGACACAATTAAACACTGAAATCATGGCCAGTTTGGCTCAGTTGGCTGAAGCGTTGTCCCATACCCCATTCAATTCCCAATGAGGACACATATCCAGGCTGCAGGTTTGATTCCCGGTGGGATGCATACAGGAGGCAGCAGATCCATGTTTCTCTCTTACATTAATGTTTCTTTCTTTCTCTTTCTCCTCTCCCTCCCTCTCTCTAAAATCAATTTTAAAAGAAAACATATCCTCAAGTGAGGATTTAAAACAAAAAAAAGGAAGCTGACAAGATAATCCACAGAATGGGGAAAATATTTTCAAGTCATACACACATAAGGGTTTAATGTTCAAAATAAATAAAGAACTCCCACAACTCAACAAGTAAAGGAGAAATAACCCAATTTAAATAATGAGCAAGAACTTTGAATAGGCACGTCTCCAAAGAAGATATAAAAATGGTCCAAAACTAAAAGAAAATACACTCAATATCATTAGTCATTAGAGAAATGCAAATCAAAACTACTTCACATCCACTAGGATGAGTATAATAAAAAGACAGACAATAACAAGTGTTCACAAAGATGTGCAGAAGTAGGACCCCTCATATATTGCTGGTGGAAATGTATATTGGTACAGTCACTATGGAAAACAGCTTTTCAGTTCCTCAAAAAGTTAATCATGACACATTTGTAATACCTTAACTAATAATAAAAAAAAAATGGGAAAAAAAAGTTAATCATGGAGTTACCATATGACCCACAATTCCTCTTCTAAGTATATTCTCAAAAGAAAACATGCCTACAGAAACACTTATTCATTGAATGTTCATAGAGAATCATTCTTTTTAAAAAAATATATTTTATTTATTTTTTTACAGAGAGCAAGGGAGAGGGATAGAGAGTTAGAAACATCAATGAGAGAGAAACATCGATCAGCTGCCTCCTGCACACACCCTACTGGGGATGTGCCCGCAACCAAGGTACATGCCCTTGACCGGAATCAAACCTGGGACCCTTGAGTCTGCAGGCCGACACTCTATCTACTGAGCCAAACCGGTTAGGGCAGAGAGCATCATTCTTAATAGCGAAAAAGTAGACAAGACCCAGAAGTGCCTCAACTGATGAATGGAGAAACAAAATGTGATACAGATATCCATATTATCCAGCCATAAAAAGGAGTGAAGTACTGACACATGCTTCAAATCTTGAAAATATTATGGTAAGTGAAAAAAGCCATTCATAAAAGATTACATATTATATAAATCCATTTATATAAAATGTCCAGAACAGGCAAATTTATAGAAACAGAAAATAGATAAGTGGTTCCAAGGGGCAGGGATAAAGGAGTCTGGTGAGTGGGAATGGGGTAATGAAAATGTTCTGAAATTGGATAGTGATGATAGTTCCACAGATTTATGAATATACTAAAAACCAATAAACTGTACAACTTAAAAGGGCATGTGAATTATATATATCAATAAAGCTGTTATTTAAAAAAGTTAAAAATACATTTACCATATAAACCAAAAATTCCATCCCTAGGTATTTTCCCAAGAAATAAGAACGTATGTCTACACAAGGAATTCTATGCACATGTTTACAGTACCTTTTTCATAATTACCCCAAACTGGAAACAATTTAATCATCCATTAATCAGTGAATAAGTAAACAAACTGTGGTACATTCATACCACAAATTACTCATATATGCAAAAACATAAATGAATCTCAAATCTGTTATGTCAAGTGAAGGAAACAAGAATTAATTGCTATACCCTGCCCACCTGGCTCACTGGTAGAGTGTTGACCTATGAACCAGAAGGTTATGTTTTGATTTTGGTCAGGGCACATGCCCAGGTTGCAGGTTCAATTCCCAGTAGGGAACTTGCAGGATGCAGCCAATCAATGATTCTCTCTCATCATTGATGTTTTTTATCTCTCTGTCCCTCTCCCCTCCTCTCTGAAATCAATAAAAATATATTTTTAAAAAAAGAATTAATGGCCAATACAGTATTATTCTATTCATAATATTCTGAGAAAAGCACAACTATGGAAACAGAAAACAGACCAGTGTTTGCAAAAGCCTCGGAGTGTAGGGGAAGGGGAGTGACCACAAAGGGGCACAAAAGAACATTTTATGGTGATATAAATAAATATCCTATATTTTGATTGTAGCATTGGTCTCATGACTGTGTATCTGTCAAAATTCATAAAACTATACATGTTCAGGGCGACAACAACGTGGCGATGGCGGGCTGGCGCGGGGCGCTCATCATGCTGGAAGGCGTGGGCCGGCCAGGAAGAGCACGCAGAGCTGCAAGTTGGTGGCCGCGCTCTGCGCCGCCGGCCATCCTGCCGAGCTGCTACGCTTCCCGGAAAGATCAACTGAAATTGGCAAACTTCTGAGTTCTTATTTGGAAAAGAAGAGTGAGGTGGAGGATCACTCAGTGCACCTTTTCTCTGCAAACCGCTGGGAACAAGTGCCATTGATTAAGGAAAGGCTGAGCCAGGGCATCACCCTCATCGTGGACAGACAGGCGTTTTCTGGTGTTGCCTTTACCAATGCCAAGGAGACCTTCTCTTTGCATTGGTGCAAGCAGCCAGACGTGAGCCTTCCCAAACCTGACCTGGTCGTGTTTCTTCAGCTGAGGTTGGCAGAGGTTGTGGAGCGGGGCAGGTTCGGCCAAGAACGCTATGAAGATGGGGCCTTCCAGGAGCGGGTACTGCAATGCTACTACCAGCTCATGGAGGACAGGACCCTAAACTGGAAGGTGGTTGATGCTTCCAAAAGCATTGAAGACGTCCACAAGGAGATCCGCACGCTCTCTGAGGACATATCCAGGCCGCAGCACAGAGGCCGCTGGGGAAGCTCTGGACATAAATGTGGAGGGACTGTCCCCCTTCCCTGGGTCCTGCGAGGCCGGAGCCTTCTGAAAGGCTTGATGTGCAGAGTGTTCACATTGCACAACATGGGGGATGTGCACAAGTCAACAACAAGCAGAGCTACGATGAGCCTCTCGAGAGGCCTGGGCACAGGGACCTCGTGGTATGTCACTCAGCCTTCCTCTGCCCTCTTTCACCCTGAGGATGTTGATAAATCATTGCGCCTTTTATTGAAACTTAATGATAACAATATCCAAGCAGGTTCAAGATAATTCATGTGGCAATCAGTTTAAAATCTGAATTTCTTACAGGCACGAATAAGTTACTTTGAAAGTAAAAACAACAACAACAACAAAAACTATACATGTTCAACAAGTTAATTTCAGTGTATGTTAATTATACGTTAATAAATATAACTGAAAATCTGCACAAAAATCTCAATCATATATAATCATGTGGAAGTAAAGTACAGGATGATTAATTAAAATTTGTTTTTTTAATTTTCCAAAGGACCCTTGAGCCTTTCTTTGTTTTTTAATCATTGAGTATTTTAAGAGTACAACCTTCCAGAGATAAATGGTTTCCTTCTGTTCTTAATTTTCAAATTAAAAAAGTATAAACAATCAGTGTGATTTTTTCCATTATCTGATTTTAGTACTACATCCTCTGACACAAATCCCACACAGAATATAGCTATCATTCTGTCTAAAACATGTCTTTCTTTTAAAGAAAACTATGATCAAAATGAAGGTTCATTTCAGAATATCATAATAAATGTGGCTATGTTAACAGTGGTCTGATAAGCAAGCAAAATGATATAAAGATTACTTATTTGCTTGAATAACAGATAATAAAAATAACATATAAATAACAATTTCCTTTTCATGAAAAAAAAATCTGAAGATTTTAAAAACAATAATTACTGATTATTTTTGTCTTTAAGTTTCCTTAATGAAAAAGGTAAGCTCCATGAAAATAGGAACTTTGTTTGTGGCATGACTTTCAATATCTGTCGGAAATAATGTACTGATTCTAAAGAAGTATTTGTTCAAGAAGCAACCACATATGGACCTACCATTAACTCAATATCACTGCCAATTATATAAAGTTGATCTTCCATGGAAAGCTTCCTGTTCAAATGGGCGAGAACATACGTGATTCCAGGTAAACGCACAGCAGGACTGGTGAGAAGACTACCCCAGAGGGCACTATAGAATGCTGATTGGTCCACTGCGGCAGCAACCTTTTCCAACAATGTGTTTGTTCTGAGGGACAAAATAAGATAGTTTAAGAAGGGAAAGATTTATTGTCAGATAATAAATTGTTATTCTCTTCCAGAAAGTATGAAAGTATCCACGTTATAGTCATATGCTCCACTCAAGAGACAAATGTGGTAGCCTGGAAGAAGCATGTACTTTAGAAATCAGAGGACCAGATTTAAGTCCCATCTCCACCATTTACTAGCTGTGTAATTTGGGAAATCATTTAATACATCTTCAGTTCAGTTTCTTCATCTATAAAACTAAGATAACAAAAACAATATCACAAATCCTATCTATATCAGCGGGTTGTTAAACACCATACAATTTTAGTTAGTAGTACTCTTATAGCAAAACATATTTTCTATAAAATCTTAAAAGGGCACTTCCAAATATTTCCTTCTCTTTAAAATCATACTATGTAATTCACAACAACTTTGAAGAATTAGACCTATGACAAAATCATTACTGCTCTATTAAGGATTACATTTAAAAATTACTCCTGCTGGATTGCTTGGCTCTATGGTTGGGCGTCGATCTATGAACCCAGGAGGTCAGGGTTCGATTCCAATCAGGGCATAAGCCCGGGTTGTGGGCTCGATCCCCAATGTGGGGCATGCCGGAGGCAGCCGATCGATAATTCTCTCATCATTAATGTTTCTATCTCCCTCTCTCTCTCCCTTCCTCTCTGAAGCCAATAAAAAATATATTTTAAAAAATTACTCTTGATTTCTTGTGAACATAAAATGAACAATACACAAATATAGATGATTTTATGATATTATAGCATAGCCAGAATCAAGAGAATCTGATGAGTTTTATTGTTTACTTGCTATAATACTAACCTATAATCCCTTCTGACCTCAATTTATCTATGCATTGAAAGAAGAAAGTATTTACAAATCCTTTCATAGGACATGTGTGGAATAAGTGGCTAATGATAATGCTATGTTCTGAATGTTTCTGGCTCCTAAAAATTCACATGTTAAACTTTAATCCCCAAAGGTGATGTTATTAGGAGGTGAAAGCTTTTGGGAGATGCTTAAGTCATGAAGGCCCTCCTGAATGAGATTAGTTTTCTTATGAAAGAAACCCACAGAACTGAGCTACTAACCAGAAAGAGTGCTTGCCCTAGAACAGGGTGGGCAACCCCTGGCACGCATGCCAAACATGGCACACTAGTAACTTTTGCTGGCACGTGAAACCCTCCCTTATAATCTTCCATTTACAATTGTGAATCTTTGTTCTCAGTGATGAATTTTGTTAAGTCTCATAATAGGAGTAGCCTGACGGATGAAAGTAGTAGCTCATGCATCTCTCTGAAGGTCACGAAATATAAACCTGATGTAAAATCTCTGTCATCAGTGATGCAGCAGCAAAAGTCCCACTGATAATATCAAACAGAGTCATAAAGTTTTCTGTTGGACTATCAGTGTACATGTATACATTAAAAAATAAATGTATTTTTCATCATCATATACTGTATTTTTGTCGCTCGAATGAATTTTATTATTTCTTTAAGGTTCTCGACATACGTACACCTTAAGAGATATCAAGTAGGCGTAATATGTTCTCAAAAAATTAGGGTTGGCACACAAAAGAATTTTGAGTCAGAGATTTTTGCTGGTTTTGGCACACACTCACAAAAAGGTTGCCCACCCCTGCCCTAGAACAAGACCATGATGGCAAATTGAACTTAGATTTCCAACCACCAGGACTGTGAGAAATAAATTTCTGTAGTTTATTAGTTATCCAGTCTGGGGTACATTGTTATAGCAGCACAAATGGACTATGACACACAAGATAAATCATAGGGATACCACATTAATAAAGATCACTATTCATTTCTATGCTAAAATTTCTAATTGTAACTAATAGAGTTATAAAGTGATATTGATTCTATACTTCCCTTAGGAAAATTAATGCAATAATTTAAAACAAAACTGATTTATAAAATAACCTCATGTTATATTTCTAAAATTGTAAGCAAATAAGTGAAAAAGTTAAGAAAAGAAAATAAGCTTTGGGGACAAAATTAATTTTTCTCAAAGCAGCCTATAAATATTATCCAATATTTTCAGGATTAGATTCTTACTGTATTAGGGGAGCTGATGAAATACAATAAAATGGAGTAGTAGTTAATTATACTAGAATAAATTATTTAAATTTAAAAATTAAGTCTACTTATAAAATAAGTCTGACATTTTCTATTTTTGCCATCTCAACTTGTAAGTCCCCTTTTTGGTAAGAATAATAAGATATTAAAGATACTTAATGCCATCGTGCATTGTCTACAACTATTAACTTCCCTAGAAATGATAATAGGCTCCAAAAGAAATAAAATCCTTTTTTATACATTTTTAATGTTTTTATTGATTTCAGAGAGAGAAAAGGAAAGAGAGATAGAAACATCAATGATGAGACAGAATCATTATCGATCAGCTGCCTCCTGCATGCGCCTTACTGGGGACTTTGCCAGCAACCCAGGCATATGCCCTGACCAAGAATGGAATCATCATCTCCAGGTTCATGGGTCGATGCTCAATCAATGACCAACACTGGCTGGGCAGATCAAATAATTTTAAAGTTAAAATATCAACAGTGTTATGTCAACAGCTACTAAAACAGCACTGCACTTGGAGCTAGGATATTTTCCAGCACTAACAATTTAAAAACTGTTGGCATTGGCCCAATTTCCCATTTTAAAAATTAATCTAAACGTCCTACCTACTGTATTTTTATTTTAAATTGTGGGTCACAATTATTTGAGTGACTTATATATGCTAGGCTGTAGACTAAATGATTTCATTATTACAATAACACATTGAAATAAGTATTATGCTTATTTTATAGATGAGGAAATTGAAAAAAGTTCAGAAATGTTTAAAAAAGCTTTGCTGAGCTCACACAGTATCGGTGGAGCCAGGATTTGAACCTAATTCATTTATCTCCCAAGTGTGTGCTCTTATCACCTAGCTTTATTTTCAGTGTGATACACATACCAGATAATTACAATAATTTTTTTGCTACAGAAACTCCAGGTGGTATACTGAAGGATCTAGAAGAGTTAATTTTTGTGATGTTAAAACATTACTGATTTAAGGATGCTTGCTGACAAATCTATGACTTCGATTACTTAACTGCATACCATCTTACCTCTCATAGTACTCTGATCCTTCTTCTAAGCCAGGAAGAATACCAGTTAGCAATCCTTGTAGACCAGGCTTCAGTGTTTTACCCAAAGGCAGGTAATATATCTCATACAAACTTAGCAATGTTGGTTTCACAGACATGGCAGCATTTGCAAGAAGAGGAAATAATCCAGAACTGTTTAAAAATATAAAACCATTAGCAACTATATGCCAACAAACTAGACACACTAGAAGAAATGGAAAAATTCTTAGAAACATACAAAGTATTAAGACTGATTCAGGAAGAAATACAAAGTCTGAATAGACCAATTACTAGTAAGGAGATTGAGTCAGTAATAAAAAACAAACAAACAAACAAAAAAAACTCCCAACAAAGAAAAGCTCAGGACCAAATGACTTCACTGGTGAATCTTAGCAAGCATTTAAAGAATCATTAGTGACAATCCTTCCAAAAAATATCAAAGAAGAGAGAACACTCCCAAACTCATTTTCTGAGGCCAAACCAAAGCCAGAAAAGGACACTGGCAGAGAAGAAAACTATGAACAAATATCCTGATGAATATGGTACAAAAATGCTCAATAAAATGCTAGCAAACTGAGTTCACCAGCACATTAAAAGGTTTATTCACCATGATCAAGAGGGATCTATACCTGGGATACAAGGATATTTCAACATATGCCAAAACAAACAAACAAACAAAAAAACAACCAATGCAATACATCACATTAATAGAATTAAAGAAAAACATCATATATTCTTCTCAATAAACACAGAAAAAACATTTGACAAAATTCAACATCCATTCATTATAATATTTATAGTATCAAAGAACTGAATTACTTAACAAATAACATTTCTTTAGATCAGCGGTTCTCAACCTGTGGGTAGCGACCCCTTTGGGGGTCAAACAACCCTTTCACAGGGGTCGCCAAAGACCATTGGAAAACACATATATAATTACATATTGTTTTTGTGATCAATCACTATGCTTTAATTATGTTCAATTTGTAACAGTGAGAATACATCCTGCATATCAGATATTTACTGTTATTCATAACAGTAGCAAAATTACAGTTATGAAGTAGCAATGAAAATAATTTTATGGTTGGGGGTCACCACAATATGAGGAACTATATTAAAGGGTCGTGGCATTAGGAAGGTTGAGAACCACTGCTTTAGATTATTCATTCAACTGTCACATAGTTTTTAAGGTGTTGAGGCTATAACAATTCATAAATTATATGAAGAAAGTCCTGCCCTAGCTGGTTTTGCTCAGTGGATAAAGCATCAGTCTGCGGACTGAACGATCCCAGGTCTGAAATCAATAAAAATATTTTTTTAAAAATTCCTGCCCCAGATCAACCGAAGGACTTGTATGCATGCATATAGGCATAACCAATGGACATAAGATACTGGGGGGTAGGGGAAGCCGGGGGAATATTAAAGGGGGGGAAAGAAGGAGACATATATAATACTCTTCGTAATACTTCAAGCAATAAAAAAAGTAAAAAATAAAATAAAATAATAATAAAAAAATGCCCGCCCCATAACCCTCATAAAACTTATTTTCAAGGAACTAAGGTAGAATATATACAGTAACCCAACAATATATATCTCAGATGGTGATAAATGTCACAGAGATAAAAAAAAAAAAAGGCAGAGGAGGAAAAGTAGGGGCAAATATTGCAATTTTAAACACAGTATTCAGAGAAGACTTATCTGAGCAGAAATTAAAGAAAGAAAAAACATATTCATGGTAAAGTGAACCAGCAAAGCTAAAAGTTTATTTTTATTTTTCAAAAAACTAATAAAATTGGTAAACTCGTAAGACTAATCAAAGTGAAAAAAAAGGAGATTAAAGTCACTAATGCCAAGAGTGAAAGAGACACCACTATAGATCATATATATTGCAAAGATCACAATCCTATATAACAAAAGGCTAATATGCAAATCGACCAAACAGCAGAATGACTGGTCACTATGACGCGCACTGATCACCAGGGGCAAACGCTCAGCACAGGAGCTGCCTCCTGGTGGTCAGTGCGTTCCCACAGGGGAAGCACTGCTCAGTCAGAAGGGTGGCCTCTGTGGCAGCGCTAAGGACCCCCTGGGGGATGTCCGACTGCCAGCTTAGGCTCGCTCCCCCGAGGGCTTCCAGACTTCAAGAGGGAGCAGGCTGAGCTGAGGGCCCCCATCCCTCCAGTGCATGAATGTCGTGCACCTGGCCTCTAGTAGTATATAATGAACAACTTCAGGGAGACAGATCTTAACATTTAAATAAAATGGGCAAATTTCTAGAAAAAAAAAAACTGATGTAAGTCAAAACTTTAAATAGTTCTATACCTACTAAAGAAATTAAATCTTTAACTATAAACTCTCCTACAAAGATAAAGTCCAAATGGCTTCAATGAGGAAATCATCCAAATATTTAAGAAACTGTATCTTATAAAACTTCCAGAAAATGGAAAAAAATTTCCAACTTAACATCAAACCAGATAAAAATATTAAACCAGTCATTCTTTAGTGAATATAGATTCAAGACAACTAAAAAAAAAAGACAAAATAAATCTAGTGACATAAAGATTACAAATCATAAGCAAACTACACATATTCCAGAAATGAGAGGTATATTAAAACTTTAAAAATATTGAACACTTTCTACCTAAGGTGGAGGACATGAGAATGATGTTCATCATTACCACTTCTCTTTAACACTGTACTAGAGTTTCCAGTCAGTTCAGTAAGACAAGCAAATATCTTAAAAATGGACTATAAGTAATAAAACTCATTATTATAATATGACTATATATACTGAAAACCCCAAAGAGTCTAAAAATTATTAGAAAAAATAGGTGAATTTCGCAAAGTTGCTGGATACAAAGTCAATATAGAAAAAATCATTGTATTTTTAAATTTTAGCAATAATATCCAAGGCAAAGATTCCTTAAACAAATAGACTACATATAAAAGAAAAGGTTGATAAACTAGATTTCATTAAAATTAAGAACCTTCTTCAAAAAAGAGCATTAAGAAATGTTGATTCTTCAAAGATGTCATTTAGAGAGTGAAAGGACAAGCCACAGACTTTGGGGATAAATAGATATCTATAATAATAAAAGCGTAATATGCTTTAGACTGTACAGCTGAACGACCTTCCAAATGTCAATCCAGATGTCCTTCTGGACGAAGCTGCGGCGGTGGGGGCCGAGGCAGTTAGGGGCAATCAGGCAGGCTGGCAGAGGGGTTAGGGGTGATCAGGTAGGCAGTCAAGTGGTTAGGGATGATCAGACAGGCAGGCAGGCAGGTGAGCAATTAGGAGCTAACAGGCAGGCAGAGTGGTTAGGGGCAGGCAGGCAGGTGAGTGGTTAGGAGCATCAGGCAGCCAGGCAGAGTAGTTAGGGGCAATCAGGCAGGCAGAGGGTTACGGGCGATGAGGTAGACATGCAGAGTGGTTAGGGGCAATGAAGCAGGCAGGCAAGTGGTTAGTGGTGATGAGGCAGGCAGAGTGGTTAGGGGTGATCAGGCAGGCAGGCAGGCAGGTGAGTGGTTAGGAGCCAGCAGTCCCAGATTGCAAGAGGGATGTCCGACTGCCAGTTTTCCTGTGGGATCAGGCCTAAACCGGCAGTGGGAAATACCACGTGTGGTCCCAGATTGCGAGAGGATGCAGGCTGGGCTGAAGGACCCCTCTCCTCAATGCATGAATTTCGTGCACCGGGCCTCTAGTATACATATAAACAGAAACAGAAAAGGAGAGGGACAAAGAGGAATATACATAGATAGCTGGAGAGGTAGAGATTTTAATTAGAAAAGGATAGGAGGAAATTTTCTGGTGACAGAAATGTCTTATCTTGCTTTAAGTGGTAGCTACACAATTGACTACATTTGACAAAACTTATCAAACTGAACACTTATGATCTGTCCATTTTATTGTATGTAAATTACAGCAACAATTTTAAAAAAGAGAAAAAGAATTAATGATATAGATAGCAATACAAGTTGCTCCCAACTTCAGTCCCTGTCACAAGAGGAACAAACTACCAACTATCCATAGACAAGATACATTGTGAAAATCCCAGAACATGGGGTGAGGATGAAGCACCACCTCTGGACCACAAAGACTGAGAAGGACCACATTGAAAGGGTAAGAGGAATGGTTACACTCTGACTGTACTGCCCTCCCCAGGTTGGCACAGTACCACACTCTTGCCCTACAGTTTCTCTAGTGAGAAAAAGCCCAGGGTAGACATCCAGCACCCTCAGGACTGTGGAATGCTTCTCAGTAGGTCCAGTTGGGTCTCACCTCACAGGGATCACAGGGGGAACATACGAAGATCAGATTGAATAAATAGACCCACTGGATCTAATATACATTTATAGAACATTCCATCCAATAGCAGCAGAATATAGATTCTTCTCAAGTGCACATGGAACATTTTGAAGAATAGATCACAAAAGAAGTATCAACAAATTCAAGAACACAGAAATTATATCAAGTATCTCTTCTAACCACAATAGTATGAAACTACACCTCATTAACATAAGAAAATTCACAAATACACAGAAATTAAACAACACATTCCTTAAACACCTAGGGGTTAAAGAAGAAATCAAAAGGGAAATCAAAAACACCTAGACACAAATAAAAATGGAAGCACAACATGTCCAAATTTATGGAGACACAGTCCTAAGAGTGAAGTTTATAGTGATAAATACATATATCAAGAAAAATGAAAGACATCAAATAAAGCACCCTAACTTTATACCCCTAGGAGCTAGAAAAAAAAAAGAACAAGGTAAGCTCAAAACTAACAGAAGAAAGAAAATAAATATTAGAGCAGAAATAAATGAAATAGAGGAAATAAATGAAACAATAGAAAAGATTAATAAAATAAAGAGTTCCTTCTTTCAAAAACAATTAACAAAATTGACAATACCTGAACTGCATTAATCTCATTAAGACAGAATGAAAAAGAGCCCAAGTAAATAAAATTATAAATGAAAGGGGAGACATTACACCTGATATCACAGAAATAAGGAATAAGAATCTGCTATGAAAAATTATATGCAAAAAATTAGATAACCTAGAATGGATGAATTCCTAAAAATATAAAACCTACCAAGATTAAACCTTGAAGAAATAAAAAATCTGAACAGAGCAATAAAAAGGAAATCGGGAGACCGAATCAATAATCAAAAACCTCCCAACAAAGGAAAGCCTTGTGAAATTCTTTCCAAACACTGAAGAGGAGGGAACATTCCCCAGCTCATTTTAGGAGGCCAGCATTACCTTAATACTAAAGCCAGATAAGAACACTAAAAGGAAAATTACAGGCCAATATCATACACCATGAATTTACACCAGTACCAAGTGAGATTTATCCCTAGGATTCAAGAATGGTTCGACTTATGCAATTCAACAAATGTTTAACATATACAATTCTGTAAGTGTGATACATCACATTAATAGAATGAAAGATAAATATAATATGATCTCAATAGATACAGAAAAGTAGTTGATAAAACTCAATTATCTATTCATGATAAAAACTCTAAAATATTGAGTACAGAAGAACATACTTCTATATAATAAAGGTCATAAATAACAGTACCACAGATAACATTATACAATGATGAAAGGTTGAAAGCTTTTCTCTATCAGGAACAAGAAAGCAAGGGTGCCCACTTTCATTATTCCTATTCAACACAGCCCACTATTGAAACTAGTACTAAAAACAGAGTACTCCTAGCCAGAGCAATCAGGCAAGTAAAGGAAAACAAAGGCATCCAAACTGGAAAGGATGAAGTAAAATTGTCTTTATTCACAGATGACATAATTTTATATACAATATTCTAAAGACTCCATCAAAACTATTAGAACTAATTTTTTAAAAATCAATGTACAAAATTAATAGTGTTTAGCCCTAGCTGGTATGACATAGTGGTTAGAGCATTGGCCCTCAGACCAGAGGGTCATGGGCACATTAAGGGCATGTACCTCAGTTGCAGGTTCAATCCCTGGCCCTGATTGGGGAAAGGACAGAAGGCAACCGTCTCTGTGTCTCTTTCACATTAATGTTTCTCTCTCCCTTCTACTCTCTCTCTCTCTCTTTCTGAAGATCAATGGAAAATATCCTTGGGTGAGCATGAAAAAAAAATCAGTAGTGTTTCTATACACTAAAACTGAATTTTATGAAAAATAAACAACCCCATATACAATAGAATAAAAAACTAAGACATTAATGAAAAAAACTGAAGCCACAAATAAGCAGAAAGATATCCCATGTCCATAAATTAGAAGATTATTATTAAAATATCCATAGTACCAAGAGATTCAATGAAATTCCTATCAAGATTTCAAAGGCATTTTTTACGGAAAAACTTTAAAAAATTCTAAAATTCATTTGGAACCACGTAAGACCCTGAATAGTCAAAGAAATCCTGAGAAAGAAGAACAAAGCTAAATGCATCACACTTTCTAATTTCTGATATTACAAAGCTATAGTAATCAAAACAGTATCATCTATATATATAAAAGCCTACGTGAACATTAAGACTGAACGACTGGAACAACCAGTTGACCAGTCGCTATGATGTGCACTGACCACCAGGGGGCAGGCGCTCAATGCAAGAGCTGCCCCCTGGTGGTCAGTGCGCTCCCACAGCAAACCTCCTGCAGCCACCTCCCCCTGGCCGGCCGACCCCCTCCCATGGTCCTTCCCCCTGGCCAGCTGCACCCCCCAGAGTCCCTCCCCCGCGGCCAGCCAGCCAACCTTCCAAGGTCCCTCCCCCCAGCAGCTGGCCCCCCAATAGGCCTCAATCACGGCCAGGCCAAGGGACCCCACCCATGCACTAATTTGTGCACCAGGCCTCTAGTATTAGAATAAATACACATATGTAACTATGCAAGGGGATGAATGTGTTAACTAAACGTACTATGGTATAAAGATGGGGGAGAAGAACAAAATATTTTACAAATACATGAAAAAAAAAGAGAATTAGTAACCTGGAAGCTAGGTAAGTGGAAATTACCCAGAATGCATTAGAGAGAGAAAAGTTTGAAAATAGCAAAGAAGGTTTAAGAGATGTGGGAGCCAGAGTGAGAAGATCTAGCATATGTTTAATCATATTTCCAAAAAATGGAAGAGAGAATAAAGGCAAATTTTCTCTCAAAGAGATTCCAGAAGTGATTAAAAGCATTAACCATAGATTTAAAAATCCCAATAAACCCCAACCAGGATAAATAAAAAGATACCTGAATACATCATAGTAAAACTACAAAGATGTAGAGGCAGAGCTATTTCAGGAGGGGTAATTAGGCAAGTCTTCTCTGAGGAGTTGATATTTAATCAGAGACCTCTATTAGAATATTTAGGGTAAGGGAAAAGCAAAGAAAATGAGGAAGAATAAGCAAAGAGATCTGTGTCACCAGAATGGAATAAATTGGGGAGAAAGTGGTAGGGATTGAAGGTCATTGACAGGGCCAGGGCCAGACTATATAAAGCCATAGAAGCCATGGTAATGATTTTGAATTTTGTTTTTAAGTATGACAGAAGTCAGTGAAGGTTTTTAGCAGTGGAAAGACAATATTTAATATACTAAAAAGTTACTCTGCTATTGTGTGGAGAAAAGGGTATATATAAGAGGATAAGAATAGATGTGTAAATGTTATGAGGCCAGTGATAAAAATCAGGCTAGATATGATGCTTATTTAGAGTGGATGCTGCTAGTGAAAGTAGAGAGAAATAAATTTGCGACATATATCAGAATAATAGCTAACATTTATTGAACTAATGTTGCACATTGTTCTAAGCACTTTGAATATATTAACTCTCTTAATTCTATTAACAACCTATAAAATTGGTCATTTTACAGATGAAAACACACACACAGAGGTGAAGAAAATGGTCCCATGTCACAGAACGAGTTATTGGTAAAGGTAAGCAGTCTTGACTACACTGCCTCTGCTCTTAACCACTATGAGACAGAACTGGTAGTGACAGAATGTGCATGGGAAGGAGGAGGATATGGGCAAGTAAAATAAGATATCAAGTGGAACTTTCATATTTTAGGCTTGTGTAAATGGATTGACATGGTGCACTGCAGAAGGCCTGGGTTTATAACAGAAGAAGATGAGATTAGTTTGGAACAGGTTGAGCTTCAATTGTCCTTTTTAAAAAATTATTTATTGGGGTGACAATGGTTAATAAAAGTATATAGGTTTCAAGTGTGCAATTGTATATCATCAGTATATTGCACTGTGTATTTATCACCCAAAGTCACCATATATTTGACCCCCCTTTACCTTTTACTGCCCCTCAACCTCCCTTCCCCTCTGGTAACCACCATACTGTTGTCTGTATCTATGAGTTCTGGTTTGTCTGTTCATTTGTTACTTTAAGTTTTATATTCCACACAAGAGTGAACCATAGATTCTTGACTTTTCCTATTTGATTTATATGACCCAGCAACACCTTGATAGATGAATGAATAAAAAAGATGTGGCATATATATATATATAATGGAATATTACGCAGCCCATACGAAAAGATGAAATACTGCTGTTTGTGACAACATGAATAAATTTTGAGAATATAATGCTAAGCAAAATAAATCAATTGCACATTAAAGATAAATCATGGGAATGGATAAACCTGCCCAAGAAATAAATATAAAGTGAAATCATAAGGCACAGGACTAAGCAAGCCCTAAGAAACTCCCTATGTAGATATCAGGGAAAGGAGAGAAGGCAAGTGATCAAGTGACTAAACTGGAGAACATGGTATCACAGAAGTCAAAAGAAAAGAATACTTCAAGTAGAGAATGTTGAAAGTTACTGAGAGATCAAGGTATCCTATTTTTTCTGAAGATAGTTCTCAAGTTTAAAAAGGTAGAAAATACTGTAGTCTCAATAATTTTGAATGAAAACTTCATAAATGACCTCTATGAAAAAAATTATTTATTAAGGAATATTCTAAATTTCTCTGAATCATTTAACTATCAAAATATTTAGGATACATATCGGAGGCCCTGGCCAGGTAGCTCAGTTAGTTAGAGCATTGTCCTGATATGCCAAGGTTTAAGGTTGGATCCCTGGTCAGGGCACATATAAGAAGCAACTAGTGAATGCACAGATAAGTGGAACAACCAACTGATATTTCCTTCTCTCTCTCTCTCCCGCTCCCTCTCACCCCACCCCTTCTTCTCTACCTCTAAAAAATCATATCTGAAAACCTCCATCAAGGAATTTTCAATTTTTTACTTTTACTACAAAAAGCATAGTTTAAAAGTATTTTTATTTACATGTAAATAGATGGTAAAATTATTCTTACCTATATAAAAAAAGATCTTTGGCAAGTCGCTTAGGTCCAATGATTTTGAAGATAATTTCATATGTTTCAAGTGCCTTCCGATGAACTCCACCCGGTAATGCTGGATGCAGACACTGAGCTAGGCGTTTGCCTATAGTCAGCTTTTTGGGCACCACTTGGTACTTTGCATTATTCTGTAAAACCTTGAAGAAAACATTTTAATTCAGTTGAGAAAAAATATTACATCTCAGATTATTTCCACTTTCTAACACACTATTATCAAAAATCCTTACAGAACTTCTTTATACTTCAAAAAACTAGAGAGAAGACCAAAGAACTTTTAGTTTTGTCAGTTATATCAAGGTATATCATATTTGAAATTAAAACTGAAAATTAAAACAAATATTTAATGTGCTTTTAAGACTCCATTGCATGTTAAGAGAAATAACGTTTTTATTAAAAATAACTATATTTCCAAAAATTTATTCAGAAGAGAGGCATTGTTTTATATTTTTTGTAAAACATTAATGTTAATCAGCCTTTCATCTATTTTTGATGTCATTTGAAATATATAGAGAATATTGGACTTCAACATAGATATATAGTTGGAAGAGGGACAACCACTAGTTTAGTGTATCATATTATAGCAAGTAATTGTAATACTTACAATAATTTCCACAATCCTGAATTGCTTTTAAACATAGTTCCTAGTAAGTCTTCAGAAAGAGAATCTTTAGACCAAAAGGAAACCTAACTACCTTTAAGCAAATTGTTACTTTTTGTTGCAATTGGCACACTGAAAATGTAAGATTTTCCTTTTAAGATATCAAGGTAAGACTATCAGGTGGAAAACTAGTGTTCTTGGTGTGTATTTTAAGATAAATTTATTTCCTAATAACTCTATGCTAAGCTATTTGATGTTAAAATTGTTACTGAGCCCAACCCGGGTCACTCAGTTGATTGGAGCTTCATCCCTTAGACAAAAAAAGAAGAAGAAAAAAAAGGTCGTGGATTCAATTCCCAGTTAGGGCGTATACCTCAGTTGCCAATTCCATGGACTGGGTGCGTAGGGATCAATGATTCTCTTTCATATCGATGTTTCTCTCTCTCTCTCTCTTTCTAACCGCCACCCCCCAATTTTCCTCTCTCTCTAAAATCAATAAAAACATATCCTCAGGTAAAGATTAAAAACAAAAATAAAAATAATTGTTATTCAAAGAGCTTTCCTTTTCTATCTCCTCCCCTGATCCATTTAATATTTAGAAGTATTCCTATTTAATGACAACTGTTTTTTTAAGTCCCAAAAATAAGAAACTATGGGTGTAAGGTGATAAAAAATTTAATTTTAAAAAAAGGTCAAAAATCTAAAACTATGAGTTGATCAATGATACCACCATAATTATAGTGGATAAAAACCACACAAATCAAGAAAGATTATTCAAGGCCAAGCTCCAAGTGACTGCTTGTCACTTTTGTAAAAAGTACTGTACTGACGGCTTGCCTAGATACAAAATATTTCCTTACTGCTACATACCATTTGGAAAGACATATTACTTACTGCTTTCCATATGCAGGTTTCCACTTTGTTGCCAGGAACTCTACAACCATATTAGATGCTCAATTACAGAAATGGTTAGGATATTTAATTCTTAGTATTGTATTTTTATAGGTAATGATAATAACTGTAACTTTCAAGCACTGTTGTTTTGGCCTTAGAAATATGCCTGACTACATAGTCATGCAACTGTAAAAAGTAAAATAGCAGTAACAAAAGTAATTCTGAGGTTATGTTTTCAAATTTCTACTTCAAGATTTAGAGAAATCTAATAAGTACCAGTATAGACACAGATTCCTGTTTTCTATTACTTTTTATGAAATGCATAAGGCTGACATACCTTATTAAGTTTTCCAAGTGCCGATATCAAATCTGCCCATTCACTGGAATATTCAAAATTCTTCAGTGCTTTGTCAATTGCGGCTACATAGTTTCTATATTTGGAGTCACTCAATAACTCCAGCTCTTCTGTGTTCATCCTCCCACGGTGTCCCACTAGAGGCCAGTTCCAAAATCATGTAAAAATCATTACCTACAAAAGAATTTTGCAGGCGGAACTAAAGTAAAGTATTAAAATGGGTTCAGAAGAAGTTAATATCTAACTTTAAAATGTTTCTTAACTTAGAAGTGATTAATACTTTGGTGTCATAGTACACAGGTTCATAGAAGTATTCAAAGACAGCTTCAAAGAGAACTCACTCTGTGATCCTTCTTAGGAAATGCAAAAATGGCTGAGGCTTTAGGGATATAGAAGAGCAGAAAATATTCTGCACTTTTTTAAATTTAGAAATCATGTTATTTCACAGTCATATTTGCTGAAATAACATTTCTGATATACATACCTCTTCACTTTGTTTTGATCCTAGTTAGATTGTAAACATCAAAGGACATGCAAAAAGAAAAAAAGACAAAGAAAAGTAAATGACTTGGAGATCACCTTATTTTATTAAGCAATAAAATGGCATATAGGAACATCAGCTCTTTGAAATTAGACCTTAATTTCTTAATTTTAATAAAACTGACAAGTACATGCAGTGGTTTAAAATATATTCACAGATTCTTTGATACTACTTTCAATAAGTGGAACCTAATCCTCCAGTCCTTTGGGCTGAACTCTGTAACTCAATTCTAAGGAAAATAATCCGTCTTCTAAGGAAAGCAATTAGTCTTAGCCATTATACATCTTCATTTCTGCCTATTTCATAAAAGCACTCCAACTCCATTCTCTCCCTCTCCCTCCCCCATCTTTAGCTCTGGGAAAGCCAACCACCATGTCATGAGGGCGTTTCTAAGAGCCCCATGGAGAAGTCACTGCGGCGAGGAACTGAGGTTTTCTGCCAACAGCCAAGAGAACGAGCCGTTTTAGAAGCAGATCCTCCATCCCTAGGCAAGCTTTGATTTGACAGCAACACCAACATCTTGATGGTAACTTTATGAGAACCTAAGCCAGATACATAGCTAAGTCCCTCAAATTCATGACCTACAGAAAGTTTGCAGTTTTAAGCCACTGAGTTGGGGGTTGATTTGTTATACAGACTAGTAACAGGATTTAATTGAGGCTTAACTCAGAAACGAATGTGGCCTCTCCTCCAATTATTTTGGTATTCTACCT
>NW_006297811.1:2068889-2071183 GCF_000327345.1 Myotis davidii | reverse complement strand
AGAGCTGGGTTCATGGGCTGAAGGAGGGTCTAAGATTAAATGGGGGGAGTGTAAAAACAGGCTTCTCAACAAATGATTTTGGAATAACTAGATATCCACATCTGTGAAAGAATGAAATTTACTCCATCCTCACACCTAGACAAAAATTAAATCAAAATGGATCATAGATTGATGATGACTCCCTAAAAAATTAATTTAAAAAAGGATCATAGATCTAAATGTAACAGCACTGTGAAACTCTTAGAAGAAAATACAGAATTAAATCTTTTTGATCCAGGGCCAGCCAATCTTCTTAGAAATAACACTGAAAGCACTACATGCAACAAAAGGAAAAAAAGGTAACTAGACTCCCTCAAAATTAAAAACCTTTGTACAGTGGGGCCTTGACTTACGAGTGTCCCGACTAACGAGTTTTTTTTGAGATACAAGCTGTCTCTCGGCCGATTTTTTGCTTTGAGTTGCAAGCTCAAAAAAATTTGGGTTACGAGCCAGCTTCAGATACCCCACCGCTAGTTGGCGCAGCGAACGTCACATTGATTTGACATACCAGTAATTTGAGTTATGAGCTCTGTCATGGAACGAATTAAACTCATAAGTCAAGGCCTGACTGTACTTCAAGGACATCATCAAGAAAGTGAAAACTCAAAGAATGGGAGAACATGTATTTCTCATATTTCCAATAAGGAACTTGAAATCCTATATAATAAAAGCCTGATATGCAAATCAACCAAACAGCAAAACAACTGGTGGAACGACCGGTTGCTATGACTCACACTGACCACCAGGGGGCAGACATTCAGTGCAGGAGCTGCCCCTAGCCCACAGGCCCCAGGACAGCCAAGGTGAGTGCCAGCGGGGGGGTCGGCGCAGATCACCCCGCCAGTCACTCCACACAGGGAGGCGACCTGTGGTGGTGGCAGTGGGGGGCGGGGCTGGCAAGCAGCCGGCGCCAGGTCAGCCAAGGTAGGTGCCAGCAGGGGCCGCCCGATCACCCAACCTGTCACCCCACAGATCGGCCCTGATCGTGCATCAGGCTTCTAATATATAATAGAAGGACAAATAATTTAAAAATGGGCACAGGATGTGAGTAAACATTTCTCCAAAGAATATATATATACAAACTAGAGGCCCAGTGCACTCGGATTTGTGCACCACTGGGGTTCCTCAGCCTGGCCTGAGCCCTCTTGTAATCCAGGACCCCTCGGGGCATATTGGACTGCCGGATACAAGGGATGTAGTAGTGTCAGAAGCAGCAGATGGCCGAAGCGGGTGCCTGTCACCGCTGCAACTGCTTAGTAGTTCTGCCGCAAAGGTGGGAGAGACTCACCAGCCCTGAGCCCAGCATCTGGCGCCCAATGGTCAGCTGAGCAACACTCAGCTGTGGGAGGACACTGACCACAAGGGGGCAGCTCCTGCATTGAGCGTCTGCCCCCTGGTGGTCAGTGCGCATCATAGCAACCGGTCATTCAGTTGTTCCGTCACTTAGGCTTTTATATAAACAGGTGGTCAATAAGTATATAAAATGAGTTAACATCCTTAATCACCAGGGAAATGCAAATGAAAACCACAATTTGATACTTCACACAACTAGGATGCCTAGAATAAAAAAGACAATAACAAGTATTGGCAAAGATACAGAGAAACTGGAACCCTACACTGCTTATGTGAATGTAAATTATTACAGTTTCTTTAAAAAAAGAGTCCGGCAGTTCTCAAAAGCTTAAATATAGAATTACCTTATGACTCAGCAATTCCAATATAGTATACATACATACCCAAGAGAAATGAAAACATGTCCACACAAAAACGTTTATATTAATGCTCAAAAAGGAATCCTATCTAATAAAAGCAAATAGGGTAATTAACCGTACCACTGATATGCTTCCCATGGGCTAATCAGGGTGATATGCAAATTAACTGCCAACCAAGATGGTGGCCAGCAGCCACGCAGCTGAAGCGAACATGAGGCTTGCTTGCTCCAGTGATGGAGGAAGCCAAGGTTCCCCACCTGCCATGGCCAGCTCTGAGCCTGAAAGCAACAGCTCCGAAAGCAACTATGTTTCAATTATAGAAGCTAAACAAACCCCAGATACTTGCTTTCAGCCAGCCGTGGCCTCAGAGCTGGGAGCACCAATGACAGCAACAATGTTTCAATTATAGAAGGTAAATAAATCACAGAATTAAAAAAAAAGAAAAAAAGAAGAGGCTGGGAGCTTCAGTCGCCAGGCAGCCTGAAAACGGCCCTCAACCCGTCACCCAGGCTGACCAGGCACCCCACGGGGGACCCCCACCAT
>NW_006297811.1:2067582-2068817 GCF_000327345.1 Myotis davidii | reverse complement strand
ATCCAGGCTGAGGGCTGTCAGTACAGCAGTGGTGGTGGGAGCCTCTCCTGCCTCCTCAGCCGTGGTAAGGATGTCTGCAGCTTAGGGCTACTCCTCGCTGACAAGTGGACATGCCCTGAGGGCTGCCGGGCTGCCAGAGGGATGTCTGATTGCCATCTTAGGCCCAATCCCCCAGGGAGCAGGCCTAAGCCAGCAGGTGGTCATCCCCCGAGGGGTCCCAGACTATGAGAGAGCACAGGCCAGGCTGAGGAACCACCCCCCCGAGTGCACAAATTTTTATGCACCGGGCTTCTAGTTATTCATAATTGCCAAAAAAAGGAAACAACCCAAATATCCATCAATTGATGTGTGGATTAATAGAATACACAATGGAATATTCTTCAACCATAAGAACAGAATGAAGTACTGATGCTACAACATGGATGAACCCTGAACACCTACTAAGTAAATGAAATGATTCACAGAAAACATATATTATTCCATTAATATGAAATGTCCAGAACAGATAAATCTATAGAGTCAGAAAGTAAATTTGTTTTTACTTAGGGTGACGGGGAGGAGGGCAGAGGAATAAGGGGGAAATGAAGCAATTCCTAATGGAGCGATTCCTAATGGGTTCTTTTGGAGATGATAAAAGTGTTCCAAAATTAACTGTAGGAATGGTTACACAACTCTGTGAATGTACTGAAAACCACTGAGTTATACACTTTAAATGGGTGAATCATATGGTATGCAAATTATCTCAACGATATATATGAAATATATATAAATAAAATGAGCCTCATGGTTCTGTGTATTTTCTCAAATTACATGCAAAATCTTACATTTTATTGGGGAGATAAATCTATAACACTATTCTCAAATGTATTTTTCTACATAATCATCAAAAAGATTAAGAATCACTACTGTAAAATGGACAAAGGATCTGTATAGACATTTCTCCAAAGACGACATACAATGGACAAGAGACATATGAAAAAATGCTCAGTGTCATTAATAATCAGAGAGATGCAAACTAAAACTGCAATGAGGTATCAACTCACACCTGCCAGAATGGCTACCATCAATAAATCAACAACAAGCGCTGGCAAGGATGTGTGGAAAAGGTAATCCCAGTACACTGCTGTTGGGAATGCAGACTTAGTGTACACACTGTGGAAAATAGCATGGAATTTCCTCAAAACATTAAAAATGGATCTGCCTTTTTACCCAGCAATCCCACTTCTGGGAATATA
>NW_006297811.1:2052776-2067379 GCF_000327345.1 Myotis davidii | reverse complement strand
AAAAAAGCTGTGGTACATTTATACAATGGAATACTATGCAGCTGTAAAAAAAGGAGGTTTTCTTACTCTTTGAGAGAGCATGAAAGGACCTGGAGATCATTACAGCAAGTGAAATAAGCCAGTCAAAGAAAGACAAGTATCACATGATCTCACTTATATGTGGAATCTAATGAACAAAATAGGTACAGAACAGGGATGCATGGAACAGACTGACATATCTCCGAGGGAAAGGGGGAGAGAAGGGAGGGAAGAGATTAACTAAAGAACTTACATGTATACATACATAGCCCATGGACACAATAGTGCTGTGAAGGCCTGGGGTGGGGTGGGGGCCCTAGGAGGAGGACAAAGGGGGAAAAATGGGAGACATCTGTAATACTGTCTACAATTTCCCTACTAGAATTAGAAGTCTTTGAGAGCAGGAACTATGTTTTATATGTATCTGTTATATTTCATAGCACATAACTTATAATACTGAGGATCAAGCTGGGTTCATACGCAGTGGTTTAAGTATAGTAAAGTATGGAAATAAATTAAAAACTATGCAAGCTGTTTTATCATCAATCTATGGTTTCTAAATTTTTCCTTTTATTTTTTTTATTTTTATTAATCCTCACCTGAGGATATTTTTCCATTGATTTTTAGAGAAAGTAGGAGAGGGAAAGACAGAGAGAAACATCCATGTGGGAGAAACACATCGATTGGTTGCCTTCCGCACGAGCCCTGACCAGGGCCTCAGCTGGGTAGGAGCCTGGAACTAAGGTACATGCCCTTGACTGTAATCAAACCCAGGACCCTTTGGTCCACAGGCCAATGCTCTATCCACTGAGCCAAACTGGCTAGGTCTGGTCTCTAAAATTTTAATAACTAGATTTAATAATAAACACACACAACAATATCTATTTCAGATATAAAACATTGAGTGACATACTAAAGCAATTAAAGTCATAACTAATAGTTAAATATTAATAGTGACATAGATGGAATGAAGAATGAACCTTATAATAAACTAAAATGTTTCTGAGAAATCAGAGAAGACAGAATTGCAAACCAAATTAAACTCAGGGAAGGAGGAAATCAACTTGAATGGATTTTTTGAAAGTGTATAAAAATAGTATGAAATAACTAAATTCTAAACAATAAAACCCTAGAATGTACTAGTTGTAGAGTAAAGCACGTATATAAATTTCACTGACAGGGACAACTTTTTTCCCTTAGCAATATTTCTAGTATAAGAAATAACACATCCATTTTGAAGATATATAATATGCATAGACAGGATAACCTGAGAAACAATTTAGTAATAATTCCTATCAATGAAAATAGGGGTTGTGATCTATAATCAGAGTAATAATAATATAATTGTGAAGCAATATTAACTCAATTGACATATCTTCAAACATACTTTTCTTATTTGGAACAAAAACACTAACTGTGCAAAATGAATACAAAAACATACCAAAAAAAACCCAGCTAAGTCTGTGGCGTTTATAACTTTTGCATGTGTCTATAGCTAAAAATAAAGTTGAGTCAAGTAAGAAATTTGGATTTTCTTATTTAGCCAAAAAATTCTAAATATTTAAATATGATTAAAAGAGTTCTCATAGCATAGGACACATGTAACACACAGGTAGAACCTTAAAAGCACAATCTTATGAAAATGGCTAAAATTTAAAAGGACAGTCTGTAGAAGTTTCATCAGCAGGAGAGCTACAGTATTTTTTTTTCCCCATGGAAAAGATGGTCAGATAGATCCTTGGACTAAAAATTTGCTTATGCTTCCTCAATGATTTTAATGCCATAAAATTATTCATATATCAGAGGAGAAGTCTAGGGATGCACCACTTTTGAATTTTTTAGCCAATATATAATTAATGCAATTTTTCATCAAGTATATAATAAAGTTAAATTATTCTCAGATACATTTTTCAATAGTATTTTATGTTTTAAATTATTTATATCAAAACTCCTCAAACTCTCTGTGAAGAACCAGTTTTTCCCTCCACTCCATGGCTGATATTTTCCTAAAATACAAAATCATGTATTAGTTGCTGAAGCAACATCAAACTGCTACAATAGTTTCTAAATACTTAGTTTCATTTCTGGGCTCATCTCATGTTTCCTTACTAAAGAATTTATAAATGGCCCACAAATCACACTTAGATCATAACACAAATATAACATTCCCAAGGAAACTTTATATGTTGCCTGTCCCCCAGAAAGGTGGTGGTGACACATGGCAAAAATACACATATTCAATAACCAAACAGTGTTTTGTAGAAACATCAGCCCATGAAAAGATAGGCAGTAGAGGGCAAGGCCTCCAAGCACAGGGTTTAGTTAAAGTTAAGATAAATGGGAATCCAAATCCTAGTTCTACCAATTACTTAGCAGCTGTATGACCTTGGGCAAATGCGCAAGCTTCAGTTTTCTCATCTGTAAAAGGAGATAATATCTACCTCAATGGTTGTCAAAATTAAATAGAGAACATACCAAAGTCATCAGAGTGCCTGGCACATAGAAAATGCTCTAAAAGTCATTGTCCCTATTATTACCAATACAAACACAGTACTAGGAATCAAGTATGTTGATTATGAAGATCAATAAGTTATAATTAAGTATCAGATATGGCTCTGAACTTACTGGCACCAAAATGGAAAAATGAAGAACCTCACTAACCTATCTCTAATTGTCTCAGGAATGTAAATTAAAATGTCATTGCCAAATGAGGTTTTTTTAAAAAATATTTTATTAAACTGCACATACTTAACACACATTTGATAAGTTATGACTAATGCATACACCCACAAAACCATCAAAACAATCAAGATTCTACACCATAGTTAAATACTGTATAGAACATTTCCACTGCCCCAAACAAGAAACCAAACATTGCCATTACCTGTATCAAGTGAGTTTTTGTTTGAATTAAAAGATAAAATATCTACTTCCCAGTAGACACAATAACGAAGTATTTAATATTATAAATAACTTAAATTGAAATGTATAAATAAATATTTAATAAAAATTCTAATTTGTTTTTTCATAAAGTGATGCAGGCAAGTCAAAATGGCATTTATAATCATTCAGGAGCTCTTAATAAGTAGCTTTTCTGACTTGATCTATAGTCCACTTGACAAATTAGTTGTTCTTTGAAATGTATAATTCAGATAAACTAAACCTGAACTATCATAAAACATGATTTAGTGCAGTGTTTTGTCTCATTCAAAGATGAAAATAAAATAGCTGTTAAAAAAAGCTATAAGCCCTGACAGGGTAGCTCTGTTGGTTAGAGCACCATCCCCATACTCCAAGGTTACAGGTTCTATCCCTAGTCAGAGTAAATACTTACAAGAAACAACCAATGAATGCATAAATAAGTAGAACAACAAATTAATGTCTGTCTCTGTGTGTCTCTTAAAAAAAAAAAAGCTAAAGATTTCTTTAGACAAATTAGGCCCTAAGAAAACTATCAAATTATACAGATTTATGTTTTCATATTTATAGTGTACAGAGGTAACATTTAAATAACAAATGAAATAGTTCATTAGATCATTTGAAATTTTAAAAGTTTTGTTTAAATGGTTATAAACAATGAGTAAACCTAATTTCAGAATACAGTAATTACCTGAAGATACTTTGGGCCAACTTGTTTATCATTAGTGGGTGTCAGATATTTTTAGAAAGTTAACTCTAGTATACCTTTTGATTGAGGTCTGGTGCAGAAATTCGTGCACGGGTAGGGTCCCTAGGCCTGGCCAGTGATCAGGGCCTATCCGGACTTTCTGGCTGCCGGCCAGGGCCTTCCTTCATTCTGCACCTCCCCGTGGTGATCAGCATACCTCATAGCGTGCGATCAAACTCCCGATCTCCCAAGGGGACAATCTGCATATTAGGCTTTTATATAGATAGATAGATGAGCTCTTCTCTTCCCTCCCTCCTTTGCCATGAAAGGTAGGGGGAGGGCTGAAGAGAAACAAACATTCAATATTATCCAATTCTAAAGATATATCTGGGGACTGTCCAAGTGTTTTATCACATCCCAAGATATAAAAATTAAATGACAATAGAATATACACAGCTGATAAAAAAAAGAATGAATAAAGTCTATGTATTGATTTAGAAAATGCTCCCAACATATATAAACTAAAATAATCAAGGTGCATAACGGTGTTTATAGGATGCTACCATTTATATTTTTTAAAAGGAGGAAGTGTATGTTCATATAATTTGCGCGCACACAAACACACACACACACACAACTTGCCAGCACGTAAGTGAGTCACTTTGGAAAGGGTTTCTTCAACCCCAAAATTTTACACGACTAGCCCAGGTCGACATCTGACAAAATATTCAAGCAGAACCTCACAACCAAACTGCTCCCAATCCCCTCTGACAGAAACTGTGAAAGGTATTTATTGTTGTTTGAAGTCACCACGTTTTGAAATAATCAGTTATGCAACAATAAATAACTAAAGAGTTTATTCTCAAATAATCTTTTCATTTATTCAAGCACAACCTCTATAACTTAGAAGACATAATAAAAATAGTCCTATTTGTCAGATCTCATAAACCTAATGGGCAGCCTCAAATTACAGAATCAGGTGGACTTAGGTACACCAGTACTTCAAGGATAGCCTTCCAATAAATTCCGGATGCCACATAGACACATAAAAGTTTTTAGAACCCCTCACTCAGGAAGAAAGGTGAACTCCTAACTGGTGGTAACACTTATGGAACTGGTGATAAGGAAATCATTTATTTATCTTCCAAAATGACAGACACCAACTTTACTATGTTCTAAGTTTTTCCCCTCAGGAGAAAAACTTCTGTCCAGGAAACTTTAAAATTAAAGACACAATGTGAGACATGTGTAAGTGTGCACAGAAAGGCCACAGTGTTGAGTGCATCGTGCTGCAGACAAGCAAAAAGTATAATCAGCAAGCTCGGATGGCATTTGTAGTATATAATATATAAAAGTTCCAGCTACCAGGAAAAATGGAGTGATCAAAATACATATCCGAAAGCAGTGATGGCGAACCTTTTGAGCTCGGCGTGTCAGCATTTTGAAAAACCCTAACTTAACTCTGGTGCCATGTCACACATAGAAATTTTTTGATATTTGCAACCATAGTAAAACAAAGACTTCTATTTTTGATATTTATTTTATATATTTAAATGCCATTTAACAAAGAAAAATCAACCAAAAAAATGAGTTCGCGTGTCACCTCTGACACGCGTGTCATAGGTTCGCCGTCACTGTCCTAAAGGTTTCAGGCAGTTAATATTTTATAGTACTTTTTCATAATGTAACAACACAATTGAAAGCAGCTGGAAATACAGCTATCTACCTATTTACTTCAAAGGACTAAGACTGCTGTGCTTTTATAGTTTTTCTGATTATAGTCAGATGTCACTTTTAAATGACGACTTCTGCTTTATTTTATGGTAGAGACACAGGCAAGAAACTACTTGTTTGAGTGATGACTTTTATTTATTTTTTTAGTGATTTCAGGGAGGAAGGAAGAGGGAGAGGGAGAAAGAGATGGAAACATCAATGATGAAAGAGAATCATTGCTTGGCTGCCTCCTGCATGCCCTCTAATGGGGATTGAGCCCAAAACCAGGCATGTGCCCTTGACCGGAATCAAACTCAGGACCCTTCAGTTAGCAGGCCAATACTTTATCCACTGAGCCAAACCAGCTAGGGCTGAGTGATGACTTTTTTATGAAATAAAGACTATTCATCCAAAGGACTCTTTTCTTACTTCCCAATTGAGGTTGCATCCCCGAACCTTTAACTAACAGCAATCTGACTCCTGGTTGAATAGCAAATTATTGTGTGTACTGATAAACCTAGTATCTATCACTCAGGTAAATTATTTTTCAAGAAGAGTAACACCAGCCGAAACCGGTTTGGCTCAGTGGATAGAGCGTCGGCCTGCGGACTGAAGGGTCCCGGGTTCAATTAAGGTCAAGGGCATGTACCTTGGTTGCGGGCACATCCCCAGTAGGAGATGTGCAAGAGGCAGTTGATCGATGTTTCTCTCTCATCGATGTTTCTGACTCTCTATCTCTCTCCCTTCCTCTCTGTAAAAAATCAATAAAATATATTTTTAAAAAAGAGAAGAGTAACACCAAATAAATGGCCTACATGCCCAAACTCTTTATTCTGAACACAAACTAATGCAATTTACACACTAAGTTCATAGTATAATATATATTGCCTGTAAATACCAGAGCAAATTGAAATAAAAGATGTATTTCACAAAGCAGGGAATCTATTTCCCTGCGTATTTATACAAAATTCTTGCCATAAGATAGTTTTTCATTACCTCATAAGAAATTAGACTGAAAATGTCTTCCACAGGATGGAAATAACGAAAATATAGCTTAAACTTAAGAAAAAAGGGAAGAAGTAAAGGAGACAGTAGATCTTATTAAGTTTATTACATCATCTACTCTTATAGGAGCTTTGACAGATAAACATTATGCTATTAACATTTCATCCAATCATCACTTTGTCATATAGAAGATTCCCAGTGGGTGTCAGATATTTTTAGATTTAAAGGTTTATCTTAAAAGTTAATGTACCCTTAGAACAAAATTTGATAGTTTTATTTGTAAAAGTAAGATTAGTAACATTAAAAACATTTTTTTAAAAAAGCGATTCAATTATAATTATGTTAACTTTTTGTCTTCGTATCATATTTTTAAAGTTAACTCTAGTATACCTTTTAATTGAGAACTGAGGCTTTGTTTCCCAACTCTTTCACAAATAAAATTCTAAGGAATTTTCAAGCCCTGTATTATACAGTATCTCACAAAATTTTGGCTACCAATCAGATACAATATGATTTCATGGGCCCCAAAGACAAGGCTAAGCGACAATGTAGCAAGTGAGCCATTTATCCTCCCTTCGTTCTATTTAAATTCCTCAGACTATATCTGGAGGACTAATATTGGTATTATCGACACCTCCCCGATTCTTGATATCTCTCTTTTAAATAAAGAACAGTAAATCTCAAACTGAGGGTCTCTAGCAGATAATTAATTCTAGCAAGGATTTATCAATACTGTTTTGTTTCCATTATTTTCATCTTTATGTCTACCTTCTGTTTATGACAATACCTGTTTTTTACTAATGGTGATTATTCCAAGTTTCCTTTAAAAATTATTTTAGTCCGGCTGGTGTGGGTCAGTGGTTGAGTGTCAACCTATGAACCAGGAGGTCACGGTTCGATGCCCAGTGTGGGGCATGCAGGGGGAAGACGATAAATGATTCTCTCTCTCATCATTGATGTTTCTTTTTTATTCCTTGATGTCTGTAGCCAAATTTACCCCTGAGGCCCAGGAGAGGGGATCAGGGCCCATCCGCCAGAGTGTTTCTGTGGCAGCCTTTGGGGCCAGTACCTGCCATGGATAGGGCAGTCACATTAATGTTTCCATCTCTCTCTCCCTCTCCCTTCCCTCTAGAATCAGTAAAAATATGTAAATATTATCTTAATAATCACATTGATATAAAGAAATAGTAAAGAAACAAGTATGCAGGAAGTATGCAGTTGTGGCCAGAATTTTATAGATGAGAATAAAAATGACCGAGTTTGATGAGGGCCTTAAATAACAGACTAGATCAGATGGATTTAATTGATATCTTTAGAGCATTTCACCCCAAAGTAGCAGAATATACAACATGTTAGGATACAAAACAACTTATACATTAAAAAAATTGAAATCATATCAAGCATCTTTTTTGACCTGGTATAAGACCAGAAATCAATTATAAGAAAAAAAAACTAAAAAAACACACAATCACATGGAGGCTAAATAACATGTCTATCAAACAATGAATGGAAAACAATGAAATCAAGAAATAAATCAAAAGATACGCTGAGACAAATGAAAATGAAAACACAGTAACCCCAAATCTGTAAAAAGGAAATTCATAGCATTCCAGGCCTACTCAAGAAACAAGAAATTTCTCAAATAAGCAATATAACTTTAAACTTAAAGGAATTAGAAAAATAACAAAGCCCAAAGTGAGTAGAAGGAAGGAAATAATAAAGGTCTGAGTGGAAATAAACAAAATAGAGTCTAAAAAAAGCAATAACAACAGATCAATGAAATCAAGAGCTGGTTCTTTGAAAAGATAAATCAGATGGAAAAACCTTTAACCAGACTCATCTAGTAAAAAAGAGAGGAGAGCCCTAACCGGTTTGGCTCAGAGGATAGAACATCGGCCTGCGGACTCAAGGGTCCCAGGTTTGATTCCAGTCAAGGGCATGTACCTTGGTTGTGGGCACATACCCAGGAGGGAGTGTGCAGGAGGCAGCTGATCGATGTTTCTCTCTCATCGATGTTTCTAACTCTCTATCCCTCTTCCTTCTTCTCTGTAAAATATCAATAAAATATATTTTTTAAAAAAGAGAGGGGACCCAAATAAATAAAATCAGAAATGAAAGAGAAGTAGCAACTGACACCACGGAAATATACAGAAAATATAACAAACAACTATCGGCCAACAAATTAGACAATATAGAAGAAATGGAAAAATTTCTAGAAATATACAATCTCCCAAAACTGAATCAAGAAGAAATAAAATCTGAACCAACCAATTATAACTAATGAAATTGAAGCAGCAATAAAAAAAAATCTTCCAACAAACAAAAGCCCTGGACCAGATGGCTTCACAAGTAAATCTTACCAAATATTCAAAGAAGAACTAACACTTATCCTCAAACTACTGCAAACAAGTCAAGCGGAGGGAAGACTTCCAAACTCATTTCACAAGGCCTGCATTATCCTAATTTCAAAACCAGATAAAGACATGACAAAGAAAGAAAATTATACACCAATATCCCTGATCAACATAGATGTAAAAATCCTCAATATTAGCAAATCAATTCTAGCAATATCTTAAAAAATCATACACCATAATCAAGTGGGATTTATTCCTGGGATGCATGGTGGGCACAATATCTGCAAATCAGTTAATGTGGTACACCACATAAACAAAATGAAGAATAAAATTCATATGATTATATCAATAAATTCAGAAAAAGCATTTGACAAAAATCAGCACCCATATATGATACAAACTTATAGCAAAGTGGAAATAGAGGGAACATACCTCAATGTATTAAAGGACATATATGACAAAACCACAGCTCATATCATACTCAATTGGGAAAAACTAAAAGCATTTCCCTTCAGATCAGTAACAAAACAAAGATGCCCACTTTCACCCCTTTTATTCAACACAGTACTAGAAATCATAGCCACAGCAATGAGACAAAAAGAAATAAAAAGCATCCAAATTGGAAAGGAAAACTGTCATTGTTTACAAATGACATATTTTACATAGAGAATCCTGAAGAATCCACCAGAAAATTACTGGAACTGATAAATTCAGTAAAGTAGTAGGATATAAAATAAATATCCAGATATCAGTTTCATTTTTATACACCAATAATGAACTGTCTGAAAGGGAATCTCAGAAAACAATCTCATTTACAACTGCATCAAAAATAAAAGTAAAATAACTAGGAATAAATTTAACCAAGGATGTAAAAGACCAATAATAGGAAAATTATGACACTGAAGAAAGTGATGCTACAAATAAATGGAAGCATATATATGCTCATGGATAGGAAGAATTAGCATTGTGAAAATGTCCATACTACCCAAAGCAACCTATAGATTCAACTCAATTCCTATCAAAATACCAATGGTGTACTTCACAGAATAAGATAAATAATCCAAAAATTTACATGGAACCAAAAAAGACTCCGAATAGCAATACTGAGAAAGAACACAGTTGAAGGAATCATGCTCCCTGATATTAAACTATACAACAAGGCCACAGTAATTTAAAAAAGCATGACACTAGCATAAAAACAAACAAAACTAGACATATAAATCAATGAAAGAGAAGAGAGAGCCCAAAAATATACCCACGGCTATATGGCCAATTAATGTTTGTCAAAAGAGGCAAGAACATATAATGGGGTAAAGATAGTCTATTCAATAAACGGTGGTGGGAAAACTGGACTGATATATGCACAAAAATGAAACTAGACCACTTTCTTGCATCTACAAGAGAAATCATTTAGTCTGGTCCTGCCAAGGCATTAGGGATGAGTCAATTAAATGTTTGACGAAATGTAGCTAATTGTTAAGTTGATAATTTTGTATGGCCCGCAAATGATGTTACAAATATCCAAATGGCTCTTGGCAGGAAAAAGGTTCCCCACCCCTAGATTACAGCCTTAAATTTAAGACTCAAACTGTAAATTTAAACTCCTAGGAAAAAACATAGGTAGTAAAATCTCCAACATTTCTCTCAATAATATTTTTTCTGATATATCTTCTTAGGGAGGTGGAAAAAAAAATGAGTCGAACAACATCAAATTAAAATGTTTTTTGAATGGGAGAAGATATTCACCAATGATACATCTGATAAGGGATTACTATGCAAAATTTATAAAGAATTCATACAACTCAACAGCCCCAAAACAAACAATCCATTTTAAAAATGGGCAAAGGACCTGAATAGACATTTCTTCAAAGAGGACATACACATGGCCGACGGATGTGAAAAGATGCTCAACACCAGTAATCAACAGAGAAATGTCAATTAAAACCACAATGGATATTACCTCACACCTGTCAGAATGGCTATCATCAATAAATCTATAAACAAGTGTTAATGAAGATATGAAGAAAAGGGAACCCTCACCTACTGCTGTGGAAAACAGTAGGGAGGTTCTTCAAAAAATTATAAATGAAACTGCCTTATGACCCTGTGATTCCACTTCTGGGTATATATCTGAAGAAACCCAAAACACTAATTCAAAAGAATAGATGCACCCCTATATTCATTGCATTGTTGTTATTTACAGTAGCCAAGCTACAGAAGCAACCCAAGTGTCCATCAATAGACAAATGGATAAAAAAGCAGCAGTACATATACACAATGGAATATTACTCAGCCATAAAAAGAGAATGAAATCTTATTTTTTGTGACAGCATGGATGGACCTAGAGCAGCCATGGGCAAACTACGGCCTGTGGGCCGGATCTGGCCCGTTCGGCTGTTCTATCCGGCCCGCGGAGCCGAAAGAGCGGAGGGTTCTCTTGCTCTCCCCTGCGCTCCTTCACCAGCAGCAGTGTTAACATGGCAACGTCGGGAAACATGGCCGCAGCTCCTTTTTCTGAATCCAGTTTAAGAACCCATTGTGGCCCTCGAGTCAAAAAGTTTGCCCACCCCTGACCTAGAGGGTATTATGTAAATAACAATATTCACGAACAAACATAAGAGAAATAGACTCATAGATACAGAGAACAGGCTGATGGCTGCCAGAGGGGAGAGAGTTTGGGGGAAAAGGTGAAGGGATTGAGAAATACAGATTGGTAGTTACAAAACAGTAATGGGGCTGTAAAGTACAGTGCAAGAAATATAGTCAGTAATATTGTAATAACTATGGTGCCAGGTAGGTCCTGGAAATATCAGGGGAATACTTTGTAAAGTATATGACTGTCTAACCACTGTGTTTTACACCTTAAACTAATACAAAATAATACTGAATGTAAACTGTAATTGTAATTGAAAAAATAAAAATTTAAGAAATGGCTGAAGTTTGAGAAATACTACATTTTCCCGTTGGGTAAACAAATAAGTGTAAGTGCCAACTATGAGCATGCCATTCGTTTAGCCACCATAAGGATAGAAAAGTATATTCACAGAAATGTAAATAGAAAAGGAGAAAAGGAAATTATTTCAAAATGAAGCAATACACAAAATGGCATTTTAAGCTAGGACTTGATTAGTATGATTTAAACATGTAGAGACAGAGCATCCAAAGAGAACAAAAGCATAACAATACAGGCCTGAGTGGTGACATGTTTCAAATCTTGATTGTGGTGGTGGTGGTGACATAGGTGTGTGTATATAATGTACATATAAAATGAGTGCACGTTACTATATGTAAATTTTCCCTTAATAAATTTGATAGCATATATTTGACCTATGCAATGAAAAGTCATTGATGTTTCAGGCTTGAGTAACTTGGGGAGGGAGAAGTGAATGCAATGTAGAGAAAATGGAAATCACATTTTAAAAGGAATCAAAAGTACTTAATTTCATGTAATAAAATGTCAATTAAATATTTTAGCTATAACCGAAAAAAAATAGCTCTATGCTTCTACATAATAGTTTCATTTCAGGGAGAGAACTCATCTGAATTAAGGCTTACCTATTAAAATTAAATGTGTTATCCCTCCCAAACAAAGGAGTTCATTAACAGCACTCACCCCTAACAAGGTAACAAAGAACAGAAAGAAGTAGCCACACTGGTTCTGCGCTAGTGACACCTGACAAAATTTAGCAAAATTATGTAAGGTTGTATTAAACATGTAGATCCTGACAGTAAGCAATTTAGAAACTGCCTTAGAATTTACGTTTTAATCTTTAATTATTTTCAGTAATCAATTATTAAGTACATTTCAAGTGGCGTTTATACATTTCACAGTTGAAGAATTCATGACTGGAGAGGGAAATCATTCATAGTAAAAATAACACCATGAGTCTTTACCTGTTGGAACTTTATAATGTCATTCTTAATAAAATCATAACTTGCCCATAAAAATCAAATTCAAGACATGAAATAATTATGGTATTGAAAAGCACCAACAGACCAGAAAAAGAAGATACTCTTCTGCTATAAGTTAAAGCATTGGGTCCATAGAAACCTATGTGTATCCTTAATATTTTACTGGTTATACCAGTGAGTTGCTACTAGATCTGCAAGCTCCAGAAAACAACATGAAAGCCATGTGGGGAATTTCAGAGTTGAAAGAGGACTCAAGTCAAGTGCTATACTTTCGAAATTGGTATTCTATGTACAATAAGTCAGTTCTTGAAACTGAGGTGAAATGACAAGGAAACCAGTTTTGCCATAAGCTGACTGGCATAAACAAGTTCCTACAGGAATGATACAAGGAAACGACACTGAAGGAAATGTTATTCTAGGACCTGCTGTAATTATATTCTAGATGTTAACAGGTTGGCTATGAGAAAATAGGCTCTCTGCCCTGGTCGGTTTAGGAAACTCTTTGATAACGCTCCCTTGAGGATTTACATGCATATAAGAATAGTAGTTAAGGTTCTGAGAAGTCCTGCAGGTAAAAGCAAATCAAAAGTTAAACTCCTGATTAAACCCAATGTGCTTCCAAATCATTTGCCATGGAACACTCTTTTGGGGCAGTAAGCCTGTTATTGAATTCAGAACATTGTTCAGGGTGAAACATCAGTTTGAAAAACTCTAAACTTATGAAATTTCCTTAAACAGATGACAAAACTGAGGCCCAGAGAGCTCATACCAGGTTAGCAGAACAAAGAACTTAGGAGGTGAATAGGACTCCTTTGCCTTTATATATATTGTTAAGCATTTAATTAACAACATTTAATTTACATGTAACATTTTGGTTGTGCTATCACATTTTCTGGTTTGCGTATTAAGTTAGGTGTTTTTAATTCTTCCTTCAAGACTTCAGTTCCTGATAATCATGTCCACCTGGATATTTGCTATTATTTAGCAATACTGGAGAATTATGTAGTTCAGAGTGGCAGCTGAAAGTAATCACTGAAAATAAAGCATGTGTACTACAACTGGTGTTAGTTTACTCTTGTTATAACTTGTCAGCTCAACTAAATCATTGTGTTATCAGGTGAGTTACTTAGCACCTAATGCTGACATGTTATTCACAGTATAATGAAGATCTATGTCTGCATAGAAGATAGCCAATAACAACGAAAAGGAGAGGTGTTTTTTTTCTATAGTTCAAGGCTTTTGTATCAGGCATCTTCCTCTTTTTGTAATTATTAAAAAGTCTTGATTGCTTTAACTACAACCTCCAAATCAATTTCCCCCTCATCTTTATGTTTCTCAAACTCCATAGAAGTGTAAGATTAATCAAAACACAATTTACGTAGCTTTAAAAAGGTATAGTTGCCCTAGCCGGTTTGGCTCAGTGGGTAGAGCGTCGGCCTGAGGACTGAAGGGTCTCGGTTTCGATTTCCCACAAGGGCACATGCCTGGGTTGCACGCTTGGTCCCCACAGGGGGCGTGCAGCAGGCAGCCAAATCAGTGATTCTCTCTCATTGATGTTTCCATCTTTCTCTCCCCCTCTCCCTTCCTCTCTGAAATATATTCAAAATGTTATCTCTTAAAAAAAGAGAGAGAGTTCTTATAGTGTTTAAAAAAATGCATAGTTGTGTGCCACTCACTCCTCTCCCCCGCAGGGTAGGAGAAGAATGGAGGAGGCTGAACAGGTAACTGCAGTTTATGCAGCAACTTTAAAAGCCTCGGGAATCAAAGGTGATCATTAACAACTTCCTTATGACTAATCTGACTTCCTCTAATCGACTTGGGCACTCCTTTCCGACCCCTCGCGTGGGCCATGCACCGGGGTGGCATTCACTGCTGTCACAATATCAGAACGATCGCACACACTAGTGAGACTGCACGAGGCCTTGATGCCGCCAACAAAGAGGTTCCCCGCGCGCCTTCCTCGCCCAGGTGCGACCTCCACGCCAACCTGGCGC
>NW_006297811.1:2048873-2052748 GCF_000327345.1 Myotis davidii | reverse complement strand
GGAGAGGATCTGTCTGTAGGTATACTAAATTGCCTTCCCAAAATGTTATTAAGTTTCTGTAGTGCCTCCCTTCTGTAGAAGTGAATGCAATTTTGTTTAAAATTTTTTTGGTAGGCAACCGTGGCAGCTACACGGAGGCCGAAAGCCGAAGGGCTTGGTGACAGCTCCCAGCGTGCACCGCGCTGCGCCCACGCCCACGCCGGCGTCGACGTCGACGAGCTCTATATCCACCCCCTGGTCCGTTCCCCGTGATGGGCGCCAGCTGTCGCCACAGCGCCCTCAAGCGGAGTGTCAGGGAAGCGGTTCCACCAACTGCGGAAGTGGGCCTGCGAAGGGGTTTTATAGCAGGTGTTTTTAACTCGCAAGCGCCAGCCTATCCTGAGAGTTTGTAAGGATGCTAGGAGTTGAAAACAGCTTTTACATATTACTTAAATAATTATTTAAGTATTATTTAAATAAGTGTTTAAATATAATTTAAATAATTCCTTTGTATTTCTTAGGCAGTCCTTGAGGCCCAGAGAGGTAAGAAGACTTAGGAAATTCCAACAGTTATCAGCATTGGATTGTTTGAGCCTAGAACTCTCTAAATCACGTAGTTATTGCAAGGAGGATTGCACTGGTTTGCCTAAATCATAGGGTCAAAAAATAATTTTTTTTTACCAATGTAAAAGTATAAAAATATTTAAAAATAATCAAAATCGCCCGCCTGCATGGCTCAGTGGTTGAGCGTCTACCTTTGAACTAGAAGGTCATGGGTTCGATTCCCTGTCAGGGCATATGCCCAGAGTGCAGGCTTGATCTCCAGTGTGGGACGTGCAGGAGGCAGCCAATGATTCACTCTCATCATTCATGTTTCTCTCTCTCTCTCTCCCTTTCCCTTACTCTCTAAAATCAATAAAAATATATTTTAAAAATAATAAAATAAACCAATTATGAAGAGCATACTATGCTAAGAATGTTATTTAAGCACCTAATAGCATAGCCTTGAGAATTACAGAAGATATGAGTTGAAATCATCACCCTTTATCACCAGTATCTGAGATGGAATAGTAGTAAAGTTAATTCTGTGTTGTTGAATCATTGTGATGGATACAGGAATTTGTGATGCAACATGATAAACTTTTAAAACTTCAAATACCAATTTTAGTTAATCCTCACCCAAGGATAATTTTCTATTGATTTTTAGAAAGAGTGGAAGGGAGAGGGAGAGACAGAGAGAGAAACATTAATGTGAGAGACACATTGGTTGGTTGCCCCCTGCACACACCCCAACCAGGCTGATGCTCTATCCACTTAGCCAAACCAGCTAGGGCTCAAATACCAATTTTAGAAATATTCTTATACTAGTGTCTCTAAGATAGAGGTTTTATTATCTATTCAGAAAATGTCTAGATGAATGTTTGGTGTGTGGTAATTATGACCTTGAAATTATAAAGTAGAACATCAATAAACATACGATTTTCTGAATACAAACATTCACTGTTTCTGTTTTTAAAAAACAGCCTCTTTCTTTTAAAAAATTCTTATAATGCTTCCATGGACTTCTATTTTAGCATTTTCCATTATAAGTATTTACAATATGCTAGATCTTTTTCTTTACTGTGTCAAACTTTCCAAAAACAATCTTCTGGTAGTAATAAGATTAGGACTTCCCTGAGTCAGTTTTTACTTCCACAAAAGTGAATAGTGAAAATGTACACATGGAATCATTCTCATCTTCCTTTTTTCAAAGCTTATAGGAATGATTAATCCTGCGATTCATGTCACTGGTTTTAATACACTCTATTCTGCATAGGGAACAGAAAACTTCTCACACTTTTGCCACTTGGAGCAATTGTGTCTAACTTGAGAAGCAATGTCACGCCAATCCTGGACATCTGTGGCCTCAGAGAGAGGAGAGCTACTGAAGGACCTCCCGCCCATAGATCATAAAAATGAGATCATAGTCCATAAAAACAAAACAAAACAAAACAAAACACAAAAACAAAATACAGTGTATTTGGGGTGAAGAATTCTGCTCTTGGGCCTCCAGGGGACGGTGCCTGCCTGTATTAGCTACCTCTCTTCCAGCCTCACATCCCTATCCACTCTAGCCAAAGGAATGCACGCCCCGTCTGATTTTTAAGGTCGTTTCCAAGGAGACTAACGCATCAGGTCACACCCACAAGAAGCAGAGTGGGAGGACCACTTGGCTCTCCCACCCACCTTCACAATGCTCAGACCCCAAACCCGCTCTGAAAAGGCTCACGCCCCCCTGATCGAGTCCTCCAGGCAGCGCACTCTCCGCCCGGCAGGTGGCGCTGTGGGCGGGCTGGCTGTTTCAGTCCAGCGAGCCGATCCCGGAATCCCGTGCCGCCGCCGCCGGCGCTGCTTGGGTTTGAGCCACACGTGCAGAGGCGCTTCTGGCCCCGGTGGCGGGTTGGCTGGGACCTCCGTCTGGGCGCCCGCCATGGCCCCGCCGGCAGAGACGCGCGTGTTCCTGGAGGTGCGGAGACGGCTGCAGAGCGCGCTGCTGATCCTGGGGTAAGGCCAGGGGTGGGAGTGTGGGCTCCTGGGCCCCGAGCCTCGCTCGCCTCGATGCTACCCGGCAAGTCTCCGCCTCCCTGGGGAGGGTGGGTTTTTGAATTTCTTCTTTCCAGTTGCTTAGAGCTCTCTTGATTACTCAGAGTAGAGTGCTCCCTCTCCTATAGCCCCCCCATCCCTTCTACCATCTCGGCATCACCTGGCAGCTTCTGAGAAATGCAGTCTCAGCCCACGACAGACCTGCTGAATCAGAACTTGCATTTGACGTGCTTCCCCGATTCAGATGCAGTTCACGTTTGAGGAGACTGATGTAAAACATCGTTGGCGGGGCCCGGCGTTTCCAAGGAAACGGTGCCCAAAAATGCCTGTCTGACTCATTAAAGGATCTTCATTGTAGGATTAGTTCCAAAGTGAGTTTCCTGTTTTATAAATAAAGTCGGGCTTTGGGGGTTTTTTCCTCCCCAAACTGTTCTATGCAGAGAAACTGATACCGTCGTTTAAAACGTGTGTTTGGTGAGTGACTAACAAAGGTGGTATGCTCACTACAGTTCATTCTTTTATTCACATTACGAGTTCCACTGGGAAGTCTGCAAACCGTTTAACTTCTTTTTTTTTTCTTTTCCGCTATATAATACGAAATTGTTAGAAAAAGTGTTCTTTGTTTTGTTTTGTTTTGTTTTGTTTTGTAGTATGTGATCCTTTCTCCTGTGCCCACTGTTTCAAATACAGCAAATTCGATATTAAAATCCTAAAAATTTTATTACACAACGCCACTGTGAGGTAGATTGGTGCTTAGCTTTACCTCTTTTCCTTAAGTCAGCCAGGTGTCTGTGTGGCAGTTTTGGATTTGGCAGGAGAACTGAATTCAAATCCTAGCTTCTTCACAAAGGTAGAATTCTATTTAGTCTGAATTTTTTTGAATTGTAAAATGGGGATATTTACTTCTCTTCTTTCTGTCTCTCAAATCAGCCAAGTATCTCCAATTCCATTTCACTTTGTAGGGTAATTAGGGACCCAAACCTTACACAAAACAACCTCCCTACTTCCTCTCAGCAAAGGGCGCCCCCTTCAGGGTTGTCCTGGATGACTCTCCTTGTTTAAGCAAGTTCAGAAACCTAACTGCTGGACTACTGGTTTGTCCCCCGGTGGTCTTTGACCATTGAGCTTTATCACTAATCAATTCCCTCTACTCTAAAAGCAACCAGTGTTCTGATTTCATTCAACAAAGATTGGTTTTGCCATTGCTCACTTTGTTGTTGTTGTTTCTGGCTGCTTGCCTTCAACAGTGTTTCTGAGATTCATGTTTCATCCCTGCCATCGCATACGTAAATAATCCAATCCTTTTTTCTTGC